>NC_090445.1:694084367-694387397 GCF_031143425.1 Pleurodeles waltl
CCTAATAAGCTTGCTGGAGGCACAGGTGAAAATAGACCGGATCTTGTATGGCTACATCTATGTACAAAATAAATAAAATTAAGTTATGGCTGCCTATTCACAAGGCTGTGGGGCTGGTATGTCACTTGACACATCTCTTAATGTGGACAAATGCTGAAGACAAAGAGACATATACAACATGCATCTCTTCGGAAATGGACCAAGCGTTCATAGTGACAATGTCTGTCCCACTGTACAGCATGAAAATCTCAACTACTCCCTATACAAATAAGCAACTGGGCTTCATGTATAGGACGGTCGCACCTAGCCTGGTAAATATCCGACAACGAAATGAGACAAACGGTTGGGGCCAGTGTCTGACGTGGAGCAAGCCCAATGATGATACATGAGGGCCCTTGCTTCTGAATTTACACATACCGGAGACACCCTATGTTCTTTGTGTCATCTTGTCTTTTTTGGAACAGTGTACTTTTTTGACTGATGCATTATGAATAGGGAGAATGTACACTGGACCAGTTAATCTCCCAGTCTCTCTTTCTTTTTCAATATCACAGTGGAGAAGCCAAGCCACCCTCACCTGGACAGACCATTCCTTTGTTCTCTTTGACCTACACCTCAACCACCTCCAAAGAGACCTGGTTCACAGAACTTTGCACCAAGACAGCCTCTCACACTCCATCAACAATTTCCACTGCAAAGTGCAATAATCCAAGATAATTTGCTGCTGAACTGTTTGTTAGAGGCTGCACAGTCAGACCGCCCAAAAGGTCATTAGAGCCAAACAGTTCTCAATCAAGCTACCTAAGAAAACCATAAGTGACTCTAAACCGAACATTATATTGGTGAGCACTTGATAAATGCAAATTATAGGTCACTGAAATAGACAAAATACTGTAATTTCTACTGGCACAACATGTTTGTTTACTTTCTGTAAATATACAATATATATTAAGTGGTGTTTGTGGTAGCTAATTGATACAACTAAAGACAGCTGAGGCTCAAGTCATCTCTAGAAACTAGTCAAACTGAATCTTATCTTGAAAAACAAGACCCATTTTGTCTCATCCACAACGGACGTTTAAGAGATGTTACGCAAGTAGAAAGGAGAGGCGGTAAGACAGCTGATAAGATGGGAGGCAGTACCAGAAAACTAGGAGAAACTGAACTAGGCATTGTGTAATTGGACTGCTTGCCCCCACAAATATCCTGGGCACTACTGTTATTAACAGACACTGAACTGTGTTGATGTGTTCCTAATTTCAAATGTGCTAGAGTCATTATACAGTTTGGCAGTTACGAGTACCTAAATGGTTCAAGTACATTGGATGCGTGAAAGGTCAGGGTGCAGATTAGGGTAAGGCCTGATCACCTTGTGGCTTTGTTGGCTGCAGGAGCTTGTGCAGCTTTAGAAGAGGATGATTTCTTCTGATGGGCCTGCATTCTTAGGGGATGGCTTGCAGAATAGGCTTAACAAATGAGAGTGGGCTGATGGAGGCAGTGTTGTCAGAATCCTTCGGAGGCTAAGGAGCAAACAGGGCTACCGGACTTCAGCCATGTGTGCGGTGAATGTTTTCCACTGATATGTCAGTGTCCATCGTACTGTGGCACTGCAAAATGGGTCAAGTTCAACCCCTTCATCACCTGACTCTGTCTTAGCAATGGCAAGAAATCCCAGGCTCCTCAGGAGTGTTGCAAATTCAGTACTCAAACACCTAACAGGGCAATAACAGAATGTCTAAACCAGTGCTTTATTTTGATCTGAGTAAAGTAAAGTACTTTAATCTATACATTTAAAACGTAATACTTCATAGAAAACTTAATACTTCGCAGCACATAAAACAGGTGCAGTTTCTGTAGCGGCCCCTGGACTACCACGCCTTGTATCCTGCGACACCTCACCTCTCTTCCCAGTGTTTGCCAACTGTCACCTCTTTAGAAAGTCTAGATAGGATTCCTCTATGTAGCGAGTATCTCTCAGATCAGTATCACGACTTAGGTGCAGATTACCCTCAAGATCAGTTCTTAACAATCAGTGCCTTTAGCAAGTCTCAGTATTTAAAGTCTCACCAAAGTGCAGGCCTTAGAGTCTGATTCCACTGGCAGGGGCATGTAGCACATTATGCTTCACTCAGTCTTCCTTCAGCTGGAGAACTCAGAAAGCACAGAATGTCAAGTTGCAGGTGAGTCACACTTATGCAGATTTGCCAGGCTGCCTCCCTTTCTCAGCAACCAGAGATATAGCTTTTACTAGCAAGGTTAGAATCCAAGTGATGTCTCCTCACCTGTGGGAAGCAGACTGCCAGGCAGACACCAGCTTTAGATGCACAGCAGTTTCTGAGAAGTGTGCAGAGCTCTCCCTTAATTGGTTGAAAAGAACTTAGAACAAGTGGGTCAGTGGTCCATAATTTTAAACAAGTTAGGCAGGAGGGGATTGTGAATTCTCAATCCTTATTTTCAGAACCGGTTTGGGTTAGTTCTCTTGTCAACTAGTTTTCCAAACTCTTCAAGACACAGCCACTGTGCAGATTAATGCACCTCACTACAGGGTAGTCTCCAGCCTTGGGCACCCACAATCAATAGTGGTGCAAAGAGGTGTGAGATTTCTGCATCTAGATCAAGAGCCAAGCTGACAATGACTAGGAAAGAGACAAAAGACTGGCTTCACCTAAAGGACCCACATCACCATGAACAACAAAAACTGCATTACCGCCCTTTGCACTCACCATCTACCAAATGTCAGTGCTCAAAAAAACTAATCAGCACAAAGATCTAAACACATTTCTAAAGAAGCCCTTTCGCCTCATTCCCCACTTCAATGCCCAGATCTACTTCCTCCAGCTTTAGGAATCTCAGCAATACACTTTCACTGCTGGGAAAACAATCTTACATCAATCTTGTCCACAAGAACAGGTCATGGGCTTCCAAAATGGAATCTGTAGGCCACCATTACTCGACTCACTCATACACACACTGTATACTCCACAAAAAAACACACACATAACACACACTTGGAATGTTAGTGCATGGATCTGGGCAACAGCATACACATGATTTTTTAACATGTGAGGGTCAATAGGCCTCCACATTAGGGACACACATAAAAGGTCTGGTCACAATTACTTATTAACAAAACAAAGTAGGGTGTCAACACTACTCTATATGACATGGAGCGAAGTTCCTCTGTCAGTTAAATAAGGCTGCTTTTGGTGCCCCTCTCTACTACACAGGGCAGGTCCAGGACCTTGGACACAGTCATAGAACTTTGCCCACTCACACTAAATTTGCATGAGCCTGGGGCCAAAAATCAAATCCAGGGCACCAGATGCCCGCTGTTGAGCGCACAGTGCAGGGGAACATGACTGTTCACCAAGAAGGGGACATTCCCGGTCAAATAGGGGTGCAGGAAGCCATGACATGTTTAAGGTAATAGAGGGAATAGGATGGTTTGAGTGGCTAGAGCGAGGATAATTATGTAGTAGGATAATGGGCTCAACAGCTTAACAAAACCAAAGTGAAAAAGAAAAGCTATGTAATACACAGCCATATATTGCCTTCCTAAAAGAGGCATGCTTTTCTTATTACGACTGACCATTGCATAAGCAACTGGGATTTCACAACATCATGTACTCAAAAGAATTTTAAATCCACTGCCGTAATCACCATTACCTTGATTTGTGCATTTTAAATCTGACTGATTCTTATGATTGTTTGGTAACTACGGGTCTTGAATCTACCCTGGAAGGAAACAACTCACACTGTACTCACTTCTACAGTTGCAACACTGATGGGCATGCAGTATTTTTGAGTTGTAATTATGACTTTGGCAAAGAAGCCTCAATGATTATCGATTGTGGCAACTTTTATCTTTGCTTCTATTCTTGCTTTGACTATTCATATAAATCTGTTAACGTATGAATTGATGTAGGTCAGCTTGTATGCAGTTGTTTAACACATAAGCACTTAGGATTCTTGGATGCGGTATTACAGGGATAAGGCAGGTTTCAAGTTTTACTTTGCATAGCATGCCCATTATTTCCCACTATATGATTTGCTTGCTCCAGCATCCACTCTAGATGATTTAGGGGCTGACTTGGAGTTTGGTGAAGGAAAACACTCTGTTGGGAAGGCAGAGGACATCGCCCCTGCCATCCTGAGGGACTTCTGTCCACCAAATCTGGAGTTGTCCGCCATGCCTGTGAACAGCCATTAAAATGGACAGGAACCGCTGTCATGGTGGTTCCTGTCAATGTTGCACAAGTTTGACAGACTGCTCCATCAAACAGGATGGCCAGCTGTAAACATTTACACAGTTTTTCATAAACAAACTCCCAAAGAGAGAGTTTATTTTTGAAAAATAAATACAACTAATAACCCCTCCCACACCATGGAAGTTTTCTCCCATAGTATGAGGATTTTTTTTTTTTTCTTTTTTCAAACTCTCCCTCAAGTCTGGTTTAACCCGACGGTGAAAAACAAACAAAAAAAGAAAAAAAAAAAACTCTAACGACCCTTATGCTATCAGGCTGTTGGACCAGCATGTAGGCAACTGAGTCGGAGTAGGCTTTGTCATCAACATATTGTTGGTCTGCCAGCTGATAAATCAGGCAGGCAGACAGTGAGATTAGTGTAGATGGTACTCCATCACCTTTGTGATGGAGTACCATCTTCACCAAGCTCTACATCATACCTTTAGTCACTCTACTTCCAAATCTGGTATTTGACTATGCACCAGTCATATCAGAAATTACCAAAATCAGGAGATAGAAGCCATCTATACAATACATCAGGATAGCATTTTATTGGATGAAATGGACTTTTACGCTAGATAGAAGTATGACAATAGGAATGTTCTATGAAGCTAAGAAGTCTGGAACACAATAAAAGTCTATTTACGTGGTCAAATTACTGCCTACTTTGCTAACAAAAAAAATCAAAAAAAGAAAATCCAAGTGTAAGCTTGAGCATGGTAGTTTGATGTGCAATTCATCCTGAAAGGCAGAGTGGAAGCTTACATTCATGTCAAATTCAAGCCTGATTAAAGAGGCTCATTATATCCAAAATAACTCCTCCAAGTGGTTTATCAACGTTTGGAGGATTGTGAGCATGGAGAACCTTTGGGCAGATATTGTCTCTATGTTCAAGTGATAAAGTAGGTAGTACTGCATGGTATTTTTTTTTATTTTTTTTTTAACTCAGTGGTGCAACCAGTGGTAGTACCCCTAGAGATAATAAAGTTCTCTATAAGGAGTACTACATAGAATTATATCCCAAAAAGTCTGTATTTGTGAAGTGACTGTATCCTGTATGTGAACACATATGACTTCCTGCTTTAAGCTCTGACCAAGCTGAACAGCTTGCTGCCCTCATTCTAACATCAAAGATTCTTAATACAGCAATGTATTTATCTTACAGGAAACTTTGGGCGAATATGGGATTCCTCTGAAGACATATACGCTATGTACTTCTTTACTGGCAATCTACAAATGGGGGATGTCTGTAGGTACTCTGTAAGCTATATGATAACAGACCAAACAGACTCAGAAAAGGCTTTTGACAGGGTTGTATGGTTTCTAGACACTACTGCCTCGCTTCGGTATGTGCCAGATACGTGCAAATTATATATATATATATATATATATATATATATATATATATATATATATATATATATATATATAGTAAGGAATTCCAGCAATCAGGATCTGTTGCATGGGGCACTTATCTAATAGTATCAGGATACAGAGGGTGATTTGCCCGAGATGCTCTCTATCGCCACTACTAGTTACCTTAATTTTAAAACCATTTCTTAGTAAGCTACTTAATAATCCTAATATCCACCCAGTAATTCTTGATTAACTGCTGAGTAACAGTGAAGTCTATGCCACTGATGAGGCCTTCATGCAACAGACCCCTAATACAAATTTGCTCAGACGCATGTTGGTTTGGCACTGTATCAGGTTACCACATAAACGTGGACAAGACTCAAATATTTGGAACCCCCGAGCAGAGGGATAATTTACCCTAGAAGACCTGAGAGGCTAAATTGTTAGGAGTCATTATTTCTATGGAAATGAGGAAAATTGTATGTGCTAGTTTTTAACCTCCTCCTGATACAATATATCACATTAATGAAAAAAAGGTTGCTTCTAGCAGTCTCTATTAGTGGTTGTAGCAACATTACTGAAATGTTGAAGATGCAGAAAGTGTTGTTTCTCTCATGGCATCTTGCTGCACATTCCCCACTCAATCTCTTAATGCCAAATTCAGATGTATGTAGATGTATCTCAGCCTATCACAAACCCATCTGTCCTCACAGCAACTGGCAGGTGAGTCATACCTCATTTCAGGTAATACTACTGGGAACATCTGGGCAGGCAAATGTTTAAGCTTTCAAGGGGACAAGTTAAATCACCAGCACTCTATACTTTATTTAGCAAATATGCGTTTCCTCCTGTACCATTTAATGAACTTACAAAAGGTGAGATTTAACACATGGGGCTATGGCTGGAGAGGGAAAGACAATTGCTTGGTGTCTTGAAATCACTCATATCCTTGAGGATACTCCACTTTGGCATAATAGCCTACGTCCCTCCATATTTGGTGATTCGGGCTGCATGGAAGAAAGCTGGGATGATGTAATACTTGCAGCTAATGTGACAATGCAGCAGTAAGATTGAGGTGGTCAGACACCGTATTCTCCCTTCCAAGGGCTGTCCAGCACCAAAAAACATCCAATGGTAACAATGATATGCATTAGGAAGTGGGTTTCTAGTTGGCAGAGCTACTTTCTTGGTCATAAAACCTCCATAATGGCTGGTGGTGGCAGTGTAAAGACACATGTACCCAGGGCCTGTAAATTAAATGCTACTGGTGAGCCTGCAGGATGGTTTGTGCCACCCAAATCAGTAACCCTGTAAACATGACTCATGCCTGCCATTGCAGAACCTGTGTGTGCAGTTTTAACTGCCATGTCGACCTGGCAAGTTAACCCTCTTACCAGGCCCATACATTTCCTTTTAATACATATGTCACCCCTAAGGTAGGCCCTGGCCAGCCCAAGGACAAGATGTAGTATATTTAAAAAGTAGGACATGTGCTTTGAGGTTTTACATGTCAAGGCACTTTGTGCACGCCGTAGTGATATTTGTTTTACTACAAAATCCTCGAAATTCAGGCAAACATAACTGGGACAAATAATTCATTCAGAAAACCTGAATCTGTTATGGTAGCTGTTCCCCAAGCTCTCTTGAGTTTACAACGTTTGTGGTTCCTTTGGTTGAGGAGGTGGCTTCCGTCTTCTCAAGATGTAAATCAGGATCTCCTTTGGACCCGAATCTTCACCACATTTTGAAATCTATTGTGTAAATTATTGGCCCAGACGATCATGAGCTGTTTACTACCTTTCTTCATGCAGGGACATTAACGGAGGATTAGAAGCGAGCTCATGTCATCCCTCTCCTCATAAAGGCCAATGCAGACCTGGATTTTAGACCCATCTCCTTACTCCCAGCAGCGGCAAAGGTCCTGCAAGGATTGGCTAATCAACAGTTACCGCCTTCCTGTATGACAACAACCTGCTTCACCCCTCTCAATCGGGGTTTAGAGCCCCGCACAGCACCAAGTCAGCCCTTCTAGCGGTCTCTGAGTCCATTAGGTTTAGCTTGGACTAGGGTCTCAATGTGGCATGATGTTAATTGACCTGTAGGCAGCTTTCAACACTGTCGATCGTAACACCTTGCTGCCTAGGCTAGAGCACTTGGGAGAGTCTGCACTGCACTGAACTGGTGGAGTTCCTTCTTGGCGCAACAGGAACAGGTGATCTGGATGAAGCCTTCTGCTACAGAGGTGGGGGGAGTGCCGCAAAGCTCTTCCTTCAGTCCTACACTTTTTAATATCTGTGTGTTGCACCTGGCATATTTGGGGGAATCTTTTAAGATCGGAGTCATCTCATACGGGATGACACCCAACTCCTGCTCACGCTTGATGGGGACTCAGAGGCCAAGGGCAATTTTGCTGGCAGTGTGAAGGCAGTATTGGTATGGTGGAGGGACAACAAATTGCAATGTAATCCTGAAGTTATATTGTTTGGTCATGATCCCCTGCCAGGGTGGTTCAGAGCATGGCTCAGTACTGCTCCTCCTCCACCCCCACCTACGATGGTGGGCCAGAAATGTAGGGGTTGTTAGACACCCAGTTTTAATTCGGGGTCCAGGTGTTTGTTGTAGTTAAATCTTTTTGGGATTTCCTGCATGCTGAGAATATGCTCACATGACGTTGGTGAGATTTTTGATTCTCTCTTGGCTGGACTATGCCAGCGTTCTCCATTTGGGTCTGCCAGATTACCTGTCCCAATGTTTACAGATAATGCAGAACAGGGCAGTTCGCCTTCTGTTTAAAATTCCCCAGTGCTCCGCAGGGACTCCATAGAGTGAAAAGCTTTGCTGGCTGCTAGTGCGGCACCACTTAGCATTTAAGGCTCAGACAATCGTTCATCAAGCTTCCCACAACAAGGGGCCTCGCTATCTCAATGAGACAATGAAGGAATATCACCTGGCGAGACAACTTTGGTCCAGCAACACTGGTTTAATTGTGGTCCCACATTTCTAAAAGCTATGTCCTGGAGGTTCTTCTTTTTTGGTCGTAGCTGCTAAGCTGTGGAATCAACTTTCCGCGCATATAAGGTCCATTACATTGGAAGACCAAAAAAAAAAAAAGTTAAAACATCCTGCTCAAGCAATAAGGAGTATCTGTCTTGGTGCCCTGGTCTCTCTAACCTGCTCAGTACCTAGTGCCGGGACACTCTTGTTGAGTAGTTGTGCTCCTTACAAGAAGCCCTCATTCATTCATGCAGTGCACTTTACTGGGGATTTATAAGTAAATTAAATATGCAAAGTGTGGATAAGCCAATGTTACCATGTTCAAGCAGAGAGCACACGTACCCAAGCCCTGGCTAGCAGAAAGTGCCCAAAGACCTAAAGCCAACAAAAAACGAATCCAACAAAAACTGAAGGGAAAAGGCTAAATGTTTGGGGATGACCCTGCAGAAGGGGCCTAGTCCAACAATATGGAACACTGGATCAGTGCCTAACTATAGGTTATTGTGTAACACATCTAGGTAGGTACTCTAACATGATTTGAATGAAGAAGCTGCTGAATCACAAGAATGTATTAATAATGTATTTACTTATCTAGATTTGGCTGATATATAAAAAAATGGAACTCACAGTATTTAGATTATATTGTACTCGCAGGAGTTCGTCTCTTTATTGCTATAGAGAAAGTGGACCAACTCAAATCCTTGCTGTTGCACAAGAGGCATAGATCATTTGCATACATCTACTTGCCCTCTCTTGACTCCTCACTCATGACTATTGAGCATAGATTTTCTTGTTTATCAGCTATGTTTGCCAAATTAATATTCATCGTAGTGCAAGTATTTGCATGTTTGACTTACTTGGACATGAAGAGAAGCATACCTATGCTGTTTTCTTTGTAGCAATTGCAGTGGACGTCAATGCATTGCTAGGAGAATGGCTGATGGATCTTTAGTGTATACGTTGATTGAATGCTATTACTTGGACCAGGTTTGCCAAACCTGGCCTAGGATTATTCATGAACTCCGGAAAGACTGATTTTATACACGGAGTGCTTCATAGAAGAGGGACAAATGCTGGGACTTGCTTTAACAAATACACAAAAAAACTGTGAAGAACCATGTATTAAAACACCCTACATAGTTTTTTGCAGGTTTGATCTGTTAACGGTATGATTTCATTGTTTTCTTTTTTCTCATCTATTTTCTGTATAGTATAAGTGTTAACTCATAACTATAAATTCTCTTGGATGTCAATAAAAAAAAGTCAGGCACTGTATACTTACCCATGCCCCTCATCATGGTTTCTTCCTCAGTGAATGTTTCTAGTGGGGCAAACGCAGTTTCATTTTTGTAGACTTTAGCTGCAGCTCCCGACGAGAAGCGCTTGGAGAGATTCGATACAGTTCCTGACGTGGTAACCCAGCGAGGAATAGATCTTTTCAGGGTCTGCAGAGAAGAAAATGGAGCCATAAACATGACTTCCAAACACCCAATAAGATGCTGCATGAGCAGGATTCATGTACTTTTGAAACAACGGTCAATTCATCAAAATCAGAGAGGGAGAGAAAGTGGCCTTTCATACACTTAAAAAACCGAGGACGTCACAGGTAACATCAAATGGCCACTAAACTAGAATGACATCACGACACGTTTACTGATGAAATCACAAGAAGCTGGTGACCATAGTCCTACAAATAGCTGTAAACATAAGTGATTTAAAAACTGTACCAAAAAGTGAATAAATGCACGTTTTGCAAGGGAGAGAATTACACTCTAGACAGACATTGAAGCACTAGGATACAAAGACACGAGACCAGTGCTTAATTTGAGCAATAAGTGCCAGGGCCCAAGGTTGTGCTCAGAAAACTGTCACCAGGCACTATCGAATATGAGTGTGCTGAATACCAAGACTGAGTAGTCTTGATTCCACCTCATGACTCTTAAATGCACCACAAAACACCCCCTGCCTCTTATTTCACTCTTGCGGGTTCCTTTTCCTCCCGCCTTTAAACGGTGGTCACTGGTTTTTCATTTTTCTCTTCCTCCTCCTTTCCCTCGTGTGTATTTTCTCTCTTGCATTTGATTAAAGTTTGCGGAGGGAAACTAAGCACCGCTACCCAAACACGAGTGCCAGCGGCAGCCACCTGTAACCACGTGCTCACATTAAGCCCTAGACGAGATAGGAGAGCATCTGGACAAACCAAAAGTGTACAATGGTGGAACATTATAGTTGATGACATAATGAAATATCTGTTATCAGTTACTGTGCCACAAAAACACTGCCAATTAGTCCTATGTACTAGGGGGATAGGAAGCTTGTGCAACAATGACCATGTCCACCTGATCCTGCGTTGCAAAAGACTCGAGACACTAGTTCATATGAAAGCTCAAAATTATAGAGGTGACATTTGAAACCATGAAAGCCATATATAGAGTCCATGTTCGACCAACAACTCCATAAAAAAAGGAAAGGCTAACAAGCAAAAGACAAGGAAAAGGAATAGTATATGTAGCAAGGGAGCTAAACAAATCAGCAGTGGGCAATTCAAAAGGACACCTGTTACACAGACCCTTTTAACTACAGGAGCCCACA
Source organism: Pleurodeles waltl (assembly GCF_031143425.1). Classification (NCBI taxonomy): domain Eukaryota; kingdom Metazoa; phylum Chordata; class Amphibia; order Caudata; family Salamandridae; genus Pleurodeles; species Pleurodeles waltl. The sequence goes on from NC_090445.1 coordinate 694,095,557, forward strand.
AATAGTGACAAAACTGCTACAGGTCATGTCACCACCATTTCCAGGTCATGGCTTTCCATGAAGAAAGCATGGTTTTCTGGGAGTGGTGCCTGTGAATCACAATGGAACAAACTATCTCACGAGTATTAGAAAAGGAAAATGTTACTTACCCAGTAAGCATCTGTTTGTGACATGTACAGCTGTAGATTCACATGCTCTGCATACTCCTGCCATTTAGTGTTGGGTTCGGAGGGTTGCAAGTTATTTTTCTTCGAAGAAGCATTTTCGAGTCACAGGATCGAGTGACTCCTTCTCAGTGATAGTGTGCATGGGCATCAACTCCTTTGTTAGACTGTTTTCCCGTAGGCGGGAGAGAAAAGAGTGTAGAGGAAGTACAGAAAAATAGATGTCCATGCAAAGGTAAAAATATACATATAAATGTATAAAGTATCTGAAAAGGCCACAGGCGTCCTTAGAGGAGGGAGGGTGCATGTGAATCTACAGCACTACATGCCACGAACAGATGCTTACTTGGCAAGTAACATTTTCCATTTGATGGCATGTGGCTGTAGATACATAAGCTCTGCATAGAATTCAAAGTAGTCCCTCCATGAAAGCGGTGGGTAGCCTGTGGGAGTTGCAGCAGACTGGAAAGTGTTCTTAGTACTGCATTGGCTTTCTGGTGTGCAAGTACATCTAAACAATAATGTTTCATAAATGGATGTGCCTTACAAATGTCAGCTATGGGTATATTCTCAAGGGAAGCCATAGTATAGAGTGTATTCTGAGAGCGACAGGAAGTTGTCTTTTTGCTTTAGCATAACAAGTATGAATACATTTTACTATCCACCTAGTTATGCTGCGTTTGGATGGATACTGGATTGCCTTTATGAAGTAGTAAAAAAGCTACAAAGAGCTGTTTAGCCTTTCTGAATTCTTTAGTTATATCAAAGTAGAACATTCATGCGCATTTAATGTCTAAAATGTGAAGGGCTCTTTCGGCGACTGAGTCAGGCTCCAGAAAGAAGACTGGTAGCTCAATGGATTGATTAATGTGGAATTGAGAGACCATTTAGGGAGGAATTTAGGATTAGTGTGAAAAACCACTTTGTCCCTATGAATTTAGAAGAATGGTTCTGCCAAGGATAGGGCCCGGAGTTCACCAACACATCTGAGAGATGTGATAGCAACTAAAAAATAAACTTTCCATGAGAGGTACTGAAGAGGACATGAGTGAAGTGGCTCAATAGGAAGTCTCATGAGCCTGGAAAGGACAATATTCCATGATGGTGCAGGAGGCACTCATGGTGGAATGACCTGTTTAAGGCTTTCCATAAATGTTTTGATCACTGGAATTCTGAACAGGGCTGTATGTTGTCTGTTTTGTAAAAATGCGACTACAGCTGCAAGATGTAAGCGAATGGAGGTGTAAACTAAATTTGCTTTTTGTAGATGAAGCAAATAGCAGACAAGGTCTTTGACAGTGGTTTTAATGGGATTAATGTGTTTGGGTTGACAGTAGCAAACAAAGAGTTTCTACTTTGCAGCATAACATGCTCTGGTAGTGGGTTTGTGACCTTCTCTAAAAATGTCCATACAATCTGCAGGCAAACCCAAATAACCAAACTCTATGACTTCAGGAGCCATATCGCAAGGTTGTGAGATTTGGAGTTTGGGTAGACACCCAGACTCCAAATCTCACAACCTTGCGATATGGTTCCTGAAGTCATAGAGTTTGGTTAGACAACCGGACCTTCGTTTTGAGTGAGAAGGTCCGGCCTGTTGGGAAGCTTCTTGTGGGGACTTCTGAGAGGTCCAGTAGTGTGGAAAATCAGGGCTGCCGCACCCATGTGGGAGCTGCTAGGATCATGTTGAGAGATAACTGCCTGATACGTCGAACTAGAAGTGGAATGAAAGGGAGAGGCAGAAAGGCATAGGCAAATATCCCGGACCAGCTCATCCATAGAGCATTGCACTTAGATAGAGGATGTGGGTACCTGGAGGCAAAGTATTGGCAACTTGTGATTTCTGCTGTGGTGAAAGGATGTATTTGAGGTGTTCCACAATTCCTGAAGTATTTTTGAAGGACTTGTGGGTGGAGTTTCCATTTGTGGACTTGTTGCTGCATCCTGAGGAGCAGGTCTGCAAAGTCGTCTTTTCCTGGGAGATACTCTGCCACTACGTGATACGGTGGAGGGCCCATTCTCATACTGTCCGAGAGAACTATGATATTTGGAGCGACCGTGTCCCCCCTTGTTTCTGAAGGTTGTTAACTGCTGTCATGTTGTCTGTATGGACTAAGACAACTTTGTGAGAAAGGTGATGAAGAAATGCTTTCAGGGCTAAAAATACTGCCTGAAGCTCGAGGAAGTTGATGTGTAGGAATTGATGATGGGGATCCTACTGGCACTCTAGTTCTTGAAGGTGAGCACCCCAGCCTGTGTGTGATGCAGGGTCCAGAAAAGGCTGCCCTTTCAACAGGTTGGTGGTGTTCCACCACTGCAGAGAACTGCAAGTATGGTGGTCTAACACTAGATCTTCCCAGTGACTCTGTGATTGAGCCCACTGACAAGACAGACACTGCTGTAGGGGACGCATGTGGAGTCTGGCATGGGGAATGATGGCAATGCAAGAGGCCATCAACACTACCAGGCACATCATAATCCTGACAGTGTATGATGAATTCTCTCGAAACCGAGGGAGGAGAAACTGAAAGTTGGGCACGCAAGCCAGTTTGGGGGTATGCTATCCTCAATTTTCAATAGAGAATAGCTCCTAGACAGGGCTGTATCTGAAGAGGTTGAAGGTGGGATTTCAGAAAGTGAAGTGTGAACCCATACTTGCGCAGAAGGTCCACTGTCATCTCAGTTTGACATTGGCATTGTGATAATGTGCTAACTTAGATGAGGCAGTCATCCAGGTAGGGGAATAAGTGTATGTTTTGTCTTCTGAGATGTGCTGCTAAGCACTTTGAAAAGTCGCTGGGAGCTGTGGTGACTCAGAAAGGAAGAACCTTGAACTGGTAGTGCTTGCCTGCAATGACGACTCCGAGTTATTTGCGGTGTGCAGGGTGAATGGGGATATGGAAGTAGGCGCCCTTTAGATCCAGGACCATCATAAAGTGGCCCTTTTGTAAGAAAGGAATAACATCTTGAAAAGTAATCATGTGAAAGTGTTCTGATAACATGTAGTTATTTAAGGGCCTTAGGTCCAAAATGGGCCAGAGAGAGCAGTTTTTATTGGGAATGATGAAGTATAGAGAGTATACTCCTGTTCCTGGTTCCAGTAGCTGGACTAGCTTGATGGCCGCTCTGAGAAGAAGGGATTGCACCTTTTGTTTGAGAAGGTGTTCTTGATAGATCTTGTGAGAGCGCGGGAGAATGTTTGGAGGAGCGGTAAGGAGCTCCAGACAGTAACCATGTTGGATAATGGAAAGGACTCACTGAACCGAAGTGATGTTGAGCCATTGTGTATAGAAATTTTGCAGTCCCCCTCCCCACCCCCGACAGGTGTGGGTGGGGGGTGGGAAGACACTGTTTAGATGATAATGATGTAGAGGTACAAGTGGTGGCGCTCTTGCCTCTACCTTAAGTGTTATTACCCATAGAGACTCCTCTGTAGAAGCCGTGTGAGGATAAGCTGGAAGGCCCTCTGGCCTCAGAGGTGGAGACCTCTGTACTTGTTGGTTTTTAACCACCTCTGAATGTGGGGTGACGAAAAGTACCTCTTTGGGACCAATGGCTTTTGTGGTGTCCGTGTCTTTTTTAAGCTTCAAGGGTGATTGGAGGGCGAAAAGATGATCCTCAAAGGGCATATTGAGTGCCGCTTGTTGTATATCTGGTTTAAAACCTGGGCATCGAAGCCAGGAATGTCTCCTTGCTAGTATGCTGAAGTTGATACCGTGTGCAGCTGTGTCAGAGGAATATAGGGCACCTCTGATAGAATTATTACTGACTGTCTGCCGCTCTGTGACAATCTGTTGTCCCCTTTTTCGGTGCTCATCTGGGAGATACTGGAGGAGCTCCTCCATCTCATTCCAGTGAGCCCGATCATACCTCGCAAGTAAAGCTTGTGAGATGGCTATGTGCCAATGATTGGCTGCTTGCGCAACCACTCTTACCTTCGGCGTCAATCTTTCTGCGCTCCTTGTCTGAGGGAGAAGCGTCTCCTGTGGCCCGACTATTGGCCAGTTTGCGTGTAGTGGTAACAATAGAATCTGGCAGGACCTGTGATCTTATGTAAATTAGATTAGAGGGAGCAGCTTTGTATTTTTTGTCTACTCTAGGGGTGATAACCCTAAATTCGACTGGTTCCTTAAAAATGTTGTCTGCATGACGAAGCATGCCAGGGAGCATGGGGAGGAACCGGATGTCCCTATGTGTGGACGTTAGGGCATCAAAAATAAAGTCTTGCTCAATGGGGTCCTTGTGCAGCTCAACATTGTGGAATGCAGCTGCTCAAGCTATTACCTGCAGGTACGATGTGGCATCCTCTAGTGGTGAGGGTTGTGCAGGGTATAAATCCGGATCTGTAGAAATCATGGGATCAGGGTCATGTGTCCCATGGATCTAGGTCCTGCTATGTGTCACCAAAATTTCCCCCAGTGAAAGGGGAACACTGTGGTGTTAAATCTCCCGCAGTAGGAGAGGAAGGTGAATGAGCAGGGTTCGGGGGGTGAAGGAGGTGGTGGTAAAAAAGATTTTTGATGAGGAGGAAGAGGAAAAGCCTTCTGAATAGTAGTGGTAGCTCAGTCCTTGGTCTATTCTGGAGGTGATGAAGTGTCCAGAGCCTCCTGAAAAAGGATAGTTTCCTCTTAAAAGGTTATGAGGGGGGTGCAATAAGGCTCCCTGTACCCTCCTGGACGTAGAGGTGGCACTGACGAGCATCCATGGTCTCCAAAATGGGTTCACCAAGATGATGTGGCTGAAGGTTGACTGGAGTCTTTTGGCTGCGAAGACTTTGAATCCCTGGTTTTCGACACCACAGTTTTCGGTTGTTGTCCCTTTGTCAGGGCCAAAGTGGAGTTTTAACTTGTTCGGCTCAGTGCCGAAGTGGTCCGTGCGGAAGGTCGGATGGAAGTAGCAACAATATCACGAACCGGAGATGTTGAGGTCGATACCAAAGATGATGTCTTCGCCTTGGCAATTTTCAGGCCTTGCCAGAGGGTGGAGCATCAAAGTCTGTTTTATGGATCCGGCGATGGACTGGTGGCAGTGGTGGTCCAAAAACCTCAGTAAGGGGCTTTCTGGAAGTCTTAGAGGGGGCAGGAAGGGCCACAACACTCATGTGATGTGCCGATGTTACCTCATGACTTTCGATATCTGACTGAACGTCAGAGACTTGGATGGAGAAGGTTTCCTTCCGTTCCAGCTTCTCCTAGGCGTGCTCCTACATAAGGATGTCCTGAGTGTCTTCTGGAGTGTTGTGGGCCATTTCTAGTCGACAAGCTCTTCAGTCCTGAAGGGACTTTTTCATTCTGAAGGATCTGCAGGTATCGCAGGTGGCTTCTTGATGGTTGGGGGGAGAGGCACAGGTTACACACCAGATGTAGGTCGGTGTGTGGGAATTTTGAGCGGCACAGAGGACAGAATTGAAACAACATCTGTTGCATTAGTGCAGCATAGTGGTTGGTGCCACGTGCTGAGGTAGGCCCGAACACGCGAGAGGCCCCAGAGGGCATGCGGTCGGTTCTCGGACCAACATAGTGAAAAGAGTGCAAGAATGTAAGAAAATGCAAACAAAAAAAAATACAGTTGATGGAGCAAAAGACGGAAAAAGGGTTTCAAAACCGGAGCAAGGAGAAGACAAAGCGAAGAGACATGACCGAACCCTGTGGAGGAGAGAGAACAATCTAACAAAGGAGTCAATGCCAATGCACACCATCACCGAGAAGGAGTTACTCATCACGAGACTCGAAAATGCTTCTTTGAAGAAAAACAACTTGCAACACTCCGAACCCAACACTAGATGTCCGGAGTATACAGCGCATGTGTATCTACAGACACACATGCCATCAAACATAATGGTTTGTGACATCCTGAGGCAAGACTAGAGTTCATTTTAGGAATATGGCCCCTGTACCTGAATGAAAGGTGAAGAAGGCTGGGTGCAAGAATGGCTAACCAATAACCCTTTAGGTGGTCTGCATTTACTTTGATCCATTTACATTGCATGACATTTACTTCCCTGCAATTACTTCACCATAACCTTTACTATGTTGGAATTGGTTGCGACCATGGCATCAGAAAAGCAACTTTTAAGTTATGGATAATTCAGTACTAAGGGTATTTGTAAATGTGCTGTTAGATTTATGGTTCAACTACAGATATTACCCTAAATGAAGAAAAAAAATAAAAAAAAATGAAGGGTTAATTTTAGACTTCCTTTATTAGATTACATTCAATTTGAAATAAATCAATATTTGCAATTAGGTTTAAGATTAGTATGTAATAATTAAATACAATGAAATTAAGCACACATTTAACTAAAATAGAAAATTACCACTAAGGAAAACATGTTTTATATTTATTTTAATGTAATTTAATGTTATTAAGGATTACGTTAAGAATCTAATTGAAAGGAAATTATTACTTTTAAATTAATGATGGATGGCATTATGATTCAATAAGGTTATTTTCTAATTAATAGTCAAAAAAGGGTACATTAGTGTTAGTATTAATTTAATAATAAAACATTTAATTTAAGGAGGCCTCATGTTACAATAAGGTAACATTTTAATTCAAACAAAATAATTTAATACAATTTAGACTGGGAGTCAGTATTAATGATAATTAAAAATAAGCCTCCACAAACTACATAAAGCAAACCTATCACACATCACACATCAAAACTCAGCAGTCCACTGCAGACATATGAACAGAATGCACCAAGGAGATAGGAACACTACACATATGATCCAGCTGCCCACAGGATGCACCACTGCTGATTAACAAGTATTGACAAAGCCAATAGGGTTGGCCTCTGGGAGCTGCTGGCTTTGCTAATGCTTTTTTTTGCAATGCTGTACTATGGAGGGTGGGTGGGAGAGGACAAGGTAGGAAGCTGACAATGAAGGGTGAGCAGAAGCGGCGGACGAAGCAGGCTGACAACTGAGGGCAGTGGCTGATGAAGCAAGCTCATAATAGAGAGTGAGCAGGAGAGGCTAGGACAGCAACCGGATAATGGAGGACAGGAGGGAAAGCATAGATAAGCAAGCTGACAATGCACATCGGGAAGCAAGCTGACAACAGAGGGATGGTAATGAAGTTGTTAATAAAGAAGACTTCAGAACGGTACTAGAGATGGAAGTTTGTATTTTTATTCATGCTTTGAGCCAAAGGCCAGAGCTGAGCGACCTATAGGAACAGGAGTCCATCAGTAATTATAAAAGGCAGAACTTTGTCTCAGGAATCTTTGGTAAATGACTGGATGCCTCCACTGCTCCATGAGACACACAGCACAGTACAACACGTCAGTTGCAGGTCTCATTGTTGTCTGTAGTAATTAAATCTACTACAATCATCATTTGTAGATACTTTTATTGACCTTCAGCCACATCCTTGAGGTATCCTCGCCTGCTCCGCTACTCTGGAATAACTGCCATAACAGCGCTCCTCAGAATCTACAGATTTTCAATATTCTGCTGGGCACCACAGCGAAAGAAAGACCAGGCACGAGGACAAACAAATTACAACATACCTCCTTTCTTGGCAGAAACATATAAAAGATGGGTTACAAATTAAAGTAAAACTAAATATAGCAGTATTTTCATAACCTAATCACAACCTTATATGAATTAAACTTTAAATGAATTATATACAATAATTTATGAAAGTTTATGATGAAACTAATCTACCAGCATAAAAATTGCAACATTTAAATTATTTCATTACATAGTCAGAAAATGTGGTGGGCATACGGTGTTGTCTACTCCCTTGCTTCCTTGTACTTATCCTCTCTTTGTCACTATTGCTTCCTTGTGTACTGACTTCCATTCCTCTTACACGTTCTTCCAGAACACCTCCTCTTCCCCTTCTCATTCATTACATAAAACCACTACACTTTAGTTTCTCTTCACTCTTATCTTTCCACTTTCTGCTGCACTCAACTTTCATGCAATACACAGCTACTCTTCATTTGTTCCATCTTTGCCCATCCTTCAAAACCACATGCCATACATAAACTGCTCGCACTTCTATTGTGTTGGAGAACTTGCTAGCTCCATCACCTCTTCTTCCTAACTTAATTTTCACAAAATCTCCTACTTCTGTCCTTCCTTTATTGACTGCTTCACTTTTATCGTTCACTGTTCCACTCTCCCACATTAACTGAGGTAATAATTTTGTTTTAGCTTCTCTTCCTCTCATTCTCTTAAACAGCTTCTCCGCTGTTACACTGTTTTCTGTGGTAGTATACACCCATATGACATTCTCCACTGCTCTCTTGGCATCCTTTCCGTTACTAATCGCCATCTGTACGGTACCTTTGATCACACGATTCATTCACTCAACCATACCATTTCCTTGTGGACTGGTGCACGTTTTATTCCATGGGTCTTCATAAACAGCTGCATGGCAGTGGATGTAAGTTGTGTACCATCATCAGTTATTAGAATTCCTGGACACCCTTTTCTCATAAAAAAGTAATTTCAAAATTCTAAATCACACTTTTCTTTGTTATATTCCTCATGAATTCAACCAATACCCACTCGAAAAAAAATGTTCCACAACCATCCCAAACCTATTACACTCCCCTTAATATTCCATGGGACCTGTAAAATCCACACATACTTTCATCCATGCACTTCCATGTTCACTCAACTAACCCATATCTTCCATTCCCACTCCTATTTTCAGACATTTCTCACTCACTCTACACAGCATACACCTTTCCACCCAATACTTCACATGCCCATCCATTCTTGGCCACCAAAATTACTCTATGTTTCATTGTAACCATTGTAGCCATTGCCCCAAATGGCCCTTGTGCTGAGATCAACTTCTTCTTTAATCCTTCTTGGGGCACATACTTACATACTTCAACAACACATTGTCAGTTCCTCCTCTGCTACGTTCCTCCTGTACCTTAGCATAACTTCTTAAATAAGGTCCTAAATGTCCTTCTCGCTTTCACCCCTCACAAATGCTCCTCACCAACTCTTTAAATTGTCATCTTTTTGTACTGCTGGTTCCTATTTCTCACAAGACACTGACTTAAATTCATCATTCAATGCATACTCCACAGTTGCTACAACACAAACTATTTATCTTCCATCTTGTTCTCTTCCACACTCAATTGAAGCAGTCCGCTTGTACATTTTTCAATCCTGCAAGGTGTTCAACTTCATATCTATACTCCTGGAACTGAGAGGCAAAATGTGCCAACCTCACAGACACTTTGTCAGCCCCTCTTGGTCTTAATACCTTTACCAAAGGCTAATTATAAGTATGTAAAACAAAATGCATTCCCTATACATAGGTACAAAAGTTTCTAACACCCCAAGTTGCTGTTAAGGCCTCTTTCAATGACAGCATAGTTTCGTTTGCTGAGAGTCCTTGTGTGGGACGCTGGCCTGGTTTGTAGTGGTTACCTAAGGTACTTACACCTTATACCAGGTCCAGTTATCCCTTATTAGTGAAATGTAGGCAGTGTCTAGAAGCCAGGATGTCTAGAGGTGACAGCCCAGGGTTATCCTGGAGACATGCAAAGTTCATGCAATACCACTGTAGTCACACAGTACTCATACACATGAAAGAAAATACTCTGTTACAAAAATAAAAAGGTACTGTATTTAGGTGACACAAATACCATAGAGACTATACTCCCTTAGGAGGGAAGTAATACACAAATCATATACACTCGTGTGCAGAAATAGGGATGAAAACAGTGCAATTAGTGAAAATCACAATAATTAGACCCTGGGGGAACACAACCATATACTAAGGAAGTAGAATGTGAATGTCGGTTTCCCAACTAGGCAAGTGTAGGGTGTAGAGGGGTGCAGAGAGTATTAGAAAACATCAAAGGTAAGTACTAGCACCCACCCTGGAAGAAGGGGACCAAGTCAAAGAGGCACTGAAGAGTCCAGGGAGAACAGGAGCTCCTGTTAACCCAGATGAAGGTGCAAAAGAAGAACCACCGGTGAGCAAGAATAGTCAGTACTGCACCCAAGAAGACAGATTCGGGTTCCAGGTTGGTGCGGATGATGTCCCACTGCAGATGGAAGATTGCAGTCTGTTTTGCGTGGCTGGAGTCCGCCAACAAGCCTTTGGACATGCAAAGCTTGCGGTTAGCGGAAAATGTTGCTGCCCGGGACCAGGAAGGATGAGGTGGACTCTACCCAGGAGTGAGAGTCTGAGGGGGCTCTCAGCAATTCAGAGAGCCCACAGAAGACCAGGCAGCATGCACAGGAGTCCCAAGCAGAGGGACAAAGGAGGTGCAAAAGGAGGCCCACGCAGCACTACAATAAAGGGTCCCACGCTGCCGGAGAACCACTCAGCAAGATGTGCATCTCAGGATACAGTGCTGGGGGCCAGACCTGCTGGGTGCATGAAAAACTTTGTGGAAGGAAGCCAAGAAGCCTTGGCAACTGCAAAACACAAGATGCATGGGGATACTGTCTTGTGTGGGGAGGCAAGTTCTTACCTTCACCAAAGTTGGACAGTAGGCCGTCAGGGCCACTTCAATCCACCACCCGTGATTCAGGATCCACGCAACCGGTCCTCGTCGCAGTAGGTGCCTGAGGAGCCGGGGAGTGACTCCTTCACCCCAAAGGAGATTCCTTTCATCTTCTAGTGCAGGCAAAATACGGGCTGTCCTCAAAGGATGCACAATCGGGAAACAGTTGCAGTTGCTGGCAGGAGCTGAAGAAACAATGTTGCAGAAAGCATCTTGCTTCTTTGTTGCAGTTTGCAGAGCTCATGGAAGGTCCCGATGCAGTTTCTTCGGTGCGAAGTTGAAGTGGAGGATGCAGAGGATTCCTGCTGGATTCTTGCAATCAGAGTCTGAAGAACTACCCAAAAGAGAGACCCTAAATAGCCCTGAAAAGGGGGGGGGGGGGGGGGGGGGGGGGAATTGGTCAGCTAAGCAGGTAGGCACCTATCAGGGGTTTTTTGTGTGTTGGGGGGGGGGGCTCTGACATCACCTGCTGGCACTGGCCACTCAAATGCTCCCAGAGTTCCCTGCCAACCTTGAATCCAAGATGGCAAAACCCAGGGACCCTCTGGAAGAGCTCTGAGCACCTCCCCTGGGGTGGTGATAGACAGAGGAGTGGTCACTCCCCTTTCCTTTGACCAGTTTTGCACCAGAGCAGGGACTGGGGGTCCCTGAACCAGTTTAGACTGGGTTATGCAAGGAGGGCACCAAATGTGCCCTTCAAAGCATTTCCAGTGGCTTGGGGAAGCTACCCCTCCCAAGCCTGTAACACCTATTTCCAAAGGGAGAGGGTGTAACACCGATCTCCCAAAGTAAATGCTTTGTTCTGCCTTCCTGGGCTCGAGCAACAGGAGGGCAGAAACCTGTCTGAGCGGTGGCAGCAGCTGGGGCTGCCTGGAAAACCTCAGAAGGCTGTAATGGCAGTCCTGGGGGTCCTCTAAGGAGCCCCTAGAGTGCAAGGGATCATACAACCAATGCTTGCAAAAGCATGAGGGTATGATTCCTACATGTTTGATGCCAAACATGCCTATGTTTGGAGTTACCATTATGTAGCTGGACACCTATGTCCAATATGCGCGTAAAAATGGCGTCCACGAACTCACAAAGTCTGGGAAAATGGTCCTGGAGGCACCTCTGCTAGTGCAGGGGTGCCTTCACACACAGGTACTTTGCACTCTGCCCTCAGGGCTGGGGGGCCTGCTATAGGGTTGACTTATAAGTGACCTGGTGCAGTGTAAATGGCAATGAAAGGGTGCATGCACCCTTTCATGCAGGCTGCAATGGCAGTCATGCAGAAGCCTTTGCATGGGCTCCCTATGGGTGGCAAAATATATGCTGCAGCCCATAGGGACCCCCTGGAACTCCAATGCCCTGTACCATAAATTAGGGACTTCTAAGGGGGCAACAGTATGCCAATTGTGGGTGAAATACTGGGTTACCATTATGCAACAACCAGAATTTAAGGGAGAGAGCATAAGTACTGGGGTCCTGATTAGCAGAATCCCAGTAGACAGTCAAATACACTGACAAACAGGCCAAAAGAGGGGGTAACCAAGCTAGAAAAAAAGGCTACTTTCCTACACCTTGAAGCAAGCGCCACCGGTTTCTCAGGTTAGTTTAAACAGGGTAAACATTTGTGCATTTGCTAGGTCAATTTTCCAAAACGCACCCTCCTGTCTCTACTTTCATTTAACTTCTTTCCCTTACCTCAAAAATTATTTTAAAGTCTCGGTTTTCTCAGCAAAATTATCTGCAAATTTTGCACAGTATTCTAGTAGGCCCATGAATGAACGTAGTTAATTTTTCCCTTTGGAAGTTGACACTAACCATATCAATTTTACAAAGTCTCCCCTGGGTTTAATACCATGTTCTGAATTGGTGCATCCCAAATATTCAATCTCTCAGTAAGAACTGACATGTTTCTTTGAACACTTAATACTTTCAACAGTTTAACTAAAGTTCTATAATGGTCTTCTTCTAAAGCTTCAGTAATCAAAATGTCATGCTGAAAGAAATGAACAACAAGTGCATCACAAAATAATTTGTCATTGTGTGATTAAAAATGCTATCAGCTTCCTTCCATGGTAATAAATGCTGTACATCTCTTGGATCTGGGATGTCATCTTATCTGGTGGTATGCCAACTTTAAATCCAGTCAAGAAAAAAACTGCTTAGTTGAGTAACAGCATAATTTCTGATATATTGGGTAAAGGGAAACTAGCCATCACAATGCACGATTCAAAGATGTAAGATCTACACAAAATCTTACTTTCCCATTGCCCTTTCTTGTAATACTGGAGAGAGACTTTCTGGAGAAAGCCATTCTGACGCTTCCACCGGCTCAATGATGGCCTATTTTTGCATAACTTCTGACATTTCCTCCACCTCCTCTCTGACTGCAATGGGGATTCTTCTCACACTAACCTTAACTGGTTTAGCATCTTCTTTTAATTTTATCTTGTGTACATAACCCTTTAACATACCAATGTTTTCCTTAAATACATTGGGGAATTTCTCTAAAATGACTTCCAACCCTTCATCATTTTGTACTACTAACACTTGTTCCCTTAACCTAGGATCTAAGACCACATGAAAAACATATTGCTGAACTCAGCCTAAAATAGCTGTACCTTTTTGTGATACATACATCTTACCCCTCACTCCTTTGAACTCAAATTTTGACTCCACGCACCCCACAATTCATATATTTTCACCACTGTACCCTTTAGGTTGTATGTCACTACCTGGTAATTTTGTACCAGGCCATTTATTTTGGGGATAAATTTCTGGGTACGATGGTGTACATTGATCCAGGATCACCAATTAATTCTATCTGCACCCCATTCACTGTTCATTTTGCACTAGGTCTGTGTACACTTAATCCATCTTCGTTTACAATGCAAAGTACTATATCTTATGTTCTGTTATCCTCTTCAACACATGCCACCCTATTCGTAGACAAATCCTGCCACACAGGGGAAAATGGCCGCTGACTGACATGTCATGTGTCTTATTGTTGCTAAGCAACAGTACCTTGAGCACCGGCAACGTGCTCCTGAGAAACACAGCATGCTCATATACTTTAACGTCAGCAAGGGTGCAGTAAGCCATAATAGGACTCCATGGGTATGAATAGTAAAGTCTACTCCCGTCGATCTGCTGGGGTGAATACTAATACCCTATTGCAGTGGGAGCTCAAGAATTAACTAAGGTAAGAAAGTACAGCATATGTCGGTATCAGGCGCACATGCGATTTAAAGAATAAAATACATTTTCACGGGTGGCGATCTGTTACATGCACGTTTCTACTAGTGACGCTTAGCAGGCTGAATGATAAAAAGAAATTCGAAAAGCTTTCCTCTGCGTTTGACTGTTGCGATCGGCTCCGGCCCTTGACAGTCGATTCCTCCTGGCACACTGGACTCGAGCTCACTTGTGGCTGGATAAACGATGAGCAGGCGCTCGTCGCCAAATTGTAGCAAATAAATTCACTATAATGATCAATTGTAGATACGTTTATTGATCTTGAGCCACATCATTGAGGTTCCCTCACCTGCGCCATTGCCCTGGAATAACTGTTACAGCAGCACTTCTGAGAATCTACGGACTGTCAAAATTCTTCTGGGCACCATAGCCACAGAATGGCAAGGGATGAGGACAAGCCCATTACAACACTGTCTAGGAAACATTTCACTAATCTGTGGTAGCCAGGTTGCTCTTAAACCCTTAACTGCTGAACCTATTCCTCTTAAGTGCCAAGTCCTTTTTTGGCTATTTGGGGTAGTTCACACTTAGAGCTCCATGTCTTTTTCCCCACACAGGGTATTCATGCCAAATGTGCCTCCTTTTTTCCAACACAATGGGGATTCTGAGGATACCCACAGTTTATGGATTCCCCTAAAGGGGACCGTGAAAATAGGCAAAATATAACATACTTCCAGTTTGTAGTGGAAGCCAGTGTAAAACCCATTAGAGATCCAGAAAACCTACAGATTTCTGAAAAGTAGACAAAAAAGTCTAAATTCAGCAAGGGGTCATATGCTTAGATCCCTGGAAGTTTGCCTAAAATAACTTAACCATTGAAATAAGGAAATATTTCAAATTAATAGGAAACAATGGTCATTTGTGATGTTTTCATCTGTAACTTTTTGTCACAATGGCCAATTTACAAAAGCAATATACCATTATGTCCGCTAGGTCCTTCTGGTTGTGAGGTTGTATATGGTTTGTAGGTTCTCCAAGTCCCCAAGGTACCCAAAGCCAATAAACGGGCTGAACTGTACAATGGCTTTTCATGGTGTACAGAGTTTAGACCAATTCACTTGGCAAAATGTATAGCGTGAAAAAAGGTATGAAGGAAACCTATATTTTTCAAAAATGGGCACAAGATAATGGGTTTAGGAGCAATTGGTATGTATGCATCTCTGAATCTGTAGGTAGGAACCCATACTAGCATATGATTTAGAGGTTTTTGTTTTTTTTCCCCAAAATGTCTTCTTTCTTACACACTGGCTTACAGTGCAGTGAAATCCAATTGGTAATAGCAAATGTTCTACTATTCTATGCTCCCACATCTTCCAATAAAAACAATACCTCACTTGTGTGGGTAGGTCTAGTGCCCGAGACAGGAAACGGCTCAAAACTCAACATGGATACATCACATTTTTCCACACAAAACTGACCATTGTCTTGCACACTGAGTAAACTGTGGATTTTGGGCCCTAGCTCAGCTAGCACATAGGAAAACCTAGTAAACTTGCACATTTTTTAAATCTAGACACCTGGGGGGAACCAATGTGGGGTGACTTGAGGGTCTCTCACCAAGTTTTTTTTTTTTTAATCCAGAATTTCTTGCAAACCTCAAACTTTGATTAAAAAAAAAAAAAGCACATTTTCCTCACATTTCCGTGATGGAACATTCTGGAAATTGGGAGGAGCTACAGACATCCTTCCATACAACAATCCCCTAAGTCTTCTGATAAAAGCGGTACCTCATTTGTGTGGGTAGGCCTCATGCCCGCAACAGCAAACGGCCCAAAGCACAACATGGATACATCACATTTTTCCACTCAAAACTGACCATATTTTTGCAAAGTGAGTAGCTGTGGATGTTGGGCCCTATCTCAGTTGGCACCATATGAAATCTAGAAAACCTGTACATTTTTGGAAACTAAACAATTGGGTAAATCCAGAGTGGATGCGCCATGCATGGATCCCATGAGATTTTCATACCCACATTGCTAGGCAAACCTCAAACTTTGCTTGAAATCACACATTCTTTACATTTCTGTGACGGAAACTTCCAGAATGTACAGGAATCCACAAAATTCCTACCACCCAGTGTTACTGCTGATAAAAAGCTGCACCACTTGTGTGGCTGGGTCTAGTGCCCACAGGAGGAGCAGATCAAACCAAGGTCAATCAGAGCCCTTGCAAGGGGACTCCCATTGACATTCCATGAACCAAAATGGATGGTTTCCGGAGATGATTTTATGACTAGAGAGTGTGTGGTTGGAGAGGGAAGACTGAACGTGGTGAAGGGGGGTGGGGTGGAGAGGCTTTCATGCAACAATACCTGGCCTTGGTTCTCTCAAACATAATACAGTATCTCTTCCTACCTTTGTTCTAGATAACACTTATTCCAGAGCAGTTACTGAATGACTGGTGGAGCCCCTAAAGTGAATTGTACTAGGAGGGATGATTTGCAGCCAAACTTTGCAGTCACTGGTGGCTCCTGTGGCAGTAATGGGGTTGGGAAAGGTCAGACGGTAGTTTTTTTTGCTATACTGATGCCCCAATTAACTAAATTGTTTGTGTGTATCAATCAGGCCTGCTGGCCATGGCAGGTTATTGTCCTAGAGGTGATAAAGCCTATTTTTCTAATGTAATTTGCCTCTGTTCTGGCAGAGCCTTAAACTGGCACAAGAGATTGTCCCTGTTTAGGATTTTCCCATCAGATATATAATATTGAATTAATATTAACAATGAAGAAGGTTGGATTGAGCAAATTGACTGTCAGGTAGAGCTGGGGAAGCAAATGGACAAGGGAGGGAAGAACAGCAAGGGAAGATGGGCAGGCAGGAAGCAGGGATGGACACTGAGGGAGGGTGAGAAAAAGGAACATGTAATGGGGAGGAAGAATATGAAGGAGACAGCTGGAAAACACCTGAAACACAAACTTGCTCATGTGGAGTGTCCAAACAAAAAAAGAAGTAAAACCTCAAAAAAAAGAGCAGTGGAATGACATGTAATGTGTCAATGCCTTAAGTATGGGACAAACACAGGAAGAGGAAGGAAAGCCTATGGAAGCTGATGAATAAAAAGCAAGCAAATACGAGGTATAATGAAGCCAATTAATGGTAAGCAATTGGTGAGCTTTAAGCCTGCTTTAAGCTAACAATATTTTTCACAACATGCAGTGCCTGCTCTGCTTCAGGCAAGACCTAAAAAACAAAAAAAAGCATTATCCCAACTTCAAACCCAAGTTCACGATAAAGACTACATGTCAAAAGAAAATATAAACAGATGCTGCATGATCTTGACTATGAAACCCAAGTTATATAAAAAAAAAAAAACCTAAGTGAGCAATTAGAGCTGTTCCAGTGGTGCTCTTTTAGGCAGTGGATGACAGAACTTTCTTAAAAGGCATGTGCATGTAATTGGCTGCACCCTAGAATTACCAAACTCTTAAAAGTTTTGGAATGTCCACTTGCCGAAGAAGTGACTTTGGTCAGATGAAGATTCTGATCCTGGTTCCATCACTTGACTAGATGAGTAACCCCAACCAATCACTTTGATTATGTGGTTTTGCCTTAGCCACAAACATTTCATTGGCTTACAAAATTTCAAAATGTGAAACGTTCCATAAGGACGACAAATGAAAAAAAAAAAATTCTTTTTTTAAAGTCTCCTGTAGATTTCTGAGAGAGGCACTTCTTTTCTTTTGCTGCGATTGCCCTAAAACAAAGAGACTGCAAATCTACATATACGCCTAGCAATATTTTTCGCTGTCCTTCAACTTTTTTTAATTTAATTTTCACAAAAATGTAGGATCACTTCACCAGTTTGCTCATACATTCAGAGGTTTAATGAAACCATAAATATTTACTCATTCGAGAAAAATGTCGAGCGACACAACAAAATGTAGTGTAATTCTTAAGAAAGGTTTTAGATACCCTGTGAAACAAGGCCCATCAAAGAGGTGCAGAAAGGAAATCCTGGATTACAGCAACCATGACTGATAACCATATCAAGATAAACATTTAATAGTACAAAAAGAGTAGGGGTAGAGCAATAAATAATGCGGAAAACAGTATCTCACACAAGACCTTTTTGACCTCAAGACAGGCTCAGATGGCTGACAATAACAGGGCCAGCTCCTCCAATAACAGGTAGAATCACTTACCTGCCACCATATCCAAATGACCCACCAGTCGTGTCTGGAGTCATCCTCATAGATACACAGACCTGCAGGTCGATAACTGTCATCAAAGTTCTAATATCACCCAAGAAATTACACTAGAGCATAATATAGTTAATAGGCTACATTCCATGAAACTACTAAGGCTTGAAACTCTCACACAGTTATACTTCATTGTTCCTTATGGCTGCTGCTCCCATGGACCAGTGATCCCATTCATTATCCTTGGTGACTTCTGGAATCCAACAGACCATCACATAAACAAATGAACAATACCATATGCCTCCAATTTTCATGGACAGTTACTTGACTTCAGAGCCTCGCTCCGTCTGGTGTAACAGTCTGTGGTACCAGTTCTGGAACCATATGTATGGCTGTTGGATTATCCATCATTTGAGATATGTCCTTGTAGACAGAAATGCACAATAAGTTGGCTGAAATATCACGTGGTAGCAAAGGTCACTGGGTTGTGTAAAAATCACCACCTTCTCTGGGAAGTCTAATGATTCTTGTAAAAAGCAAGGGCAAGCAGAGATTGGGTTAATTCTTACAACTTCACTTCATCTCATTTAAAATTAATTGGCAGCAGATGTACACTGTCACAAATGTAATTAAGAAATATTTCTTGACAAAGATGATTAAAAAACAATGAAGAAGTGGAACAGTAAGATTATCTTTAAGCAGCATGGTGCACAACTCAAAGCATAAATGCCAAAATTAGAATTCTAATAAACAATTCTTGTGCCAGCTTAATACAATGCTGAGACAGAGAAGTACTACACGGGAAACAATACAACATATCTCCTCTCTTGAATGAATAAATAATTGCAACAAAGACAATAGATTACATAGGAACAATCAATTAAGTTATGCATACAAAAAGAGAAGAAAACAAAGAAAATAACCAGACCCACAAATAGAGGTGTTTTGAAAATGGTTATAGGTAAAGTGGTTAATACCAACTGAGTTTTACTGAAGGAGTTTTCATTCACCATTTTACTTAACTTTGCTATCCATAGTGTCAACGTCTGAAGGATGAGTGTTCAAACTGAACCAGACTTACCCTCCTCTTGATCACAACACATTTGATCCAAGCTTATGAACCCCATTTCCCCTTACATAAGGGCACAGTTGGCATAGATTCTCAACTAATAGTACTCTCTTGGAACTTTACCAGAGATATCTTCCCCTTCACATTCAGTCTGACATTCCAAACATGCCCAGTTTGAGTGTAAATCATAATCTTAATAAGTTTACCAAATGTAATCACCTTTGTTGACCCTTCCAGAGTTTAAAATTCTTATTAAGACACCCTCTTTAAAAATAGGAATCATCATATTTTCTTCAATCATGTATTTGCCTTACCCCTTTCTAAAGGCAATTTTCTTAACCATCTCATCTTGATCACAAACCTTTGTACTCTTAGAGCCAGTTCCTTCTTGAAATGCCATAAATTCAAGTTGGTGACTGGATCCATGCCTCTTAGAAGCCAGAACACTCACTGAAATGAGCCTATGAGGTGTAACTCTGTAGAACCACATTTTTTTGCATATCAAAAACAATCTTCGCCCAGGGTTGTCAAGGTTAACGGTCGTAGGATTCCCATTATTATATCTGGATTAGGAGCAGCAGCACTGTTTATATTCGTGACCGAGTCAATCCCACACCATTTTGGCAGCTGCCGGCCCAACCCTTTCAGACAGCTAGCAGCACCTCACACTAACCTGTAAGAAAAGGTGATTTGTGGCAGCCTGAAACATGACACTCTGTGGCTTCTCAGGGGAAGTTGTGGTTGACAAGTCTCACCCCTTTCTCTTGTTAACCATACACACAGATAGGCCAAAGGAAGGAGATACACAATGGTGTTCAATACATTTATTGAAAAGACTGTAATCTACGATAAAATATATGAGCTGCAATTATTAGGTCAATGAGACATAACAGGATTAGAATGGTGGCAAGAAGAAACAGTCCCAACATATTGGAATAACATACATAGATGAAGTCTACTTAACCCCTACCTCCTAAGCGAGAGCTTAGTGGTGATCCCCCAATATGTCGGTCCTCGGTCCGTCAGAGGACGTCCAACCCCCATTACCTGATAGGTAGGAGTCTGCCCACCGTCTCCTGGGTCGGTTGTAGAGACAGGGTGGAGGTTAGCTCTGAAATGGCATGCCGCGTGGACGGAATCCTGGCTGGAATTACTACTTTGTTGTCCATTGTCCTATACAGTGTTTTTATAAGAAACATATTTTCGTTCTGTGAAAAAGGCCCGACGTGGGCACGTGCCTAAGTGTCGGACTGTTGACATAGTCTTGTGGTGACAATTGCTCGCTAGCTAATGTACTGTTCTTGTCAACCTTGGACAGGGGCACATGGTGAAATGTCATGCACAGACTAATAATAACAATGCCTTTGCAGAGTAACAAAGTTAAAGCGGATAAGAAAATAAAAACATCCCTGCTGAAAGCTGGTTAACTAAAAATAATAAAACTGAATAAATGAAATAGGAGCACATGTGTAGGTAAAAGGGCACAGGCCACAGGCCTAAGCTAAGCCAAAATAGGTGTGCCCAATGCATTGTAATACATGAACCCAGGGAACAACAAACTGAAGTGACAGGCAGAGTTGACTTTAAGCATCCTATCAGTATTACCACATTCCTGCCAGTCTCTCATCCATCTTCAGCTATTTTATCCAGACCGGAACACCAAAAAATGTCCAAGTCTTCTCTCCATAGAAAGATAGGGTGACTTTCATGAGCCACTGTCTAGACTCTTTCCATGATGCTTTACTGATGCACTCACTTACCTCCCTCAAACAACAAAATACCTTCTACTTCCAGTTCATCTGCTACATTACAGAATAATAATGCCTCTGTAGAAATACATTTCTGCTTGGGCCAACATTCCACTACCCATTCCTTAACCTTGCCATTAAAGAGATCATTCCATTCTGCATATTTCCAGTCCCTTCAGAAACAGACATCAAAATTGTAGAAATAATTTCTCTTAATGTCACCACCACATCTATTCCCTTATTATGTCTACACTAGCCTTCCAAATTGAAGGCTTATGCATATAAAGGTATCCTTCAGAGACTGTCAGCAGTCACACATTTTTTCAAATTAAAACAATTTGGAAATTTAGATGTAAACCTTGTAATTCGGGCAGTAGTGTTCGGACTCTAACCAGAAGACAAAGTGCAAATAAAGTGTTTGTGGTCAGTTCGTAAAAGAAACTGATTTCCCAAACCTAGCTGTAGAAATATTCCACCGCCCATACACATCAATAATTTTCTCTCAATTATAGAATATCTCCTTTTTGTAGCATTCAAAGTTCTTGATGCAAATGCCACATTGTACTATTGTCTCCCAACTCTCTAACAGGGAACAGTTCCCACACTATACAAACTGGCTTCAACACTTATTACACAGTTTGCTTACACAAAAGAAACAAAAAACAGTTTTAATAGCTAGTGCAAAAAAATGGCCCTCGTAATCTGCTCAAAGGCTTTCTGTTGTACAGTTATCATGACCATGCAATAACAATTGCATAGCTTCTGTTTTTTCTGCAAAGTAATTAACTAATGGACTATAATATTCACATAGACCTGTGAAAGAAAGAATTTGCTTCTTAATGTCAGGGTATGGGGCTTTCTAAATAGCTTTAACAAGAGAAGCCTTTGACACCACATAATTTCTAGACAATCTATGTCCCAAATATTCCACTCCATTGTGAAATAATTTACATTTTTGACTTTCAAGGGCCAAGCCATTTTCTTTTAGACATGGTCAATGTGTTCCTTCTCTGAATTTGAATAGACGAGAATGTCATCTTGAAAACACTTCTATTAGAAATGGAGTCTCTAGTTTACAGTCAGTTTACACCCTGTCAAAGTAGGAACCCTCACCTAGTCAGGGTAAGGGAGTCACACTCCTAAGATAACCCCGGCACACCCTCTTGGTACCTTGGGATGAGCGGTCAGGTTTATCTCAGAGGCAATATGTTAAGTATTTGTATTAACACACAGTAACACAGTGAAAACATTACAAATGGACACCACACCAGTTTAGAAAAGTAGCCAATATTTATCGAAGTAAAACAAGACCAAAATGAAAGAAATCCAACATACACGAGCAAAGAGATGAACTTTTAAAGATGAAATCCCAATAAAGCGCTCAGAAACACAATAGCTGCAACTGGTGCTATCATCGTGTTGTGACAGTCTCGTTCCCAACAATCTGATGCCACGTACGACGGAGTACGGCACCGGTCATGGAGTCGCACAGACCTCAGGTACAGTACCTTAGAAACAAGCCAGAGTTAAAGACGTGGCAAGGAGTCAGGGAGGTTTGGCATCACTGGAGCCGGCGCAGCTTCGGTTCCATACTGCTGCGCAGGAGTTGAGGCGTAGGCTCGTTGCTGCTACACAGGGGATGCGAGGCGTCTGTTCCTTACAATCCAGTGAGTCCAGCGGATCAAGATGTGATGGTAGGCTTCGTGGTATCGCTGTCACACTACAGGGCCACAGGCGCCGCAGCAGAGTGTGGTGTCACAGAGGTTGATGACATAGCACTCAGGACTCAAGATGTTGTAGGAATTCAGAGGTGCTGCAGCACCATCAGGACTGCGCTGTCGTTCACGGTCGTCGCACTTCGGAGGGGACCACGGCCTAGGGTGCAGGCAGCGGCGAGGAGCCGGGCAGTGGCGCCGGTTCTGGAGTTGTCTGGATTTGATGTGCCTGTCTCTTCTTGTTTTATGCCAGATTTCACTCAAAGGGCCCAGGAACTGGAGTGGGCACCTTTTGGCAAGTCAGGGTCCATCAGCAAGAGAACCCATGGGGCTGGCAGGTGAAGTCTTTGATGTCCTTGAGACTTCTTAACAGGAAGCAAGCTCAGTCCAAGCTCTTGGAGAAACTTCAATAGCAGGACACACAGCAAAGTTCAGTCTTTGTCCTCTCCAAAGTAGAAGCAGAAGCAGCAACTGCAAGCTAACAGAGCAAAGCACACACAGCAAAGGGGCAGTACTCCTCCTCACAGCTCTTCTTCTTGGTAGAGACTCCTCTTGATCCAAAAGTGTTATGAAAGTCTAGGTTTTGGGTCCAATACTTATACTCATGTCTGCCTTTGAAGTAGGCAAACTTCAAAGCAAAGTCTTTGTAGTGCAGAAGATCCTGCCTTTCCTTTCCTGTCCCAGACACACTCTGGGGAGTTGGAGACTGCTTTGTGTAAGGACGGGCACAGCACTGTTCAGGTTCAAGTGTCAGCTCCTCCCACCACTCTAGCCCAGGAAAACCCATCAGGATATGCAGAGTACACCTCAGCTCCCTTTGCGTGAGCGTCTACAGTGAATTCAAAATCAGCCCAACTGTCATCTTGACCCAGACGTGTATTCCACAGCCAAGCAGAGGCACAGAATGTTTATCAAGAAAATGCCCACTTTCTAAAAGTGGCATTTTCAAAACCCACCTTCATTAAAAGATGTGATATGGACTAAAGGGCGAATGTACCTTGCCTTTTAGTGTAGAGAGGGGTGAAAGGCAGGGTTGTGCCTGGGCACCCTTTCCTTATACATTAATAGTCTGGGTAATGTATTATCTGCTAATTGTAAAAATCTACCTCAAATAGGGTCCTGGCCCATTCCCGCCATTTTATATGCTGATCAAGCTGTTCTTATGGCGAAAACCAACCCTTGTACTGCAACAGCTACTAACATGCTTGGTGTCCTATACGGAGAAACTGGGGCTACTAGTTAATAAAAAGCGAGACATTTGCTATGAGGTGTGGAAAAGTGTTACTGAAAACCCCCTGCCTCATGACAAAAGATACTAAAATTGATTATGTTACATCCTTCTCCTGTCTGGGGATCATGTTTGACATAAAAAGGACTTGCCGTATGGCAATTAGATCCAGAGGGCTACACTTCCAGAAAACTGCTGCAGCCTGTTGCAACTTTGCTTGTAAGGTTGGTAAGAGACTCCCTAGGGAGATACTAACAGAGTATAAGGCCAAATGTATGTCAACAGCCATGTATGGGGCAGGCCTCTGGGGGCATGCAAACAAGGACTCCCTGCAGCCGACAGAAAACGCCTTTCTGAAGTACCTTCTTTCGCTCCCAAAGAGTAGTCCATCCCATGTATGCCACTTGGAATTAGGGGTCCCGTTCATTTCAAACCTAGTTAAAACTCAACAGATTTTGCTATGGCACAAGATATGGACTTCTGAGTACACCAAGCTGAATCAAGAGATTATAGGGGACTTTCTTAGGTCCTCTCACGTAGGAAGAGTTCAATGGTTGGGATACATAAAAAAACTTTGAGTGACCTAGGGCACCCAGATTACTACTATAAGCCAGAAACACTACCAGCCGTCACAAGAAAAAACCCTGCTCGACACATTTAGAAGAACTAAGACTATCTGCTGAACTGCTTAAGCCAAATGTTCTTAAACACCAGTTGATTGTAACCTCACCTGGCATGCAACTATTCTTAAAGGAGGTGAGCAATGAACAGCATAGATTTGTTTTAACCAGGTTTAGGCTAGATTTTTTCCATAACTTGGTGAGTTTTCGAACCATAAATGACTGGTTGAGGCCCACGGCAAAAATGCCCATGTGACATGACTACTGAGCAAAGTACTTCCCTTACGATTCTATTTTGCTCATTGTATAATTTGCCAATAAATATATTTCTGCTGCCATTATTGAGATCCATGGACTTGATACAATGTCGACCAGCTTATGTGTTCTTAGTCTTTTCCAACCATATACATTTGTAACATCATGTCTAATTTTGTATGGGCCATTCTTAGACACAGGAAATGAATACATGTTACTAGTGACTGAGGAGTAAATTCTCTATCTATAGCGTATGTGACCTGTTGGGTGATTTTAACTATTTGTTTGTATGCTTTTATTCTGAACAGAATATATATTTTTTAATATTTTTAGAAGAGGTCTTAACTACAAAAACCCTGTACCTTACAGTTTTATTTGGTCCTAACAATACCTATTCTACCTGAGTCTTAATGTTTTTTCCTTAATGTTTGGTTTGTGGTTAATGTATTGCTTTTGTTTTATGTACAGATGCTTTTATGAAAACTTCTGTTGAATAAAACGTATTTGATTTTAGTTTCTAAAGCATTCAGACAAAATAATTAAATACTGGAGGAAAAGCAAACGTACCTAAAGATGTCTCGAAACTACACACAACAGTCAATATTTTAAATCTTTAAAAATGGCATGATTTAATTTTTCAATCATTTTAATGCAGAAAACTCTAAACAGATTTTACAAAGAATAAGGAAGGCTGAGGATATAGAGACAAATGCTTACCAAAGCTTAATTTACTTTCCACAGTACTATGAACTAGAACAAATAATCTGGCTTTTTGGTTCTCTGAAGCAGCCAGCTCCGTCACCAGTTCTATAAATGCTGCCTTTGTGTGCCAAAGTCTGCGCTTCAATGCAACATAAAGTCTGCTCTTTAATCAAACCCTGGCAAAAATACATCTGCTTTTATGGACGTGCTGGGAGGTCTGAGGAGACACATCGAGAGATTGGGGCGAGATATGAGGGGGAAGTACCACATGAGAGAAGAATTAAAACACATGCATGCCCGGTGAGTGTTTAAAGAACATTTTAAAAAGTGATTCCCTCATAAGAGTCGTAAACATTTACAAGTAAAGAATTTATGCTCCAGAGGAAACCCAAACAGGACAAGAAGAAGAAATTCCTTCAAATAAGAAGCAAGCAAATACAATTGACAAGATAGTCAACCAATGATACGCAAATGACTGACCCAAAGCCCAGTCACTCCAAGTGTTTCTAATATACACAATAAGCTGTATGCGGGCGAGAGACCTAAAATAAATGAGTTGATCCACATTTCTCCTAAAAACAGTAGGTCAAGTGGTAAAGCACGATGCAATCTGACAACAGACAAAGGGTCCCTTTATCTCTTGCTAAAACACAATACATGCTAACATCTGGCGAGAAAAACAAGGATTTTAGTTTCTCCAGAACTTGAACTGCAGAACGCTTTAGAAAACTTAAAACGTTTTAGAGCGCTGACATACACGTTATAATTGTTTACCAAAGACATATCGTGAGGTGGTATATGCCTTTTAAAATCCGGCAAATTTAAGATTAAATCCTTAAACAGTTCCTGCGAATGATCAGAGAGCACAGCTCACGTCGGCCGGGTCCAGCAGCTGGTTAATGCACACTTAAACTATAGCGCCTCACCTGAGCTCCCCTACGAACAAGTACCGCCATAGCTTCTATTAAGGACACCCGTGAAACAAGCGTACCAAACCTCGCTCTGACAGCCGGGGGCGAATGGTTACGAACAACCACTCAGATAAGTTGCTCATTAACATGACACACCACAGGGGAGGAGTTCATTGGGAAAAAGAAAACGGACTACAAACCGATGTGCGTGGAAGCGGTACCAAATGAAAAGAGAAGGAATCTTTGAGACGGGTAGGACCACCAGGCATATTAAAAAGACGGCTTCTAGTCTGAACTGATTGGAACGAGGATGGAAGAAGTAGGGGGCTCTCTAGAAATGAGAAAGACCTTCTTTATGTAAGCCCTATGAGATATACCGATTGAAAAAAATAAAATTATATAATTAATCCACGCACACACTAAAGCATGTTTTACTTTGTAAGGTGGGCTCTCTCGCTCACAAAGTCAAGCCTGACTTCAAGATGGCAACATCTCGTAAAGCACGTATGGATGTCAGCAGCCTAGTCTCGCCTCTGTAGTAGTTCTAACGAATAGCGCATGCCCAGTATGGAACTAAGCTTCGCGTCAGTGTAGTTTCTTTGGGCCGGCGCAAGCGCGTTGCCCCTCCTTCGGGCCCGGTGCTCCCGGAGTCTGAAGCCCCGAGAGCGGCCAGTCCGGGAGGAACAGAGGGTGCATAATGGTTTGGGGGCGGAGCCGTATACGTGACTGAGGTGAGGGGCCATGAGGGATTAGGAAGAGAGAGATCACAAGGTTAGTAGATGAGTTGAAAAACAGTCCATTATCTCTCCATGTAAACACAGCTTTGCAGTCCCAACACCCTTACCCATCTCTCACGTACTTTCGCTGGCCAGTGATCTTAACAGTGCAAACATCTCTTTTGCCCTCACTCACCTCGTCAACCGACGTGATCAAACAATCTTGTGACCCTCACGGCACTCATTGTAACCATAGTCAATACCTTTTATCCACTTTGCAAACCGCCACTATTACTAATACTCGGTGCACCCATCTATGTAAGCTTCACACCCTGCCCTGTCAGTCACTATAACTGCACAGCCGTAGAACATTCACATATACTCTACTGCACATAGCTCAACTCTGAGTGACAAAAATGTATTGACTCCTATCACATACCTTGCTGGCCTGGAGCCGTATAAACCTTCACACATCTGCGCCAGTTTTAGTTACACAAACGTACAGTTACACCCCCAACAGTATATTTCAGCTAAAGCACACAACCGCGTTCCCTCAAGCCCATCACCTCCTTTCTCCAGTCATACTTCAGCCTTGCCACACAAAAAAATCATACTTTTGGTTAAAGCACGTAGAAGCACATGCTGACTCTAAAGTACACCCTGTTGTCATTGTTCACTATTTCCTGTGACTTACACATATACCTCGCTGTGCTTCAGTATAAGCAGCATCCTTCCATCATAGCTGCCAAGTTTTCAAATTGCCAATGTGTGACATTCCATGGTTTTAGTGTACTTAGAAGTGACATTCTACAGCTAAATGTGTGACAGTTAATGGCATTTACCTTTTACTGCGTGTAATACAATTAATGATTTGCAGAGTCAAAATGCTTCCTCAGTAGCGGGATAGGACCTCATAGCACTAGAAATAGACAAGTAACTATTTCGCCAACCAGGATTCAGTTCTTTTTGCCTTTGGTTTCAATCAGAAAGGCAGACGTCTAAAGAAAGATTTCATTAACCAATTGAGGTTTCATAATATAAAAGAGAGCATTTCCCACCGATTATTTAAACTTCCATTTACTTTCAGCATAAGGTGTGTGCTTTATTTTATGTGTAGACACCTGAAGGCAAAATACCAACACAAATAGAGGCAAAATTATTTTGTCCTTTTTAACCACGTTTTTGCCCTGCCCACCCCCACGCTCTGATACTGCCCCAATTGTACTCAGTTTAGTACTCTGCTGCTGGACTTACCTGTGTCAACCAGAAGTTACTGTCAGGGCAGCCTGAGGCTGTCAGCAGAGAATGGCGCATGCCAGTGATTAAGGGGCGGGGCATGGCATCTGTGTACTGTCGTGCCGCACTGTGGACTGTTTTCTAGCATTGCTGGCAGGCTCTGGTTAAATCAGGATCACACTGTCATCTGCGCTGCTTGAAGGGGAAACTTGTGACTGCTGATTGGCTAGCACTTTTTTAGGTTTTGACTGTACAGTGCTTGCGCTGTGGTGAAATCTGTTGTACTAAAAAAAAAAAAAAATCTTAAGAGGGGCTGAGAGCCTGCCCATTACTTACCATTAGCTGGCTCCCACTTCACTATACATACTATTGGCTGGCTCCCACTGTGTCTCATTTCCATGCATCTTGTTGGTTAGCAGCTCTTTATTCGCCATTGGCTAGTTCCCACGTGGCTCTCCTTTCCTTGCTCCAGATTGATCAGCGCTTCTCTAGGCCTCAGGTTCCTCCTCCTGGGCTTGGAGTCTTGGTCCTTGCTGTCGCACTAGGACCAAGTCCTTCTCCCAGTGGCCAGTGTCCTTCCAATGAACACATTCTTCCCCAGGGTACTTTATTTTTACTTTAACAAATGCACTCTCTATGAATGCATGTGTCTGTAGTCCGTCCGCCAAAGCCAACTGTCTATGCTTTTCCCAACTTTATTCTTCCACCCCTGTGTGTGCCCAGACCTCCCTGCCCCACCCGTCGTATTGCTTACCCGTCTACCCTATCCCCTCCTCACTTTACACCACACATCGTGCACCCTCTGGCCCTCCTGTCTGCCAACCTGCATTTTACCTGCCCTCCCCCTTGTGTCCACCCACCACCCCTATGCCTGCCGCTCCCAGGAACGCTTTATCATGGCTCCCTCCTTTAAACATGTGGCACAGGAGCACAAGCTGATGTATAACATGGCTTAAAGTAAATAAAAACAAAGCAATGGCGGGGCTAATGCTGGTAATGCCAGAGTGCTTTGCTTTTATGTACTTTAAACTATGTTGCACAGCAGCTCATGTTGCTGTGTACCATCTTAAAATACACTGACAATGCGAATAGGTCTCACATAGGCGAAACGTATTGCTTATGCCAAGACTTGT
Source organism: Pleurodeles waltl (assembly GCF_031143425.1). Classification (NCBI taxonomy): domain Eukaryota; kingdom Metazoa; phylum Chordata; class Amphibia; order Caudata; family Salamandridae; genus Pleurodeles; species Pleurodeles waltl. The sequence continues at coordinate 694,124,924 of NC_090445.1, forward strand.
TTTTAACTGCACGTTCGGCTGCTGGCATCGGCCTAGACTACAGGGACTCCTTGGTGCCCCCACACAATATCCCACCCCTCAGGATAAGCACACAGTCCTGTGACCTTCACATATCCCGCTACCCATCAGCTTAAGCATAGCTCTTGAACCCTAACTTGCCCTACGGCAACAGAGTGTACACATGTAACTTTGTGATCCTCATACATCCATGAGACGTCACAATCCTCTGGTATCCTTAGTCGAGGCACACACCTTTTTGAGCCTTTTGTACTCCCTGCTGCATATGTATACAAAAAGTGATGGTTGGAATGCTTGAATTAATGTCAGCCACTCGTAATTACTCTGGTCCCACATCCCAATCTATCGTTATTTTGCACAACATGTCACCTCTGTATCCCTGGAGGAAAGTGAATTTGCTAGTCTTTCCTGTGTAAAATCCTTCACTGAAACTTAGCTATTCTTGTGTAGTTCTGGTCGTTTCTTCATAACCAGAGAAATTTGCTTAGGCCAAGTGGTCTATAAGCCACCTTTACATGATCTGAACATTTTGACCTTGTCTGCCTAGCATGCAAAGGACAGAAAGGGCCAAAAACTCAGCATGCACACCACCTGATAAGATGAGTAGTTCAATTTTAAAGAAGTGAATAGTTTTTTGCCTTTTTCTTTCCTAACTATCTACAAAGTGGAATAAGGGCTTGAACTTTAGGCCGAAGAGCTTGAATTTGTTTGGATGTCAAGAAGGAGAATCCGCCAACAACTGCACAGACAAGCTTTAATAAGAACAAGGGCTTGCTTGCCTTAATTCTTCATGTCTCAAAGATTCAGAAGAAACTGTACTAATCCTTGAGGAATGATGCTGGCTCATGACCATGAGCAGCTGTGAATACTTTTAACAAACATACATGCATGTCACAATAATGGAAGACAGTTTGTACAATCAGTTGATATAGTAGACATAGGGGTCCTGGAACTCAAGAAGACCCTGCTACTTATGGGTATCAATGACATCTACTTGGTTTGTTTCAGCAGGGTGTGCATGAGAAAGAAGATATTCCAAAAACAAAAGTTGAGGCAGCATTACATATGGTGAGAGTATCCAGTTTTCCGGTTACTATTAAAGAGTAGTATTTAAGAAGTAGGCAATAAAGTCAAGGTACACGAGGTGATCCTTAATTTACTCTGTTTCAGTAGATATGGATGTTCATATCATCAATAATACTCTGTTTTCCCATGAGTTTTATTATCTGTTTATTGCAAAGGCAGATGTGCATTATTATCTGTTTATTCCAAAGGCAGCTTACAAGTGTTTCGTCCTCAAATATTTTATCAAGGCCAGGTAGTATGATTAGTGTCCTGATGGTGGTTGGATAGACAGTGATCCAGTTGATGTCAATATCAGGTACTAAATGTGTTGCAAGGAAGGAGAGTACCAGTTTTAGTATGTCCTGATTTGCAACTCGAGCACTAATGTGGATAATAAGTACGAAGAAGATGCATGCAAAAGAAGAACTCTGATCAGTTATTGTGTCTAAGCTTAAATAAGTCTATGTGGTAGCACCCTTGAATTTACTACTAATCTCTTATATTAGCAGTAGAACCAATGGGTGCCTGTAATTCCTGGGGGGACTTAAGGATAAACTGCCTGTATCAGTACAGACCAGCTGTCTAACATGCACAGGGCCTTGCTTCAGTCCTCAGTAAAGGTTGGAAGGAAGTTACATTGGTCAGTTAGGAAAGGAGCAGGGCCAAAAGGTTAAACTTGTAGAACGCTCAACTGACAGAAGCCTACGTGGAAGTCATCACAGGGAGTCCGTTTTAGGAGTAGCAAGGTATATATGCTGAACTGCCCATAATGACTCCCAGCAAAACAAGTGTGGCCGAATGTCAAAGATCTGAAGAGGGGTTTTGGATATGGTCAGATCCCCTCAGAGGAATATATGTGTTTTTGCTCTTGACTTCATGTGTTGTGTACAGTTGCGTGTGACGGTTCACGCTGATTCTAGAATCCTTAGAGAGAAGTGTCTAGCACCATCTGGTATGGAGGTATTAGCGCCTGAATCTAAACGAAAGGTTCATGACGTTGCTCACTGGAAGAACTAGTGGATGCCTCCATTCCCTAGGACGATCTTAAAACAAATAGGATCTCCTGTAACTAACCGATTTTTAAAACACGAGGCCCCTGAAGTTAGGTACATCGGAGGTGGGGGCGTGTATGGGTTTATGGGTTCTTGCAACACTCCAAAGTTATGTCCTCTTTTAAACGTATCAGTGAGCAGTTGAGACCTTGCCTCTTTTTTAAACGTTTTTTGTTAGGTCAGTAGAAATAAGTACGTATACAAATATAGACCACATGTATAAATAGTTCAGCTTATACTGACATTTGATTTGTTTTAGTTACAATTTTCATTGAGTCGTTAAAAGGATAGTGACATGTTCATGCCACCATGTTACAAGGACAACAGCATTGAATGATCACCAGGTTTGCCTAAATCTTTCGGTTCCTTCAGTTGCAGACATCCTTTTTTCAAATTAGGATATATCAAGGAGAAGGATATATCAAGGTCCTTTTTGCACCAAGCCATTATTCCCTGGATGTGTTAAGTCCTTCCAGTAGTGTGCAAGCTTCAGGCGAGCAATCAGAATGTCAGTGAAAAGTAGATTTAGACGTAAGTCTAGATGTAACCCACAATCATAGGTCACTAAATATCCGGGCACCACAGTTAATGTTTTGCAAAATTAAATCCCTATAGGATCTGATTACAGGATAGCCTGAGAACGTCTGTACACAACCTGTGGAAAATAGCTGGTAGGTCAGGCCTATATTTACTAATCTTTTTCTGGGTAATACACAAGTCATATAGATTACAGTAGTGCTGCAGACTAAATTTGGCAAATGATGTTACTGAAAAACCCATAGACAGAGAGTGGCTAAACGTGTTTTGAGTTATGGCCTTACCTAGGCTCCTTGACCCTGTAATGGCTCACTATGGTAGCTGGTCTTCCAGTGCTTTAATGAACACATGAAAAGTACTTATGCTTGTGTTGGCAGGATTTACTAGCAAAAGTCAGATTTATGCAAAAGAATCTGCATCTAGCTTGGTCCTGACCGAACTGAGACTTTATCTAGTTTGTAAATACATAAAGAATTTCTGATATAAAATGCCAGATTCCATAACTGTGCGATTTTATGTTGATGTTAACAAACCATGGAAAAATAATCTGTGTAAGAATTTTAAGCTTGCAGTAACCACATAGATTGGTTATGTACCTTGAGACTATCCAGCACTGATGGATTATTACATAGTGGTTGATAGCCATGCTTTTGCAGGATGTGTTGACCTGTACAGATTTGTTTTAATGGGGTTTTTATTGAAGTTCAGCAGAATGGAATTGATAGCATCATTACAGATTCAACTATTTAAAAAAAACATTGTGATAGGATATAGTCAAGAATAGTTGTTTCTGATAGACAATAATGAAAACAACAGCTGACGGTCTATATCCAGACCCGGAAAGCTTGTAACATTGCCCCCTGCTCTTGTGCTGAATCCCATTAAGTGGCCCAAGCTAGGTTCAGAACAAATGGCCTGTATAAGTCCATGGTGCATCCATCCGCAAGCTCAGGGCTCTCTCCACTTCCTCCCCACCAAAGAGAGGGTATGTGGGCACCTCTTGTCACTGCATCCATGGAGGTAGCAATTCCCTGCGGGTCCCTTGACTCTGATAACATGGCGGACCAGGCTCTCGAGTCATCTTCCAGCTTACCATCCCTACGGTCATGCCCCTTTCGCACTTTTGCAGTCGCCCACTTAGAAACGTCTTTAAGGCAAGCTGTATACGAGGGGGTTGTTGGGCTAAGCCATTTAACTGCTATACGTTGCTTTGCCAATACCAGGCCAAGCAGGCCAAAATTCCTGCTCAGTTTTTTGGTGGTGTGAGAGGGAAACAGGGCCAACAGCCCCTGTTGTATCTCTAGTAGCACCGTCCACCCAGAGACCCTATTGAGGTTTTGCAGTATTTCCTGCCAGTAAGGGGACAGGGACGGACAAGCCCATACAATGTGCATAAAATCTGCTGTCAGGGCCTCGCAGCGTGTGCAACCGTCTGATAGAGTGGTGCACATAGCATGTAAGATTTTTAGAGTGAGACATGTCTGGTGTATATAATTGTATTGCAGCAACTTAAATTGTGCGTTGGAACAAACCGCCCGTACTCCCTCATAGACCTTTACCCAATCCCTGGCTGTTAAGGGTTCCCTCAGAATCTCCTCCCACTTGGTCTTTATGTTAAGTGTTGGTGTCTGGAGATCGTCCCGCAGCGCCCTATAGATGAGGGAAAACAGTCTGCGGCCTTAGGCCATATCTAGTAGTGTTATCCGAGTGTTAGAACGGTGCAGTACGTCTAGGAAGAACAACCACAATCCTCGTGCCGTGGTCAAGATTTTAACATATTGAAGGTATTGCCCTGTACTCATTAAAAAGGAAGCTGTGGCGTTGCCTTATGTGATGCACTGTCCCCCTTGGTAGAGGTCTTCCATAGTGCCACAGCCACTGTTCTTACATCTCTGCACGGACATGGACTCAGCAATTTTTAGGAAGGGTTGCATGACCCTCAATGGCATGTCGATGGCATATAGTGCACATGAAATTACTCTTCGAATCACTCCTTCTCAGGTGTCGCAACCAGTTGAAGAATATGGGGGAAGGTGGGAGAAACCCGCGATCCAATCATTAGGAGGCCCAGTAGGGACCATCCATCATGTGTGCCCCTTAGGAACCGTTTTTCCCAATTGTCCCAAGGGTCAAGTCAGTGATTGCATGTTGTAATTGTGCCACCGTGTAGTATAATTCAAGATGAGGAACCTTGAGACCTCTCTGGCCTCAGGTCCTTTTCACTGTAGTGAGCCCAACATGTTCACGTTTATTCCCACAGTTTAAGACTACTACCAGTCTATCAAAAATATTGCCTGGAAATCGCATTCAAAGTGCTCTGGAGGCATTACAGTAATAAAATAATTTTTGTAACGGCTATTCTGCCCATTAGGGACAGATGCAGATCTTTCCAGAATTGGATTGATGTATGAAGCACCTCCACCACCCACCAATGTCGGGAGGCCAAGAGCGCCACTTGGACACCCAAATATTGGACATCAGTTGTCACCCAGGGTAATCCCACTTTGGGAAGCGTCTCAGTCAGGGCCCTGACTAGTTTCCCCAGTGGGAATAACATAGACTTGTTTGGGTTAACATAGTCTTGAGAGCTCACCAGACTTGTGCATGCCATTTAACAGAATTGGCGCTGACTATGCCGGCTGTCGTAGCTATAGTAGGGCATCATCAGCATAGAGGGAGATCTCATAGTTGGTCACCACCAGCATTGTCCCCCATGAGCCCATCATCCTGCACAGCTTTCTGTCAAGGGCTTCAATGCAATGGCAAAAAGGAGGGGCGAGAGAGGGCACCACTGCCTGGTTCCTCTGCACAGCCGGTAGGGCTCAGAGACCACCCCACCCAAACGTACCCTGGTGCATGGGTCAGAATAGAGTAGACTGATCCATCGGTTATATCTAGGGGCCAGGCACATTTTGAACACTTGTGCCACGACGTAGGCATCTTCCTGCAGTTGTGGGGCAACCCCCGCCCTCCAACACCACAATCACCTGGTGAATGGCCCCGGCTGTGCGTGGAGAAGGTGATCAATGTCCCTCAAACATCAGTGGGTCTTGTGTGCAAGTACTTTGCAGGGTAGGGTCGCAGAAGTTGAACAGACAGGCAAGTGTCGCCCTAAACGTGGCCCCAGGCTCACCAAGGTCTTTTATGTCCCCATATGAATGCTGATATAAATGCCTTTGATATATTTTTTTTTTTAAAGGGCCTCTGAAGGTTTAGGATAAATGCATGACCTGGATACAATAATTTGAGTAACAGAATCATTTTAATCTCAGGTTAGCAGTTCCTCATAGGTAAAGGGGACGGTTTCTATTTCTTATAGATCCTGCTGTTTCTTTCAAAATGGGAGAATAGTTGCTGGGTCTCCGATTGTCTTGATTAGTTGCAAGCTAGACCCCTGATATTTCATCTTTGAGACTAACTAACCATCTTATGGAGGTGCCTGACCTATGGTTAACATCCGTGTTTTATCTTTATTAGGTTTGAATCCAAGAGCGTGCCAGATTAGGTGTCAGCAGCTCCGGTTACAGGCATGGCTGAGCTGAGGATGATAATGATGAGTAAACCGCTGCCCGAATTCTAGGTATATTTGATCTATTTATCAGCCCCCTAGAAAATGGTCCCATGCAAGGAGAATATAGAATCGGGAATGGGGCATTCATGCTTAGAACCCTGGGAAATATTAAATTGGGCAGAAGAGTGACCATTGACAGTTACCATTGCCTTTGAAACATAATACATCGTTTGTCTTTGCTTGATAACAGGTAACGAAAATCCAAACCAATGCAGTGGCCACTGCACCCAGTCAAATGGCTTCTCGGCATCAAGGGATATGAAGGAGATTGTGTTGATCTGCCTCAGCCTGGTCAGTTATCCCCACTGCAAGGTTAGTAAGTCCTGTGATATCTCTGCTGGGGATACACATATAATAGCATAGCTATTTTCTTGATTCAGTGATAGAAGGCAAGCATATTGTATACCCTGAGCATAACAATGAAATGGGACATTAGGAATTAAGTCATGGGGTGTTCTTTATTTATTTTAGTAAAACCATAACTTGGGCAAGGTTTCAAGAGGAAGGAATTGACACTCCTTGCATGATTTCAGTGTCTTCTTGAAAGGAAAACGTGAGCTGTTTAATGAGTGATTCCTTTACCTAATTCTCTGAGTATGGCGACCATTCCTGCTGCTTTGTTATGGGAACCGTATGGATAACCCTTACGAGTTTAGGCGTTCATCTAGCATTTAGCTTTTAATGATTCTTGTTGACTGGGAGGAGGGTGTTTTGAAATGGCAGGGACATCGCATACAGTGTACTCCTACCTCAAGCGATATAAAGTCCAAATAGCAATGTTACAGGAAACACATTTACTAATGGCTGAGGAGAAAACATTGACTGATAGATGGAGGGGACATGTGTTTGCTGCTACAATATTCAAATTTTGCTAAGAGAGCAATTACAGGGATAGAAGCAGGCACTTTTTAATCCTCTTGAGACAATAATATACCCAATGGCGAGATACGTTGACTCCTTGAGGGCTGTGACACCTGTCTAATTAACACATATGCCCCTAATGTAGACAATACAACATTATTCTCTGAAATAATGACTAGTAGTCAATTATACTAGTAGCAAGCTAATATGGGCAGGCAATTTTAATCAACCCCCCCCAAATCTGATTGATACGATACCGGGAATGGAAAAATTGTAACTGAAGTAATTTCTGATTTTCTCCTAGTAAATATCTGGTACCATTACCACCCAAAAGATAAGACCTGCTCCTATTATTCAGGTGTTCATGGAGGGGTCAGTAGACTGGACTGTGTGTTGAGTCACAGATTAGACATTGCAGTGTTTGACAGGTTTTAACCGATCACGCGCCTTCGATCCTTGAAGCAGAGATGTGCTTGGACACACATACTTGAATGAGCACACTAGGCATTGATTCGCACACAATCACAAGTCAACTGAGAATAGAGCTACGGAGTGAGATGCACACAGAGTTGCTCTTGGAGGGGAGTGTGTGGCACTGATATTTGTAGTAGAGCGGCAGCTGGAGTGATCTTTATCCAGTTTAGAAAAAAGCATGTGCAACAGTGCCACCAGATTCTGACAGATCCAAGGCTGCCTGGCAGTAAGTAACCACAGTACGGCAGATGAGAGGTACTTAGTCTAGGCTCGAAATGGACAGGCACACTCATTACAAACAGAAGCTGGTCTGAGAAGGGGATAAGTCTCGGCTTATGTTAGCCTGGCTTTTAAACAGAACAAGGTTATGAACATGTATACTAGTGTTAAAGAATGCAAGACACTGTAATAATGAGGAGTGTAATGCATATTCGAAAAACTGCTTTTCTCAGGAGCTGACTCTGCCCCCAGATCCAAAGTAATAAAGCTCCATCTATCCGTTTAACTATATTACAGTGCGTGTTTACAAAATATTGTGTCTTCCCTCTGCTTGTCACATTCCAGAGAGGCATCCTTTTCTGCCTGGACAACACAAATACATTCATCTTGGAACTCCCCTTTACCTTACCTCTAGGCTTCACATCATGCAAAATGCAACTGTGTGCTTCAGTTTTTGACTACACCACCACGCTCACATTACCCCATCCCCTCACAACTCTTCATTGACTCCCTAATTCTTATATGTCTGATTTTACAGAAACTTCATTTACGTCATTATAGAGTAACTCAGAAAGGACCTATCCACCTCTAAAGTAATTTTTGTCTTTCTTCTTGCTGGATCCCTGGGGACTGTGGTATTTTGGATTACTGGTATTATTTGGCTGTCGGCCATGGTGCTTATTTGTTCTGAAAATGGGCCCCTAAACATCTTGCCTGAGATTCCCAAAAATCATTAAGAAGGCACTTTCACACATTGATCTCAAACACATTATTAAAAGTAAAAACATGTAATAATCCATAATTTAAATTAATGGAGATACGCCCAAAATTCAGTACAATCCATGGTAATATAAAACCCTGCATTGTCATTAATTAACATTGTCAGTAAAGTAATATATTGTGTACCAAGTGTCTCAGAGTCTTAATTCTACCTTTACACTACTGCCACTGCAGGCTTAGGACTAACAACAGAGGACCCCACACTCCAGATCTCATGTACAAAAGTACAGGCTCCAGGAGTGCTTTGAACTAAATAAAAGCCTCTTTTGAGATGATGAATATGACCCCTCTGGAGACATAGGTCAGAAAGTGATTTTAAATACAGAATAGTCAAAATGTTGTATAGAAAAAAATGTATGAAAACCATGAATGGTCAATTACAGCGTTGCAGAAAATACTAAATCCTAAAACGATTAATGCCTAGTTAGGCAGAATCTAAATAAAAATTCCAAGTGTCAAACTCATAAGGAGTACTGACAGCATCCTATTAGCAAGTTTAAAGGCAAAAAATAATAGTCTTAGAGAAAAATGGAAAGTCAAAATCCCTAAGCCCCCCGGAAGGCAGAAATCCAGAGGTTTTATAGAAAAATCACACAAGTTATTAATAGATTCTGCAAATTCAGCATAGTATGATCATGGTTAGGGTCGCATTTGCAAGTCCAAAACAACTACGTATTATTATTATAAAACGTTAGTACTAACCCATTTCTTAAGGTAGGATACATTTTCCCTCTGCTCCCCAGAGATGTATGACACAAGTGAAACATTTCTTGAACTCATAGAATTAGCGAATCCATGCTAACACTTCCAGCGGAAGTGATTGACAGTGGTACTTTGCATACATGGTGGAAGCTCCATTCACAATATGTCTTCTAACAATGTTGTACTTAGCTAATACATTGGCATCATTCACTTGATGCTCCACGGAAACTAGGGGAAAGATGGGTTTGCAGTGGAACACTGATTGAGAGGGGGAATGAGCAGGAACAAGTAGAACATAGCACCAGAACATGCATCCATTTTTAAAATAAGGGTGTTCTACACAAAAATGTGGCATAACTATTCATGGCATTATTCACACTCCTAAGCGACCTAGGTAACTTGTTTCAAGTGCAACATCATTAGTTACAACTCAGTGCATCATTAAAAACAGTGATCATACGAAATCATTTTCACACATGTGCATATTTTTGAAAATGCTACAACATGTGTACACGTTTGCATGTAACCTTCTCGGAGCCTCATACGTAGCAGTGCAGCAGCAGGCTCGTCTTAAAAGACAGACCCTGGCCGTTTCAGCCCTTTTTCATTGACTTTTTTTGAGAGAGACTAGAGCGGTGAGACTCACTTAGAGTAAAAGTCCAAAAACAGGTAGTCAATAAGCAATAAACCCAGGTAGATTAAATGGTCAGAACCATTTTCATGCACAAAGAGTAATTCTTAATAAACGGTCCTGATACTATGTTGAAACGTAAGTCCTCAGCAAAAATAATATAGGCTCTTAAGCTCCATAAAAGGTCCAGTTGAGCCCTATAACAAGAATGGTTGTGTCTGTGCTCACCCAAACATCTCCAATGTGCTGTATTGTACTGTAATAGCATATACTGAGCGCTAACTGCCTCTGACAAGGTACTGAAGCACTTTACACTGGGCTGCTCTGGAACCCCAAGGTCAGTGGTTACTACAGTAGTTCTTGTTGGTTATTAGATTATATTTATGCTTTCAATCAAATCGTTCTATTGATTAACTCTTAATGTATTTGTGTAGATTAAATACATAGGATGTAGTGGAATTATTAGAAAGGCTAGAGGAGATTAGTTATTTTAGGGTTGCAGGGCTATGATTACAATTTTGGAGAGGTTGTGATCTTTAAAATAAGGCATAGGTACTTTGCAGAAATACAATAACCGAGATTAAGGTAGATATGCGTGTGATTTATTTTAGGCTATACTCGGGTGGAGGCATGCAGAGAATGGAAAGTAAGCAGATGTTCATTGAGGAGAAAAAGTAGAGGCAACAATTGTACATTATAAGTCAAGGTTAGATTTTCTTATAGAGTTTTAGGAACATAGCAGATGTTTTTTCAGATACCATGCAATCTGACTATACAAAACTGCAGAAAGAACCATTTGAGTTAATGCTATATTGTCTATTTTTAATTAATACTAGAATCAGATGGACAGTCTGTCCACTGCTAGGCTATTGTTAGACCTCTGCTTTGGCAAGGAAAGCTAACCAGCTCAGTGACTGGAAACATAAAGTGATATCTGGACACATATAGGTATATATCTAGATCTTTGGTTTAACCTGAAGTGAAATAATACCCTCATGATCATAGCAACATGAGAGAAAATATGGGGTATACAAGGCAAACACTATAAAGGAGATTCTTCACATGCAGGAGCAGATGTCTTCTGATGTGCACCTGTAAAGTTTGGTTTGCAGTGTTAATTACAAAAGCAGATACGCAATGCAGATTTCTAGAAGAGCTTAGATTCATAGAAGCTGTTGATTTTAGGGACAAGCTGATTTAGACTCAAATTCCCCACAGCCAATGTTTAATCCTGGCCGCATTGTGTTATCTCATTGTGTTTCAGTGGTTTAATGGCCTCATCAGCCAAAAGTTTCAACTGTAGGGGAAGATGGATGGGGTGCATGAGAGGAGCGCAGAATATGGGCACAACTCCTTGGCATTTCAGAGTTCAAAGCTAAAACCTATATTTATTATAGTCTTTGTATTGGCACATTTTTATCTAAAATATCAGTAAGCCCAGGCAACATTCAAATTATGCTGGTGCGATTTCATTTTACGTAATTTAATCTAAATTCCCACAGTTATGCCATTTTGCATATATACTCCACTGAACGCTCCAAAATTATTTCATGGGAGCGCATGCCAGAAAGTGAATGCCTGTTGTCTTGCTGATTGTGTTTTCTGTGATATATTTTTTTTAGTGAGAAATGTTTGCAGAGTTGACGTGAGAATGCATTTCACTGTAAAATATTTCGTTAAATGATGGGTTTGCATTCCACATAATTTCAAGTAATTTTTCTGAAACTTTGCTTCATTGCACAAAAGCTAATCACGCAGATTGTGCACGTCCTTAAACATCACAAGCTATCTTTCGGTAGGCCCCATCCTTAGCACCGGTAGATTTAATAAGGACATATATTTATCTTCACTGGCAGCGCCTTGTTTTGGTGACATCCTTTTAAAACGAGAGATGCCCTCTGCATGGTATATTGGCATGTTCTCCTGCCCTGATTGCCGCATGTATGTAAAACTGGTATCCTGATATTTAATTTGACCTTGATGTCACACTAATTTAGCATGTGCGCAGAGGGCTAGGCATGTCCTGTGGTCAGGAGTGGCGCACCAAGTTTGCTCTCAAAGAAAACACTTTCTTTGGGTATCATGTAAAGTGGTGGTGGCAGCATATTTGTTTTTTGAATCTATAATGTGTCAGATAGGGTGCAGTCTATTGACCCCTCTAGTGTAAAGTCCCAAGGTGTCGCAATTGGAACCGAAGTACAAAAATTGTTTGCTCTACCCCCAGTCGTAAAACAAGTCCCCAAAAGTACAGTTATTTTGTATCCGCTAATTAAGCCATAGCAAATATCTGATCAAAAGGAAAACCAGTTGATATAAGCAAAACATAGATTTATATAGTGCCGGTGGCATGATGAAAACGTCTTTGTGAACCAAATAAAATACTGTGTTGCAGAGTTCTGTACAGTTCATTTAGACTATTATATAGTAATGGTAGGTATGTATCAGGAAATCAAAGTAGCTCAGTCTACCCATGGTAATTGTCAGTGTTTAAACTCCTAAAAGACTCAGGGCGTCATTCTGATCCTGGCGGTATTGAGACCCCCAGACTTTGGGTGGTTGTCTGACCACCGCAGTAGTGGTGGTCCGATCTGCCCCATTCTGACCGAGGCTGAGCTGCCGCGGTCAAACCACTGACACTGCCAGGCTGCCACCAGCCTGCAGCCTAGCGCTCCCGGCGGTTGTAATCTGCCAGGGCAGCGCTGCAAGTACCGCTGCCCTGGGGATTACGAATCCCCGTCTGCCAGCCTTTCCATGGCGGTTTACACCACTGTGGAAAAGCTGGCAGAATGGGAGTGCCAGGGGCCTGCCGGCCCTGCGGTGAACTTGGAATAGGGCTAATGGTGTCCTGGCGTCACTAGCGGTCAGGTGGTAGGTTGAGTTTGGCAGGCAGCCGCCGCAGCCAGCCAAACTCAGAATGACCACCTCAGTCTGTGGGCCTGGAAACAAAAGCTGCCTTGCTGTTGCAAAAGTAACTGTATGTCTGCATTTTGTAAGTGTAAATGGATCCAGTATGACAGAAATGATATGCTGGTTGGTCCATGACGGCAGAAACTTGTTATTAAGATCCGAGGCCCCAAGTCCCTATTATTGACTGATAGTTCAGCAGTCTAGACATAGGGCCTGATTCTAACTTTGGAGGACGGTGTTAAACCGTCCCAAAAGTGGCGGATATACCACCTACCGTATTACGAGTTCCATAGGATATAATGGACTCGTAATACGGTAGGTGGTATATCCGCCACTTTTGGGACGGTTTAACACTGTCCTCCAAAGTTAGAATCAGGCCCATAGTGTCTGCGGCTGGAATCAATCGGCAAGACAGCAGGAAATGTGTGCAGTGTACATTCTTATTGTAACTAACCCCTGGCTCATTTAAGTTAAGCTTGGTGTATGTATTACAATCATGAGTTCGTTTTTTTGATAACCAATTTCTACTAGGTGTATTAGTGTATCTCATATGCCAACAGTTGATGAACCTCATTTTGTTTATTGTGAGGACCGAGTTGGCCCTTGTACTCATCCTGTCTCCTTCTTGACGTAATCCCTGGATAACACATAAACCAGGAAATACATTTACCTGTTCTCATTGTTGCAAATCCTTCAACCACAGCAGAACAGTTCGTGCTTGCTTTGAATGCTAAGCAAGGTGTAAAATATGCTTTAGGTAAAATATGAGATATGAAATTTAGAAAAACCTTAGGTCCAGTGCCCTTCCTCGTGCTGGGAACATATGCCAAAACAAAGCATTGTTGCGTAGATAATTTCTAGGGATAGCAAAACAGCTAATCTCCAGCATGCAGGGAGACATGACTCATCTACTTGAAAAAAGAGCAGTAGTATTCTCCTAGGGAGCATTACCATAGATTATTGTGCTGCTACACCAAGATCGATCCACACACTATTAAGTAGATTCTGCTGCCAAAAAGATTATTTGGTTGGGTAGATACCCCTAAAGATTCTGTTGTGTTAAATCAATTTATTTTATTTCTTCTTATCCTTCTAAAGTATGTGGACATTCAACAGTAAATATCCCACGATGCGAAAGGTTATGGTTTGAATGGCTGCTTTATTTGCAGTCCTCCGTCATGGGCATCCTATTATTAGGGACCAGCTAGTTTGACTCTAAGGTCGAAAAAAGCTTTAGTCTTTTGTGCGCTTCATATAGAACTGACAGACTCGACCAGAGCAGGTGACTGAAGTGCTTCATTTTCGCTGGCTTTTAAGGGGCAACATCTAATTTTATGAGCAAACCACGTTTGTGTGATTTATCTTATATGAAAATTGACATTGTTTGTTCTTTTAAACATTCTGCCTTAAAATATTTATTTTAAAGAGTTCCAGAATGAAGCTGGACAGTCCGGAATATCCTACTCACCATTAATGATGGAAAACGTCAATTAGAGGTAAGAAACTCCACCTTACTTTGTACATTGGGTAATGAGCTTGTTGTTTGCCTCCAGGAAAGGAGAGAAAGAAGAATTAGTGCCTTTAATTGGGTCTTTTATTGTTGTGCTACTGGCAGTATGTGGATGATTTGATGCATTTAATGACACGTATTAAGTGGTTCAGTGCTGTAGCACACTGGGCAGCCCAGGGATCTTCTCAAGCAAAGCAGTCACTAGATCCGCTTGGAGCATGTTGGCACCCTGTGAACATTGGGTAGTTGATTGTGATGTCCTAAGTAGCTTTGAGTTTTGAATTGTGAACCTTATCCAGATTCATCTGCTTTGCACACTTTTTTTTTTCTAATATTTTTTATTGAGATTTTTAATGCAGATCCGTACAACATGAGTATGTGGTTACATTGATAGGATTTTGTGAATCTGTTGTATCTTTGCTTACTCGCCTAATTACAAAAGAGAGAAGAATGCGACAATATCAGAAAGAAGAGAGAGATGAAAAAGGAGAAAAAATAAAACACATATGCATTACAAACAAACGAGAACCCCACCCTGCATATAACATAACTTAGGTCTTGTTATTACTTACAGTATATATATTTGACTGCCGTGCGAAATTGAGAAAGCATTCCTTGTGACATCTAGTGGTCCCGTCTCAGGGCCCCTTATTGATGGAGTAGCCTGATAACACTTGTTTGTTGTGTTGGGAGGGAGGGGGGGCTGAGCCTATTACTACTTGTTTAGTATGGCGTGACAGTATACGTTATGTGTGTGCTGTTTGTGTGTTCCTCCTTGAGTGCTGATTAAAATTGGCACCGACCTCTAATAAATGGGGGGGGGCTCCCAGCATATTCGCGTGATGTTCTGCAGGTGTTGTTTAGGTAAGCTGCTGCTGAGTGAGTGCTGGCCGGGTCGGCGCCAGCCCTAGGTCTCTGTCTGGTTCAAGGCGGCTCTCATCGTTTTTTGCCTCTAGTCGGGCTACCAGTGTTTCCCAGGCTTCCTTCCCCGTGTGTTGTTGTCTCACACGAGCTAATTTGCTCAATACCTGAGATTCTGTCCGAGTCCAGCACAGTGTGAGGGAGTGCCAGGCTTTCAGGTCTGGTGCCCTGGGCGCCTTCCAGTTAATCGCAATCAGCCTCTTGTACATCACGAATGCTAGGTCTACAAACTTGTGTAAATGTCTATGTTTCTTTTCTCTGGGTCTCAGCCCTAGCAAGCAGGATTTGGGATCGACTGCGAGTGTCAGACCTGTTAGTTCCGCTACTTCTTCTACCACTCCTCTCCATTCCCTAAATGTGTGCACACTCCCATACCATATGGTAGAAGTGCGCTTCTGAGGCATCACACCGCGGGCAAGCAGACGTCGAACCAGGGAACATACAGTGAATCCTGGCTGGAGACAGGTATGTTTGGTGCGTGTAGTTGAATTGCGTGTAGCGAAACCTGGGGTTTCTGGATACCCCACGAGTGTGATAGAGGGCTTTCGGCCAGTCCGTTTTCGATATCAGGTCAGTGAGGACTGCATTCCACCTGTCCCTAGTTCTCTCCAGATTAAGCTTAGGGGGTTTATTCAGGGTTTTGTACAAATTTTTCACTATTTTTATTTGGTCGTTGAATTACAGCATGTGGTGTAGTGTGGGAGAGCTCTGGGGTTCCCTGTCTCCAGCCGCCCACGTCTTTTTGATTAGGAGACTTATGGCGTAGTAGGATAGGAAGTGCCCAGGGTTCACTGCCGTGAGGGCCTGTATGGATTCAAATGACATCAGTTTCCCTTCTTCGAAGCAGTCCCCAACCATTGTTATTCCGTCCTCGGACCAAGTCTTAAGTGAGTGTGATCCCACTGCATTAGCCCACCCCGGGATTAGTCCCAATGGAAGGAGTGGCGAGTATGGGAGTGCTTTATGACCCTTTTGTATGTACCTTTGCCAGCACGAGTGCGCCACTGCCATTAACGGGTTGCCCGGTTCCCCCCTTGGTGTTTTATTCGTTAACCATGTGATCAATGGTGCCCCTTTTAGTCGCGCCCGAAGCCACGTGGACTCCACCTGTGCCGGCCTGTGCAGCCAGTTCAGTATCCACTGTAGCTGTGCTGCAGCATAGTAAAGTTCAAAGGTGGGAGCCCCCAGTCCTCCTGCAGCGAGCGGGCGCTGTAGTGTGGTGAGTGCGACCCTTATCCTGCCACTGGCCCATATAAGTTGCAGTAAAGCTGCGTTCAGATCTCTGAAGAAACTCCTGGGGACCCAGAGTGGCAGTGCCGCAAAGTAATATAATAACCTAGGCAGCAGCAACATATTCGCCACTGCCACTCTGCCCAGGGGTGATAATGGTAGTTTGGTCCAGAACCGTAGTGATCCCTTCATAGATGCAAGTGCTCTCCCTAGGTTCCCATCCCTGAGATCTTAATTTTTGTGGTATATATGCACCCCTAAGTATTTGAATGTATCGAAACACCATTTCAAGCGACCAGTCGGGGCGTTCTCTTTTCTTGCCGGAGACCATCTAGTTAACGGAAATATACACGATTTGTCCCAATTCACCACCAGCCCTGATAGGTCCCCGTACTTGGTTAGGAGTGACATTACCGAGGGTATTGTCTCGCTTCCGTTCCGCACATATACTAGTGCATCATCTGCGTACAGTGATATACTGTGGTGTAGCCCACTCCTGACCACCCCCCATCTCTCCTGCATAGCATGTATTCGGGTAGCCAGTGGCTCCATTGCTATGGCAAACAGCAAGGGGGACAAGGGACAGCCCTGTCTAGTGCCTCTTGTGATCGGGAAACTCTCAGATATGACCCCGCCTGTTTTTACCCTGGCTTGTGGACTGGCGTACAGTGTCTGTACCCATTGTATATACGTAGGCCTAATTCCCATTCCTTGCATAGTGGCAAGTCCCACTCCAGAGTGTCAAATGCCTTTTCAATATCTAGCGATAGAACCATCTCGTCATGAGCCTCCGGGGGAGTGTCCCCCAGAACACCCAGGAGCCTACGGATATTTAAGAAGGTGTTACGTTTGGGGATAAAGCCATTTTGGTCTTCATGTATCACAGTGTGTATTAGGGGGGCCAGCCTGTTGGCCAAGATTTTGCCTAGGATTTTGCAGTCTAAGTTTAGGAGGGATAATAGCCTGTAGGATTTAACGTCGGCGGGGTCGCGCCCTTGTTTATGGAGGACCACCACCATTGCCTCTCTTAGTGTTGGAGGTAGGGTTTTGTTAGACCATGCCTCCTCAAACACTTTCAGCAAGCACAGCTTCAAGTGTGTCGAGTATGTAGCGTAGTATTCTATTGGGAGTCCATCTGTTCCTGGAGCTTTGTTCCTAGGCATCTGCAACACTGCTTTATCTATTTCTTCCAGTGTTATTGGAGCCTCCAGTGTCTGCCTGTCTGTCAGCGATAGTTGCGCCATTGGGGAGCCCTCCAGGAAAGACCCCAATTGTAGAGGTGTGCATGTTGTGCGTTTGGTGTATAGGTTTGTGTAATATTCCCTAAACGCCCCGTTAATCTCTACCTGTGTATTGTATATTTTGCCTGCTTCTCCCTTTATAATCCCAATGGGGGAGTGCTGCCGATTTTCGCAGAGGAGCCACGCCAGCAGCCTGCCAGACCTATCGCCCTCTGCGTGTAAGCGCATTAAACAGTATTTGTGGTCATGCCGCCAGAGTCGAGAGTCTGCTTCGTTATATTTTGTTCGTACCTCTTTTAGCGCTGTGTATGGAGTCATATTGTTTGCCACCACTTTTTCCATTTCTCCCAGTTCCTTCTCTAACTTATTTATTTCCGCATGTAACGTGCGCCTAACTCCCCAGCTGGTTGAAATACAGTGCCCTCTAACTACGACCTTAGGTGCTTCCCATTCTAATGCTCTGGAGCTGGTAGATTCCTTATTGATTTCCCAATACTGCTTCACTACTACATTTAATCCTTCATTGAACGCCTGATCCTGGAGGGCCTCCCCCTGCATTTGCCATGTAGGGACCTGCGAGCGTCTCCTGCCCCAATTCAGAGTTATTCTAAGTGGAGAATGATCTGATAGTGTTTTGACCAGGTATTCTGACTTATTTGTCAGGTCGCAGATATCCCGGGCCCCCCATATTATATCAATTCTTGTGTATAACTTGTGGGGTATTGAGTAAAATGAGTATTCCCTCTGCTGGGGGTGTTTTGTGCGCCATAAGTCAAATAATCTCGTATCTGCCGCCCAGGCAAGCGTGGGGCTTCTGGCTGTTCTATTTAGTGTTGCTTTCGGGGTAATGTTTGACCTGTCTAATTCTGCATTCGGGATGCTATTGAAATCGCCACCCCAGATAGCTGGGGCTTCGGGGTTTACTAATAATGCTGGGGTGAGTGTGCCCAGAAATTCAACTATCGCACTGTTGGGGGCATAGATGCCGATTATTGACAGTTGCTTCCCGTCTAAGTGCCCCTCTATTACCACGTAGCTACCCCCTTGATCTATTGTCTGTGAGGCTTGCACAAAGGGAACCCCGCTTGCTATCCAAATCAGCACTCCCCTGGCGAATGCTGAGTAGGTTGTGCCCACCACCTGCCCGCCCCGTCTGTCTCGTAGTTCCCGCAAGTCTGGCTCCAGGCAGTGTCTCTCCTCTAAAATAGCTATGTGTACGCCCTGCCGTCTGAGGCGGTCATATACCTGGGTTCTTTTGCTTGGAGCGTCCAGGCCTCTCACATTCCACGTGATTATATCATATTGATGCACTGAGAGGTTTGCATTTAACGCCATTTTGCATAGTGTGTAGCACCCGCCCGCAACTCCGTGCTGTTGATTGTATCCTCGCTAGTCCCCTCCGACCCAATTAGATGTGTCCTCAAATGTATCAGCGCTGGCAGTATTCCCTGTGTTTTGTGTTGACCTTTTGAATTCGACTCAACTATTGATCTCCCTGCACACCCGCTACCAACACCCAACCCCGAACTATTAGCTAATATCAAACTACCAACAACAGTAATACTTAACAAACTTTGTATCCAAGTGAATACCTGGGGGGCAGCCATGTTAGCAACCAGATGCGGCTCACGTATGGGGCACACATCTTTCCGCAGCCATGGACTGCATGTACAGCTGGGCGCTCCCGGGCTGCTTTCCCCCCCACCCCGAGCACACGATCAGCGACATTAAACAATACTTTTAATAGAAGCAGTTAAATAGTCAAAAGATACACGATGGTCCGTAGCAGCCTTCCACAGCGTGCAAGTACAAGTGGAATTAGTCTGTATCTCCTTATAGATTTGTCGTTCCTCTCGGCGGGGGGGGGGGAGACGTCCGGCATCCCTCAACTACAGTTCGTCCGCCGTTCGAGGCGTGAGTTTCGGCCCCGTAAGTGACTCTGTGAGCGTGGAGGCCGAGCTGGCCGAGTCGGAGTCTGGGCTGTCTGCTGGGGCCTCCCGCAAGGCCTCAAAGGTATTTTGCGTGTACAGAGGAGTTTCTTTCAAGGCTTTTGCTCTTTCCTCAGCTGCCTGTTGTTCGGTGAGCTGACCCTTGGTTCTTTTCTTGGGACGCTTCAGCAGTGGGGTGGTCAGCCATTCCCCCCCATCATCTGTTCCAGTTTGGGGTCGCGCCAAGCCTTTGGCATGCAGCCACGTCCAGGCATCCTCGGGAGAAGTGAATACATGGGTGCACTCATCTGATATTACGCTCAGCTTTGCGGGGACCAACAGGGCATATTTAATATTGTGCTCACGGAGTCGTTGTTTGACTTTCACAAATGAATTGCGCTGTCTCTGCACTTCCTGAGTGAAGTCTGGGTAAGCGTTGATTTCTGAGTCCTCGTGTCGGAATGGGCCTTTACTACGGAATTGTTGCAAAATTAAGTCGCGGTCCCTGTAATTTAAGAATCTCGCTATCAGAGGTCTGGGCGGCTGACCTGGGGCCGGGGGTCTCCCCGGTACCCTGTGTACCCTTTCCACAGAGAAGAACTTCGTCGGGGTCCCACTTAGCACCTCCTTGATCAGCCATTGCTCCAAGAATAGTTACGTATTCTGCTCTGTTAGCTTTTCGGGGAATCCTAAGAAGCGTATATTGTTTCACCGGGATCTGCCTTAGGCTTCTTCGGCACGACGCCATAGTGTTTTTACCTCCGCATCCAGCCGTTGTATTTGTTTTTGGTTAGCCAAGACCGAAGGGTTCAGTTCTTTTAGCTCCGCTTCCGTTGACTTCACTCTCTCCGCCAAGTTACGATGATCCACTCTAAGCAAGTTTAGGTCTCGTGATACTGAATCTATCCTGTTCTCCAGAGAGGTTTTAGTGTCCATTATTGCTTGTAGTACTTTTCAAATTGGGTGGAGTGGGCCAGCAGTGTGGTTTCCAGTGCTTGTAGAGTCGGTGCTAACAGCTGGTCGCTTGTTGGCTGTCCCTGTGTAAGTCGGTCTAGGTTTTTAGCAGATTTAGTTCTTCCAGCCATGGTGTGCAGTGGGTAGGTCGCACACAATGAGCGGGGGAGTGTGGATATGCACCGGTTGGATGGTGGGGTCCTCAATTGAAACCCTTGTGTGCCTCAGGCTTTGCACACTCTTGCCCTGTTGTGATTGAATCTGGAATATGTCAGAGTTTTGAAGAACAACCCCTTGGCCACCAACAGATGTAGGAGACAAAAAATGAAACTTCCCTCATTTAACGGCAGGTTTATATACATATATATTTTTAGTCACCATCATGTTTGGTAAAGTAATGAGTATCTCTTAACATTTTCTCGCCTGTAGAGACTTACATGAGAGGCTCAATTCATGATGAAGTAAGACTGTGAGGGACATGGACAAGTCGTAGTTTAAATGATTTTTTTAAATCTCTTTTGGAGTTCTCAGAATAATGGTAAACACTGTCTTAAATGTTCCTCTCATTGACATGTTAAGGTTTAAACAGCAGCAATAACTGCATATTATGTTGTTAATATTATTAGTTTAGCAGGATGAGAAAAACCTGTGGCTAGTTCTGTCCTCTGATTATGAGAAAACAGAAAAAATAAGAATGGCATTGAGAATTTGAAAGCAGAACAAGTCTATGCTTCATTGACTTGCACTGATGTAGAGGTTTTAAAAAAAAATCCTTGGCTGCGTATTGTAAAGAAGCCTCTAAAGTTGACGTATGAATAGACTTTAGTAGGATTAGGCCTTTGCCTCCAGTTGCCTCCTGTTGCTTGTGCTATGCACTGCTGGTGAAGCTCCGAATCGCATAGTGAGAGCAACATACGGAAATAAACTTGACTAGAGGAAATTTAGCAGACTAAACAGGTAAGGTACGATTTTGTCTTTGTTCACAATAGAAAACATTTCTTAGTGCAAAAAGAGGTGAAAATTGTACGTTTTTACCAGTTTCCTCAGTGGAGGTGAAGTAAATTAAGTTCAGGGATCCATATGTAGTTCCACAAATTGGTTACATGTCTTTGATACACAGATCTTGTTTGACAAAGCAGCCTACTCTGTTGACTGAAAATGTTCAAAACATTCTTGACTACTTTTACCTTCATTGCCAATGGTAAAGCATAAGAACTGTATGTGGTCAAAAGTATTGAATGGTGACTTTCTTATAGTTGCAGGTTTATGCTGAAAGGCCAAGTAACTGCAAAACATTTGTATTTGCAGTAAAATCTCTTTGATGCAAAAACAACTCTGACCTCACTGGGTTCGCTAGATAGTATAATTCCAAACTATGAGGGCCTAGGTCACTGATGAAGGAATGACGGGCCCAGGAATGACTGGTCTCCAGGACTAGGAGCTTCATCACCCTTTGAAGAACAAGTAATGCCATATTGGCCTTCAACACCTGAAGAAATTTTAGCTTAGTAAAGCAACATACAATAGTGCCTCCGTAGATGTCCATACAAAGTGGGGTGTCCTCATAAAGAAATTGCCATCTTCAAACCTAGCCTCTCAGTTTAGAAAGCCATCACAGCCTAGCACTCCTGGTTGATAAGCTCACATCTCGAGAGCACTCCTACAGCCAAGACACCATGTGACTGGAGACCAAAAGATTAAAAAAATTGATAACCAAGGCAAAAGGTCTTCTTCATCGTTGTATTCAGGATCTGGGACAAAAGTCTTTCACCCATGAGGACTGCCCCAACCCAACAAATTTAGTAAAGAGCTAGAGACACACCTCTTTAAAGAACACTACATCACAACGCAGTAACAATCCACTTCTTCTCCAGACCTAGCTACCTCTCCAATCAGTTATTGGCTATGCTTTTGGCGTTGAGTTGAAAGGCAGTGCACAGTGCTGCATTGTCTTTCAGCTGTTCTACATCTACCAGATAGATACTGATGTATGTACATTGATTAGCGCTCGTGGATGATGTCACTTATTGCCTTTGACAATGTTTTGGAGCTAACATAACTTTCTTTATCTATGTCAACAGAAGAGTGGTAGCTCCAAGTGTAGAAGAAAATACAGAATACACCACAGATCCCTCAATAAAAGCAAGAGCATCCACAAATGTAGCCACAACCCTTAGTGTAGTTGAATGAGTAGCTAGGCCTTCTGAGGCTAGAGAGGCATATGGGCCAACAATGTGAAACAAACGTGTGTTCCCACATTCATCATAGATAAAGGTATATCATTTACAAAGCCAGGAAACACAGAATGGTCATTGCCTTATTAATATCTCAATTGTTTATTATTTTCAATAACAATTAAAAGATGCAGTGTAGCCCATACATGGAATAGGTTAATTTTTAGTATCGGCTTATTGAGGTGGGTGCTAGAGAACCCACTATAAGATGGCTGCACTTTAGTGCATCTCCGACGGACATGGATGAAATATCCGGTAATAATCCTGTAACACATCCCACAACACCCACACTGAGTGGACCGAGGCAAGAGGCAGGCTGCCAGTGTTGAGAGAACCCACTGCTGAATGGCCTGGAAGACCCTGAAGCAGGCAACTGCTGGAAGAACCGCCTGGGTGCCTGAGGCTGGAGGCCCCTGACCAGACTCTGTGGGCGGAGTGCCCTCCATCTGATCGGCACTTACGTTGACACACTTGCTTTGCCTGGCCCAGAGGGACTGATTTTGGTTGACACTCTGGAGAGGGATGCACGGTGGAGAGAGTTGAGAAGCAGCGGCTGGGCAGGCCAGGCCCGCAATGCGTGAGACTCACAAGGCAAAAAAAGATAGCGACTGTGGGATGCATTAAAGCCGTAACGCCCTGTTTGCAGCTGCAGACCTGGATCTCCAACAACATTGGTGAGCCGGACCTCTTAACAAAACAGACGCTGTTGTTTGATTTATACCACAGAGACTGGCCGCTTCTGGGGGAGGAGGGGAGGAAGGTAGGACAGAGCTGCAGGTGAAGGGAGCGCTGACTGTATCCTCACAGATATGAACCATCAAACAGAGAAACATTGCAAGCCACCCTATGAGGGGGCCAGATACCAACACACACTGTTATAAACCTGTAGCTGACAAAGCCTGGCTCCTGAACTAGGGACAAAACTATGGTGGCGCTAGCTGGCCTGTTGACCACCTGAGACTGTGAAGAGAGGCCAAGAGTGCCCTTTATCCCCCACTCGTATGCATGGTGACTGAAATCACTACGTGCCATAACCACTGAGCATCGGTCCACTTGCTGATTCCCCCTGAAGGGTGTGACCATTTGCATTATGGGCAAACCTGATCAAAGCCAGTCCTGTTTCACGTTTGAGGCAAAACGATTGCCAAACCCCTAAATGTCAGCACCACAGGGGAAATCCGAGCCCTAAGAAGGCAGACGACTCCAGATGAAAAAGACTTAACATCACTTCTATAGGCCATGCAGCAAAGCCTGTCTTTCATAGATGGAACGATAGATAACTTAAATCAACGTAGTGACTCCATGTTGGCTCAAGTAGATAAACAAGCCGCCCGCATTGCCACAACAGACAAGTGGATTTCTGATGCAAAGGATAAGCTGAAGCAAGTCTCCACCAAACGCTTGAATTTGGAAAAAGTCCTGACAGAGATCCAAACTGAAAATGAAGACCTTGAGGTGTGACCACGCAGCAACAACCTGCACATTATGGGGTCCTGGAGCTCACAAACACTAGCATAGTGGAGCTCTGTGTGGAAACACTGCTGGTGTCCCTCTATGGAGCTCACATTATTTCCACCTTGCCAGTGGTGGAGCAGGTGCACTGATCTTTGAAGACACGACCACCATCAGGTGCCCCTCCATGCCCCATCATGATACAGCTCCTAAATTACAAGGACCACAACTCCAATCTCAGGTTTACTAGAAAGAAAAATGAGCTTAACTACCAAAGAAATGGTATCACCTTTTTCCTGACTTTACAATTGACGTGCATTTGCCACGAAAGAAGTACCTGCCCATTACATGACAGCTACAAAAGGCAGGGTTAAACTATGCTATGCTGTATCCAGCATGCTTACGAACTGACCATGAATGCCAAAAAAAAGTATTTCTGACCCCCAAAGGCAGCTTCAGTGTACCTGAAAAGTCTCCTCAAATGATGCTGGGAGATACAGGATTTTGATCCGATGACCATAAATGGCTGCGGATTTCAGTGGCTGAACTCTTTAAGACTTGTACCATGACCTTGCCACTAGGAACTGCCGAGCTTTCGGACTCCAGTGAGTTTACACACTTAATGGCTAGATGGCCCCTTGTCCTGAAACAGATTCACCGATATGTCATCATAGTTGGGACTTAACCTGATCCCTCTGGCTGCCTTCACCAGTTCGGAGGTTTGTGCAGGCCCTTCGGCTGCCTCCCTTGGGAGATCCCCACATGACGACAGGTTATTGAAAGTTGGGAGTTACCTGCTTCAAAGTTTGGTTTGTCTGTTTTTTGTGATATGTTTCTAAAAGGAATGGCTGTAGTTCACTGGCCAGTTAGGGTACGCCATTGTGGGTGGGGGGGTGGAGTATCTCCAGATAGATCTGCAACATGAGCAATGTGAAGGATGATTGTACCGTCACAGCTTATTGTACGAGCTCCCATCAAAGG
Source organism: Pleurodeles waltl (assembly GCF_031143425.1). Lineage (NCBI taxonomy): Eukaryota > Metazoa > Chordata > Amphibia > Caudata > Salamandridae > Pleurodeles > Pleurodeles waltl. Next base: position 694,150,192 of record NC_090445.1, read on the forward strand.
AATATGCAGATCATTGTGCACTTTCGTGTTTCCACACTTTGTGTAGGCTGATGATCAAACTGCGTTGCCTCACATGCAATGTCAGAGGACTTAACAGGCCCTCTTGTAATACTTGGCATTACACAAAGGGAAGTGGCTCTACTTCAAAAAACCCATTTCACACCCCAGTCTGAAATGCGACTCCTGGCAAAACGGACTTTGCACCTCTATTTTTCCTAATATTTTACCCGCTCCATAGGAGTGGCAGTTCTGATATGATGGGGGACACAGTTTTGCCACATATGCACAATGTCAGACTCACCAGGCCAATATAATACTATTTAGGGAGGCTGGTAAGGGCACCATATTTCTATAGTGTGTGCCCTCAGCTCCTATATCAGTTATAAAAGATCACGCACTAATACATAACTGTCATACTAGATATAGGGAAAGGGGAAACCTGCAGAGGCCTGTTTATTTCCTCAATACATGCCATATGGCCCAGACTGGATTTCTGGCTTTTGTCTGCTTATGATAGCATTTGTAACCACCGGGGTGCATCACCTGGCACAAACCCTTTCTGATCACGCACCAGTTATGCTACTGCTTGACATCCCGGGATGCCAGGATCACCCCCTCTACAGGCACATATTCCCAGACACCCTGAAAGATGTTCTCCTGTCGAGATATCCTGGAATACTTTCAAATGACGGTTCTGTTCAGTACTTGACAAGTGCATGGTTTGGGAGGGATGCAGGGTGGTTACTGAGGAGGCATCATAATTCGGAATGCCACAGAATACTAAATTCCATTCGCCACCAGCTGACACTGCTGGCGTGCGACATCAGCACGCTGGAAAGTGAATGGCGTAACAAACCTACATTAGCTGAAGTAAGTTTAAAGGTGTAGTATACTGACTATGCAGACCAAGAAATTGAATTTCTGACCAGGCAAGCCACGACCCCTAGATATGGCAAGGTGGAATGGCCTGGTACGATGCTGGTAACCTTGTTCCCAAAACCCTGGGGAAGGGGGGAGACTACACACCGAATATTGTTGACAAGGTAAGGGAGATGCATGTCACAGCTCACAGCATTTTAAACAACTATCACAAGTACTATGAAGGCTTATATGGCACCAAAGTTCCCACTGCCACACAACAAATAGTGTACGATCTACACCAGTGGTTCCCAACATTTTCACATCTGTGAACCCCCACTTTATCAATACTGGAACCCGGGGACCCCCACTGAATTATTATTGGATTCCTGGGACTCCCCACTGACTCATTACTGAAAGCTGGGGACCTAATCTGTTAATATTATTTATTTTTCTAAGCAGTCACGGACCCCCTCAGGAGGCTTTGCGGACCCCCAGGGGTCCCCGGACCACAGGTTGGGAACCACTGATCTACAAAAGACCTCTCTGTCCTGAAAAAGTGTATCGCTGCAAATACTTGTGCAAAGCATATTTTTTAACGAGGAAATTGTGGGGGTCATCTGGTGCCTTCCTATGAGAAAGCCTTTGAGGCCCATTCGACCTCCTTTTGATATGGAAGATAGGGTCAGTTAAATTTTTAGGGATCTGGATTGACGGAGACTCAAGCGTTGTGATCAGAGAGAACTATGGCAGAGCTGTCTCCGCCCCAAAGGACAGGATAGCACACGGGATCCGTCTTCCATTGTCATAAGCAGGATGAATACCGATTCGTAAAATGGTAGTCCTCCCCCAGTTTTTATTTTTATTTGGAAAGCTACCAATCCCTTATGAGAGACTTCTTTTGGACAGTGCAATTGCTACTGATACAGCTGGCGTGGGCTGGAGGGCAGTCCAGATTGTCCTTGGAAACATTAACACTGCCATACATACAATGGGGTTTTACAGCGCCAGACTTACACCTCTGTTATCTATATGCACCAGCAGAATATGCAATCTACTAGTATCATTCTCCACCTTACATGCCTCATGCAGCTATAGTCTCAGACAATACCTGGCCCTCTCTGCTTACAAGGGCACTTTGGCAGCGTGGCCCCTCAGGATCAAGTGAATTAGACACGATCTCCTGCAGGTTCGAGCCTGGCAACTTCTCTGTAATGGGAAGAAACGTCCATTGCTGTACTCTCTATCCCTCCCCCTGACACATGATGCAATGGTACAGCCTAAACTGAAGAGAATGAAAATAAAAAGCTGGGGTGACCTATATCAGGACGGTATGTTTCGTGAACAAATTGCCTTCCCGGGGGGATGGACAACACACACACTAGGGGCCAGATGTAGCAAGAATACATTTTGCGAGTTGCAAATTGCGAGTACTAGCGACTCGCAATTTGCAACTCACAAAATGTAATGCAGAAAGGTGTCTCAGACACCGTCTGCGACTCGCTATGGGGTCGCAAAGACCCACCTCATGAATATTAATGAGGTGGGTTGCAGTTTGCGACCCCATAGCGAGTCTAGGCACTCACAGGGATGGTGGCCTGCTGGAGACAGCAGACCACCATGTCCGTGACTGCTTTTTGAATAAAGCAGTTTTTTTTTTCTTTTTGCAGCCCGTTTTCCTTAAAGGAAAACGAGCTGCAAAAAGAAAAATTCCGAAACCATTTGGTTTCGGTTTTTTCAGAGCAGGCAGTGGTCCTTAGGACCACTGCCTGCTCTGAACAAATATTTTTTGTGGCATTCACAAAGGGGAAGGGGTCCCATGGGGACCCCTTCCCTTTTGCGAATGTATTACCATCCACTTCAAGTGGATGGTAACTGCGAGTTGGTTTGCGTCCGCATTCGCGGTCACAAACTAACTCAGCATGGCGATGCGGTCGCAAATTGGAAGGGAACACCCCTTCCTATTTGTGAGTCGCAGCCTCAAATTGCGAGTCGGTACCGACTCGCAATTTGAGGTTGTGCATCGCGACAAGCCTTTTGCGCCTCGCAAACTGCGTCTTTCGCAGTTTGCGAGGCGCAAAAGGCTTGCTACATCTGGCCCTAGATGTTTTCCTGTATTCCTGCCTCAGGGCCCCACTCAAGGCCAATACACCTGATTTCTCTTCTGTGACCACCGCGCTCAAATCATTAGACGCCCTGATGGTGACCACCCTGTACACTACCACTCAGAAAGAGGCCTCCAGCACCACTGCTAACTCTAGAGTGAAATGAACCTAGGAATTGCACATACAGGTAATGGACAAGGAGTGGAGGTTTTGCTGTATGCAAACAGCCCGTTTGACATCCATTACTAGACTTTGCATCAAAACTTCAAATCTCCACATGACATACTACACTCCAGCAGATCTATGCAGGATAGGCTTACAATCCCACTCCACATGAGTGAGTAGCGGGCGGCCAGAGGAAGACTTCATACATCTGGCATAGCATTGTCCACAAGCTTCTTTTAGTACAAGATCACCAGTAGCAACTGCCTCTCAGTTTCACCTTTTTCTATGTTTCCTGTGTTGTTTGTTATGCCCCAACAGCGTACTCTACGAAGTACGATTATAATACAGTGGTATTTTCTTGATGTAATATACACTGTAAATGTATGTGTACTTATGTTACAATTAGTGTTTCAGCCTTGAGGAATTAGTAGGGCTAAGTACATTTTGGCTGAACCACAGCCATGCGACATTCATATGTGAAGGTTTGATGTTATCGAGTTACAAAAGAATTAAAGAAGCAAGTCTTTTCACCCTATAGTTTGAGCTGTACATTAGTGATGCTATTGACATATACGTATATGCATATTTTATTTAGAAGGCGCGATGTGCAGTGAGGGGAGGGAGGCAAGGGAACTTTGGATAGCTCCATTCCTCAGTAATTCCTACACTTAGCTCTGCGGTGGAGGGCAGCTCATTTGAAACACGTTTGTCCCACCAAACTCTGCTAAGTAAAAAAGGGCAAGCATATTTTAAAGTCAGTAAGCACATATGCCGAAAGCAAGTAACAACAGGGTCCAGCTACTAAAACATTCCTATGTGAAATAAAGTAGTAGTTGCTCAGATACGTAAAGCGGTGCGTGCCTCTCACACTTGCCATCATCTCGAGCTAGTGTTTTTGCTTTGATGCCCTCCACGATGCTCAATTTGGACAAGTCGTATGAAGTTATCTTTTCTGGTGAGCCATCTTTTCCCTGACTTCGTACATTTGTTGGTTACTTGCTACTCTATGCCAAACACTAATCTACATCAGATTCAAGCTGCATTTTACAGCTTTCTGCTACCTGTGCATTCACGTGCCCCAGCCAGTCTATGTGAAACAAATGCTTCTTGTGTTCATGTCAGCACTGTAGTGAGTCTGCTTTTGTACTCCCCACGTCCGTGCCCAAAAGCTTTGTGTTTATTAAAAACAACCTACGTCCATATAGCACTTCACAAGACTATTGCTGTCTCTGTGTACTGTGAAATATACCGACCTCAAAAGTGTGGATGGCTGACCTGCTAGTGATTGCAGGTCACAGCATATATCATGCCGGCAGTTCTATTCCAGATCTGGAAGGTGGCGGGGATAGCACATGAATCTGCAACAAACATCAAACTGCAAAGTTTATTGTTCTTGGAAATCATTTTTCCCTAGTATGCAGGATGTGGTTTCTTGTTTTATATACTGCCCTCGGCAGATCTTTATTGGTTTCCTCCAGTATGGGAAACCGGAATGCAGACCGCATTTCTTCCTTGTGATGTTACTAGGAGTGAGCTTGGTATTTAATTGACAAGTTGGTAACCTTTTTTCCTTTTGCAGGCAGCAACGGTTGCCAGCTGGGTCCGGAGGTGACTATGGGTGAGAAGAAGCCAGAGTCCCTGGACTTTGTGAAGGATTTTCAGGAATACCTGACACAGCAGACCCACCACGTGAACATGATCTCTGGTGCAGTCAGCGGTGAGAAGGAGGCGGAGCCGTTGCAAGGAGGTGTGTTATGACGACACATATAGTACATTGGGGTTGGCTTTTCAAGATTGGATAAGGGCAATGCATGGGGACCCGTTCCAGTACCACAATAGAAGCCAGTGGGGTTGTGGATGCTACCTGCTAACAACTCACTGACCCTGATCACAGGATGACTCAGGTTCAGTATTACAGCAGACACTGCTAATAAGGCTACAAACGCTGGCAATATAGTTCATTGGTCTGTGATGCAGGTGATGGGTGGATGAGAGAGCGAGGAGTGTCAGGTTCCTTCCATTTTAAACCATCACCTACTGCTACTGCCTGCAACAGCCAACTAAAATCCCCTGCTCAACAACCTACCAGCAAGTTAAGTGTGCTGTATGCAGGGGATTATGAGAGTTCTCTGCGTAACCATTGGCTACTTTGTCTATGAAGGAAACGTTTACAGAGCTATTCCTACCCTGAATCGTACTGCAGTGTGATGGGAACAAGCTCTGGGATAGACATCACTGCATTAGCAGGGATAATACTGATGTTGTGTCCCCTCTTTTGGTGGGATACTGTGGGAAGTGTCCCTAGCTTCCTAACAGAATGTGGAACTTTGTGATTCCCTCTAGAACCTTTACAGGTTTGACTACCATTAACAGCATCATGCAATTGTGTTACCTTTATGTTAAGATTGACTGGGCCAGTGTTCCTAAGTTCTTAATGGGTGGGGTGGTGTTAGGGTGCACTGCGTCCTCCGACTCGGTTGCTAACCTTGGTTGCGTTGCTCTGCTGACAGCTGGGACAGACAGTGATCACAACGGGCTGGATCACCCGTCCGTTGAAGTTTCCCTCGATGAGCACTCTGGAGTGTTAGTGGACGGGTTCGAGAGGACGTTTGACGGGAAACTAAAATGTCGCTACTGCACCTACGCCAGCAAAGGGACTGCCCGCCTGATCGAACATATCCGAATCCACACAGGTGGGAGAGTTATTCCGCACTTTCCTGGCGCTGCTGCGGTCGTGATGTGCAACCTGCTTGTTCTGCATGCAGTCAGGCTGTCTGTATTACTGAACGTTTGTGTGCCTGAATATCTCATTGTACCTCTTTGTGTACTGCCTGCATTTCTCTTTTGTTGCCTTGTGGTCTAGAAGAGAATAATGATTTTCAAGCATAACCATTAATAGAATGTGGTCATATAGAGTAGGAGCTATTCGGTTGGGAAGAGTCAACTAATTTAGTTGTCCTGAGGAAAGTGGTACATATTATCTAAAACCACCGAAATGCATCGACCAGAATATATAGACACAACCCATAGTGCATGGACGATTTCAGTATGTCACGGAAAATATTCGGCCACATCCAATGACACACTAAGTAGAAGTTTATCTTTTCATTAAGAAACTGGAGTGTTTTTTTTTTTAAAAAAGAAATCCTCCCCCTTTTCCTAATGCTGAGCTGTGTATATATATATATTTTTTTTTTTATGTTATCTTTATTATTTTGATACATTGATCGTACTATGACATTTTTTTAGGATTTTTTTTAATGAATATATAATTACATTATCGATGTGTTTTTTTTTTTTTTCAAAATTCCATTGGTACAAAATTTGTTTGATTGTGGTGACTGTGAGTGTATTTATTTTGTAAATAATCTAGCAAGGGTTATCTTTAATATTGTTTTGTTGCTTATACCCTGTTCCCTTGTTTTGAGGGGTTTCTCTCTTTTTTTTTTTTTTTGCACAATATTTGAGGTGAGGCCACTTCGATTTTATGGCACCTTTAGGGGGTTATTCTAACTTTGGAGGAGGTGTTAATCCGTCCCAAAAGTGACGGATTTACCACCAGCCGTATTACGAGTCCATTATATCCTATGGAACTCGTAATACGGCTGGTGGTATATCCGTCACTTTACCGTCACTTTTGGGACAGATTAACACTCCTCCAAAGTTAGAATAACCCCCTTAATTTTCATGGAATGGAAGCTGTTAGAGTTGTTCAACTCAACACCCCCTTAGGATTTCTTTACTTAGCGACAGAGTTACTTTTTCAGAATCATTAGCTCTTCAAGAGGAACGCCATATTTTGATCCGAGGCTGTAGTCTTGATTATCAATTGATTCTGAGTGTGGTGGTGAAGTTCTGTTGGGAAAGCTGGTCAAGTCCGTCGTTTTTACAGGTTATTGGTCCACAAAAATTACAAAGTACTTGTGATGAAAATTAGTGATGGAAGACACAGAACCCAGGAAAACACAATTGTTTTCTTAGCTGGAAATCCATCCGCCACAATAATTTCCATCTGCCTCAAAATCATTTAAACTTGTGGCATTGGGGACTTTCAAGGATACCACAAAATGCTACAGAGTGCACTGAAACAGTGTCTGACTGCGTGTACCTCCGAAAAAGTCTTGGGCCAAGACAGTTTCAATGCCAAAGTGAGTGTTGTAGTCCAAATAAGTTTCAGTACAAAATAAATTCCAAAGTGAAGATTGACCATATTCTTTCTAGTTAGAAACCAACTAAACACAACAACAAAATTTGATGACAAAACTGTTAATGTAGGCATATGAATGACAGTAGAGCACACTCAGCTGTCACTGCTAGCATACTGATGGCAGTTTTGATGTAAGCAGACCTGTCACAAGGAAGCCAACTGTGTGTGTAAATTACATTCTGGGATAAGGACTCAGTCAGCTAGGAATCCCGCAGTTGTTTGCTATGTCTCAGTGGAACAGCCTTGTGTTTCAGGGTTCCAGTTGGGATTGTTTGGGCTTTCAGAAGCTGGGTGATTCACATGGGGTCCTCGCTGCTTCCTTGATGACCATCCTACAGTGACAGGATATGGAATGCTTATTCAGGTTCCTAATCGCTAAATGTTCCCTGTGAGGTGCATTACTCCTGCAGAGCTTCCCCCACCTCCAGTGCCATCAACAGTGGCATTCCCACTGCAGCCTCTTCCCCAAGATCATCCTTGGAGTGATGGGGCAAAATAATATGCACCTGATACCTATGCAAACATAGAGATTGATGCAGGGAATGGTGTAAACTGCAGGGACTTTTCACGCTTGCCTTTGATCCAGTACAGCGATCCGCTGATATATATGTATATATCTATCCCTGGGCTTTCATTTTTTAAAAATTTGAAATACTGGTGGAACAAAGACTGAAGAGTCGATCTGCCAAGCTTGGTCCCCCTGTAAAAACAAGCAATGGCAAAGTCAGTTGGTCTGGGGTTTGCTGCCAGCCTTTTGTCTTTGTCAATGTTTTGTTTTGCCATAGCTTTTGTATTACATGTTTGTGCGAAGCAGACAGGCCCTGTCCAAAGTATCTTTCCCAGGCCCAAGGCGTGGTATTAAAACAGGTCATTGAAATAGCAGATGGTCAGCAGGAGAACATGTGGTGTGTTAAAAATAACTGCCACAGAGTCTGCCACCGAGAAACAGGGGACAAAATAGTAAAATATAAACTGCACTAAAAACATAATTAATCGAAGGTACACACTCGCCTTTGTTTGCTACCACAAATGACATTCCCTTTAGTCACCACACTGCATTTACCCTGATCCTACATTTCAGTTGTTAATTGCGCATTCTAACGTCTGGGAAATCTGATATATATAGTCCTGCGGCATTTTAGTGCCCAAATAATCTTTAGCTAACCAAATAATAGCTCTTTCTTTACTAATCCAGATATTGTCTGTTGAAAAACAATGCTTTTCTTTGCAAACTCCTATACCAGAAAATAGGTTCACCGAGTCAAGCGGCGTAAAGCATTGTGGCTCGGAGCCAACTAGAGTGAATATGCATGCACAAGAAAGTTTTCTTCATTGATGTTACTAAGAAAATTGATAGTTCGTCTCATAGCCAAATGTTCCCGGGAGCACTGACGTTTGGGTCTTATGGCTTGCAACAGTGAATATTTAGGCATCCTTGGGCCAATTTAATAACTCTACCTTCCAATAGACATAAATTGATAATTCCGTTAAACACTATACTTTCACTCACATAGAGAGCCAAATGGGTAATTATGCTTTTAGCATTAATCAACACATTAATTGAAAGTGCTCCATATACTTTTTTTGAATATCATTAACACCTTTCCCTTCCATCACCCTTCAGTGTAAATTACTTTAGTAAGTGTTTTTTGCTATTGTGGAACTCATGATAATGTTGTGCTGGCGGTTATTCCAAATGTGGATATTCTAGCCTGTTTTGCAATGCTTTTTCCCAAACATCAAAACGTTTGTGTTTTGGTAACCGAAAGTCTATTTATTGGCAAGAAAATATGCAGCAAAAGCATCGATCTTACCTTGCAGCCAGCATTGCATCAAGTGCTGCAAGATAATCAGGAAACAATCTCTCCATATGCATTCTTCCAACCTTGGGGAAGGATAATTTATGAAGTAGTAGCTGTCAGGCCAGCAATGAATAGGTACAATAATACTTGACCCAACAAATGGTCTTATTTCACCCCATTATTAATCAATATATTGTTGGTTAATCTTCCACAGTGTGAAGTTTTGGCATGCCCCCTATTAGCGAGAGGTAGAAGTTGGCTAATCAACATCCATCCCCACTGATATTCCATGATTGCAGTAACATTGCCTAGGATAGAGCACGTTGAATTGTCCCATTTCAAGGACCTTGTTGCAAACGACCCTACCATCCCTTTTAAACAATTGATGTAGAGTCTCAGCCCTGCCTGCTGACGTCCAATTCCATATTTTATTGTGGGGAAGGCACTAGAGTAGCTCTGTCCGCGACCTGTGTGACAGGTCACTTTTTCTGTGTAATACAGGCCTTTCTTAAAATGCACAATCTTCCATCTCTTCAGGATACTGTAAAGCAGAGACCCTCGTAGAATGGCCTAAATTCAGTCTGCTTATAGCTGCAGTGCCCTTTCCAGAAGGCATAGCAAAATGCTGTCTGCTTTCACAACACTGCATAGCTTCTCTTAACTCAGCTATCTTGCAGATCGGTAAGTTCAAGATCACCAGCACCAAATCCATCACCACAAAGCCTGGGAACTCTGTCCTCTTCATAACCAGATCTCATGTCTTGTCATTGATGGGAAGACACAGAGTCTGCAGAAGTTATCTGTTCTCTGTTAATCCTTTAACTCTCCAGATCTTGATCTTTATATCATGCAAATAAATTATAAGCCTGAACCCTCTGACATAAAAAACTTAAGCGACTTACTTTAACTATTTGCTGAAGCAATTGGGTATGGATGTTAAATAAAGCAGCAACATGAATTTGTACATAGTTCTCACGTGGTAAACGGTGGTACTTTTCTGTGTGAAGTAAAATCGGTACTGTGCTGTACCTATTCTTCAGGCCCAGTTGCAACATCTAGTCAGCATCGCAAAACATCTCTTAGAAGATAGATGCCCATCATATTGAAGTGTCAAAACACTGATCACATATTGATCTTGTAAAAGCTTATCACAGATATGAACCCTTTGTCCTTTTTTCAACAAGGAAGACATTGCTCAGGAATATGTATTGCGTAGAGTGGTGCAGCAGACCTTGTCTTTGCACTCCATCTCCCCTTGCTCCACTGTTATCCACTCCTGTATCGGAATGGCTATCAGTCTGTAGTCCACTGTACACCAGAGAGCCAGAAATTCTAGATGGAAACCCTGGACTATCCGCAAGACCCTAGTGGCCTTGTAAGAGCATGCCCATTTACCAGAAATTGGTTTGCTCTACCTCCAGATCTACATGGGGAAAATGTGTCAGGCTCACCTGCTGTACCCCAGAAGGGGCCTCTATGGAAGTGACCCTGGCTGTTCCTTATCCTCTAAATCTTCACTGGTCCAGTTCATAGCCTCCCCTTCAGAGCCCTGATATCTGTAGGACCCTGGCTGTGAAAGCTGCTGTATAAACACCCCTAACCATGTCTGCCTCTATCCAAAATGTTGGGACTAAATACTTTTTAAATTGAAATCTCTGTGCCTTAATCAGGACATTGACTCTAAAGAGCCAACCCGGTTTCAGTGGCACTATGTCCACTGGCAATAAATCAGCTTATTTACGGTCCCACATGAACCACATAGATATGGTATGCTGAACACCACCCCAGTGGAGCCTTCAGATCCTCACTGGGGCACTAAAGGCTTCCAAAATCTTTAGTATCTTCATTAGAAAGGCATGCAAGGTCTAGCAGCTTATCTTGAAAAGCTGCCAGTACCTCCCTGCCATTCGTGGGGTCCCTTGAAAAATTTCCAAGTTGCCATCTTCGCAGTCTTGGCCTCCTGGACCTCCATCAAAGCACAAGGATGATCAGTTGCACACCATTTTAGCGATCATCTTTCTAATCCTCTGCTTAACGTACCATGCCACTTTCTCGGAAGGGACCCACTCGGTTGATCTGAGACAATACAGATCATCTAGATTAAAAAGCCCATCCTGCTCTTCCTTCATTTCCTCCTCAGTTGGGTCATCCCCCAACTCTGACTCATAGGACTCAAGAGAAAATTGGGAGCCACTTGCATGCCTTTTCAAAGCCTTCTCTACAGCCTTCAAGAATGCGTCTTCCTCATCCCTGAGTTAGAAAAATCATATCCATGGACAAACTCCAGCCCTCTACAGGATTCGTCTTTCCAGTTCTCATGGACTTTCTCTGCCCCCAAAGAAGGACTGTGTGTGTTATGGTAAATTTGGTAACATCTCTTTTTAGGGATGCAACAAAGCCCAGATGAGCATATGCGATATGCTCTCTACTGTCTTCAGCATTGTTGTGCTTCTGGGCACTTTTCTTGCCATTCAGTGTGGTAGCTTGTGCCACCTTAGACTCATCTTCCCTTGCAGCGAGGGGCGGGAGTTCTGATAGGTGGGACCTTTTAGCTTTTACCTTACCTCATTGCATAAAGCTTGCCACTACTGCTGTATAGATTGATTAGTCAGTAACCACCAAGAGGCCTTCCATATGTGCCATCAAGGTGTTTTCTTGCTGCAAAATCACATCTTGTAATAAATAATATGTACACAAGCTAGAAAAATAATACAAATGTTACCAAACCTGCAAGTCTAGTGACTAGAATAATCTGCTCTACCTGACTACAATGCACGTAACCCATAACCTGGTCTCAAAATGTGTGATCCTAGGCAAATATTTTATTTCATATTTTCACTATCACATATGAGAGCACCTACACATATGTGAGTTCAGCAGATCTGCTGTGCAAAAAATGTTTTTTTTAAATCTCATAGTCTAAACATTTGCTCCATATAAGAATCTAGTCCACATACAGGGTGTACACATAACCGCTTATGTGGCTCTTAGTTCACTAATAGCATTGTCATCAGGGTAGGGGCAGGAATGTTTCTCAATTCATGTTTGAAGACTCAAACATTTAATGAATGGATTAGTAAAGCATGATGTGGTAGTCCATTATCCTTTACAGACAGTGCAGCTTCCATTGAAATGGCTACAAACGTTCCTATTGATGTGCAGTTTTATATAGCATACAATTGATAATGTGTGGAAATCAGGTTTCAGTTTTTTTTAAATCATTTTCCATTACAAAGTAAAGTGTCCTGGTTTGTTTTGATCCTACTAAAAATATTTGTTTCCGTCACACTTCAGAATTGCGAATATTGTGATTTCCTCCCTGCTGATGTATTTTGAATTATTTGTACAGTTAATTTACAAGCTATTAAATGTTGTGGGTTATTCATTTCACACTCCCTGTATCCAAACACGATTTTCAGATTGTTCACTTTACAAAATCCTATAACTTTGCTGTCAGAGAAAGAAAAGTAAACCCCAGTCTCCAAGATAAAATAAGCAGCAGTTTGTAAGAAGCCATAAGCTTACGTTAGACCTCTGTCTTTGAGCGCCCAGCAACTGTGACCAGATAAAATCAAGATTTAAAGGCATCTTCATTGCTTCTTTACTGAATAAACAGAAACCTGTTCTTTGCCAGCTCAAGCTTTGTCGCCAGAACAGGAAGGTAGAGCCTAATAAATAGCTGCCCCTGATCAAATATAACTCACCATAGTGAGTGAGCGAGTAGATTTTACGGAGCCTGGTATGTGTATGTATGGTTTCTCTATCTCTAGTAAAAAGTCGGCAGTGTGCTGTACAGGGTAAAAGATAAGCATAAAGTCAGCAAATAGATTGGAGAAGTAGCTGGTTTATGGACATTTAATGCATTGTGATGTGCTCTTTAACCCCTCGGGTGCCTTGGACGAGGTGGTCTCATCCCAGCACACGGTTCCCATGTGCCTGGGACGAGGCCAACTTGTCCTGCACTGGGCCTACGGGGGAAGCGCTAGCGCTCCCCCCCTGGGACCCACACCCCCGTCAGGGATGAAAGGGGAATCACTTCCCCTTTCACCCCAACCCCCCCGATACCCCCTACCTGTGACATCTGATGATGTCAGCACGCGATCGCAGATCGCCTCCCATCGCGCTGCTTAGCCGAAGGGCAAGGGTCGCTCCCTAGGGGGCCATATTATTTTTAGGCCCTTTCTGCCCCCCGGGGGCAGATCGGTCTATTTTTGGAAGGCTCATCTGCCCCCACGGGGGCAGAAAGCTCACCAGAGACCGGGGAAGATTTTTCAAAATGAGAGGGTGGGGTTATAGCCATACCCCCACCCTAAATAAATGGGGCCAACGTTGTTCTGCCCACCTGTGGGCAGAAGGGGAATTTACCCCGATCCACACCCCCGGGGGCAGAAAGTCTACTAGATGCCATGAAATAAAAAAAATAGTGGGGTGGTGACTACCAACCAGTATGAGCCTGGTTATGCCCTCACCCTAACTGAAGGGGCTAACAGTCATTCAGCTCTCCCCCGCACACTAAAACATCTTACCCCATGGCAAGCAAGAGGACATTTGATTTTTTTTGTTTTTGTTTTACATTTGGGCCATGAGAGCTTGGTAACTCTCAAAATCGTCCCACTTGGAATGGTGAGGGCTGCACTTGTTTTTTACTTAGGGACGCTGCCATGTAGAAAAATCCACAAGACCTAGACACATCTGAAAACTAAACATCTAGTTGATTCCAGAGTGGTGTGCTTCACATGGACCCGCACCATTTCCTTACCCACAATGCCCTTCAAACCTGCACTTTTGCTGGAAAGCACACATTTTGGGGAACATAGAATAGCAAAACAAGTGTTATTGCCCCTTGTCTTTCTCTACATGTTTTCCTTCCAAATACAAGACAGTGTGTAAAAAAGACGTCTATTTGAGAAATGCCCTGTAATTCACATGCTAGTATGGGCACCCCAGAATTCAGAGATGTGCAAATAACCTCTGCTCGTCAACACCTTATCATGTGCCCATTTTGGAAATACAAAGGTTTTCTTGATACCTATTTTTCACTCTTTATATTTCAGCAAATGAATTGCTGTATACCTGGTATAGAATGAAAACCCACTGCAAGGTGCAGCTCATTTATTTGCTCTGGGTACCTAGGGTTCTTGATGAACCTACAAGCCCTATATATCCCCGCAATCAGAAGAGTCCAGCAGACGTAACGGTATATTGCTTTAAAAAATCGGACATTGCAGGAAAAAGTTACAGAGTAAAACGTAGAGAAAAATGGCTGTTTTTTTCACCTCAATTTCAATACTTTTATATTTCAGTTGTTATTTTCTGTAGGAAACCCTTGTAGGATCTACACAAATTACCTGTTGCTGAATTCAGAAGTTTGTCTACTTTTCAGAAATGTTTAGGTTTCTGGGATCCAGCATTGGTTTCACACCCATTTCTGTCACTGACTGAAAGGAGGCTGAAAGCACAAAAAATCGTAAAAATGGGGTATGTCCCAGTAAAATGCCACAATTGTGTTGAAAAATTGGGTTTTCTGATTCAAGTCTGCCTGTTCCTGAAAGCTGGGAAGCTGGTGATTTTAACACCACAAACTCTTTGTTGATGCCAATTTCAGGGAAAAAAACACAAGCCTTCTTCTGCAGCCCTTTTTCCAATTGTTTTTTTAAAACACAAAATTCTTACTGTATTTTGGCTAATTTCTTGGTCTCCTTCAGGGGAATCCACAAAGTCTGGGTACCTCTAGAATCCCTAGGATGTTGGGAAAAAAGGACGCAAATTTGGTGTGGGTAGCTTATGTGGACAAAAAGTTATGAGGGCCTAAGCGCGCCCTGCCCCAAATAGCCAAAAAAAGGCCTGGCACCTGAAGGGGAAAAGGCCTGGCAGCAAAGGGGTTAAGGAGGTGAGTTTTTGAGACCATCCTAAATTGGAGAAGTGTTTGGGTGGTCCTGGTGGATATAAGGATGTTGTTTCAGGTCCTGGGTGCATAGATGGAAATGTCCTGCTGCTTTGTGTTCTTTTTTATTGTTATTATTATTACTATTTATTTATTTAATACACTTTTTAGTCTGATGTCTGAGGTCTGATGTTGTGGCTGTGGGTATGCCGAGGACCAGAGGTGGTGAGCTATTTTCAAAGTCCCTCTGCACCATAATATACCACTGGCATGCTCGTTTATTGCTGATAGCCCAAAAATCACCAGGACTAACACCTTCCAGCAGTGCAGTTAAATGACAGCCTGCTGGCTGCAGTCAATGGCTCAAGCACCCTTATCACAGCACAAACCTGCTTTCTTCACAATTTCACAAGCTAACACCTATAGGGAAACTGTAGGCTAGCACCATTGTATCTGTCTAGCACACATCTCATCCTTGTTTGTACCGAAGAGGGAAAAAGCCTTATGTGCCTCTGTACATGGCACAGACCAAAACAACCTCCAAAATATCACACAGGCCTACCAACAGTCCTTGCTTCTCTTGCTCCAACTGCTCTACACAGAATGGCAGCGCCAAGCACCACAGATGCAGTGTAGCAGAATAAAGCCTGCCACCAAGCGATCCTTCTTCTCCACACCTTCCCTTTTGATGTGACAAGAGGTTTTCACGATCCCCTGAACCACCGGGAAATCATTATGGGTATGCTGAAGGGTAAAGTATGATATATTTCTAGCATATATATCTCACCCGCACTGATTAAAAAACACACTTCCGGACTTATTAGTGCTTTTGCACAAACTGCTGGTTGGCACAGTGATATGAGATGGGGACCTTAACTCCGTCGTGGGTAGTGGACTGGACTCCAATACTTCATCCTCCTGCGCTAGGAAAACACCCCTCAGGACCTGCATGCAATCAGTCTGCATCTGTGATATTAGCCAACTCAAGCAACCACAGACACTCCTGTATACCTATTACTCCCATAACAACTGCATCCAATCTATATTAGATTATATTCTTGCTCCAGAAGGTCACGGACCCTAGGATCCTTCCAAAAAGTTTGACCTCTCTCCAGTTCAACTGACTGTCAGATTTCATATGTGGGGGTTGTTTGTGAACTGAAGTTTGCCTGCCTGGCTCCAGTGGGAGCCCAAATTTCAAGAGGCAGCTCGAGAGGCTGTGAGGCAATTCCTCAACCTTAACGAGCGCTCAGTTCTAGCTCATACCACTCTGGGAGTCTCTTAAGATGGTTATCAGAGGGGACATTATCTCCTGTACCACACTATCTAAAATAGGAAAGCGTGCAGAAGCTATTGCATTAGAGAGGACAGTCGAGGAGTTAAAGAGTGAGGTATCCCAATTCCCAGGTCCCCTGGCACTCCGCAGATTAGACATGACTAAACTCTGGGGACAGGCTAAATTGGCAGTACTTGCCACAAAATACAGAATAAATGATGTAGGGGAGAAAGCTGGTAAACTGTTATATTGGCTTGCCAGCATGGAGACCAAACCAAAATTTGTCTTGGGCATCCACAGGTGAGAGCAAGGCATAGTCACAGACCCCCAGAGTGTGGTGATCGCCTTTCTGGACTAATCTATAGAACTATGTGCAATACAGGAACTGATGCCCCAGGTGGTACATAAGCCTATCATCAAAGAGCTACTTCTTCCCAGGCTCTGACGATGGAGAGGGGAATTAATCAGCCAGTATCAGAGTAGGAAATGAGTGCAATCAGTGGTATGCCCAGGGGCCAAACCCCTGGTCCCAACAGGTTCCTGGTAGATTTTCTTTTTAAAGGAGCCACATTCAAAATGATTGCCCTGCCCCAATGGTTATATCTCCTCCAAAATTACTACACACCCTCCCGGGGAGTTTCTTCATTTCACTGCAAGCCCATGTAACCAATTACATATGGCTGGGAAACCACCCAGGGTAGCATTTACCAAATGCATTCAGTCTCCATTTGATGAAGGACTGGGCTTGGTAGACATCAGATACTACTCTCTGGCCTCCAATTATTGCCCATAAATGACTGGCTTCACACAGATAGGGTAGACTCAACCATTAGGTTCAAAGTGACAGTTGTGGGAATATTAAAGCATATGTCACAATTATATAGCTGTAAAATGCCTAGGGACCTCCCGGAGTTTTGGGGCAGGAACTGGGTAAGAGACTGGTTGCAATTCAATAAAAAGAGTTATAAAAACACATGTAGGGTTTCTCTTGGTAATCTCACACAAAGGGTCTGTCAATGGTTGGATTGATCACTTTTTAAAAGTGAACCCACTCTCACTACTAGAATTGATTTCTTCCTAAAATGCTCTCAAGCCGGCCTTATGTCAGCCCTAACCACCTTTTTAAAAGCCTGACAAAATTATGTTCCCAAACGCACGCCCTCTCTCACTTTCAGTGTTTGTTGCTTCCCTTACTGGAATCACTCTGTTCTGAAAACCGAGATGGGCCCAGAAGACACAAAGTTAGCTAGCGCTCTCTCTCTCGCCCTCTCTCTCTCTCTCTCTCTCTCCCCCTCGCTCTCTCTTTCTTTCTTTCTGTCCTCCCCCATTTAGTAATTCTGGCAACACAGATTCTCTATAGACCTGTCTTACTTGAAAGTCCTGAGGTTTCCTTTTGAAGTCCAGCAAATTCCACTGCTACCACTTCCTCCTTCATTGAACTGCAATGACTAATGTGATCAGTAGGGAAATTCCCTTTAAATAGCAGAGATCCACAAAATATGAATGGCAAGTCTTGCACAATCCACGAATCTCGCAAGATTACAACCAAATTTCCGTAACGTCAGAGCGGGGCAAAACAAATGGTTGACTTCTGTTGGTGATGAAATTTTGTGTTGGATGACATGCGTCAACTGCAATTTCTCTTCCAAACACACCATCATAAGGAGATCATGCCCATTGGCCCAATCATATATGGACTACTAGAAATTAAACAATGAGGTTGGGGACATAGGCCATTTCCACTGGTTGCCAGCTTGTTGTGCTCCTGGAGATTCCTAACCGCATATGCCATCATCAAAAACCAAAAGACCTGATAAGATTCAGGAAGGGATCATGCGGATGGTGAAAAGAGGGGGGCTCGGGGATGATCAGTAATGGGACTCCAGAGCCGTTTGAAGTTGGATTTGAAAGAAGGCATATGACCTGCAGTAATAGATATACTAAAAAAAAAACTTAAGCCAGGCAAGGACCAAATCTAGAGAGGACTTTAAACAAGGCACACAGGGGTACCAATTTGAGGGATAGACATTAAACACTACACACAGGTCAAGGAGATCCAGGGAAGCTTTAACACCCCAGTAAGTAGGAGGCTGAGTTTGTCTCTCAGTGCTAGCAAGTATGTTTCAGTTCCTCATAGCAGACAAAACCCTGATTGATATGGATTCAGAAGATTATTATGTTCAGTGATACCATAGACTGTTAGTCTAATGCTTCAGAACTTTGGACAGGGAATGGTCACAAAGAAGCAGCACCGAATGTACTCTGAACATAGGGGTCACTGTTGTTTTTTAAGAAAGGGATGAAAAATAATTGTTGCAGGGCCTGGGTCAAGAGGAGAACCTGAGAAAATGGTGTTAGCTAATTTGGACACCAGAGTGGGTGGGTGGGTGGGGGGGTGGGGGTGAAGAGAAACAAAAGATAGTAAATGTTTCTAGTGGAAACTGGGAACAAGGCAGAAATAGGAACTGTGCCAAGTATCAGAAAGGAAGAAGGTGGATTGATTAAAAAAAAGACAATGTCACTTGCACAGTTCTGTGATCAGAGCAATATTGTTTAGCTACTTCAGGGTCTGTAAATTCTTTGACAGTTTTACTGAGCTCACTATGGGAGTTATTGGCAGAATCAATGCAAAAGCACAGTGTTTGTACCCTTCATGTGCAGCAAACAAAACACGGGCTCTTGAACAGGCAAGTGCACAGTTTGGGCTTTGCTATGATCCGCTCCGAAAGTGTCCAGGGTTGCAGTGTTTTATTTTATACAAACAATGGGCTTTCACAACTATTGAAATATATTTTGGAAATGTTTGTTCAGTTGACTTAGCTAATGAAATGTGTGCTTGGAAAAACCTGAGAAAATCCTGGAACTCTGCAGTGAGAAGGAAAATTAATTGTAATACAAACTGACTTTTGACCTCTGTCTCTGAACACAGAGTAAATGTGAAAAAACAATATTTAAAGGCATCTTTACTGCTCCTCCACGCTCTGACTGAACAGACCCCTGTTCTTTGTCAACTCGCCAGAAGGGGCGAGTAGGTCCTTAAAAAAGATCGACCTGATAAAATATGACTCGCCATAGTGAGTGGGCTAGTAGATTTTTCGAGGCCTGAATTGGTTGTTTCTCATAAAGCATGTGTAATTCACATGAACACATACACAGTTGTCTAAAATACGCTACAGCTGGATCTTGGCACCAAAAGGGACTCAGCAGTGAAAGCCATTAGCAAAAAGGTTGCTGACTGCTTTTAAATATGTTTTGAAAAACAGGTTGCAGTATGTGACCTGTAATTAATGAGGGCATTAATTCCATAGGATGCGGGCCAGAAGGGAGAAAGCACTGCAGGTGGTTTTAGATTTTTGGAACAAGTTATGTCTAAAGGAGCAAAATGTACCACTAGTTTTGCTTATAACTGGTCACTATATTGTGAACGAGACATGAAAGTTTGAAAGAAATTCTGTTATGGTTTGGGATCCACTGCTGGTCGTTAAGCAATAGTTTTACACTACAGAAACAGGTAGCTAAAGTAATGAGTTTTGCTATTTGGTTTTGAATAGGTTACAACTGCCACAATAGAGGTTTTTATACATATGTAGATAACCATTTGGTTCCTAGATTACAGAACAGCACCTTTAAAAGATGCAAATGAAGGCATATTTATATCAGCGGAAAAGTACGAGGAGACTACACTAGAAACTTTGTGTGAAAGTTGTGACTGACAGTCAATTTCTACGCTTAAGGAAGGAACAGGGTAAAGGCCATGTTCCGTGGCAGAAGAGTGGAATTATAGATGGCAGTACTTACCTCTACTACCAACCAGCCCGTTCGTTTTGTCTGAGTTATTTCTCTGCCTATTCCCCCCCCAAATAGCCATCATGCAATTACTCAGACTTACATTGTTGATCACTCATCGAGTCCAGAAAGAATCCAGTTCTAGTCCTCTGTCTGATTTCATTTACAGAGCCATGAGTTCAGAGTCAATCCATTTTGGCAGGGGAGTAAGGGAAGGCAAGGAAAGAGTGTGTGTCAGTGTAAGAATCTCCAGGCAGTGTGGCATAAGACTGGGAGAACAGACCAAATTGATACTTTCAACAAAATAAGTAGCCAGTTGGTTACAAAATGATTTGGATAGTGGTGCTACTACCTGAAGGTGCTCACACAAATTCCTGCGCATTTAGTATTTTGAAAACCTCTTTTTGATTGCTATTAGCTAGCACAATAGAAGATATGCACCTGTTTTTCATTTGTTGACAGATTATGAGGAGATCATTTCAGATATCTTTTTGTGTCATAACACCCCAATTTCTGCAAGTGGGACAGGAACAAACAATATCAAGGTTAAAGAAGATGGGCTCTGAATGGTCATGCCCTGAGGCATTTTGAGACGTTTCCATGGCTGTGTGTGTGTGTGTGTTGGGGAGGCCTGGGACCTCGAAGGTGGCAGGCATGCTGCTGGGCATCAGTGGAGTGATATCAGTTGAGATGAGCCGTAGGTGTGTTTCTTTTTCTTTAATTTTAAAGAGTATGAAGTGCTAAATAAGCCCATCGGAATAACCATTCAAAACAAATTCAAAACAAATAGATAGAAAGGTGAGTATTCACTTAGTATCACACTGCAAGCAATGATGTGTGGATGTGTAGTGTTGCACAACCAAGACAGCAGTGGAAAAAACACGTTTTTAAGCCCTGACAGAACTACTAGGATTACTACACTTGAAGATTAATCTGCAGGGAGTTCAAGGCCTTAAAGTCCAACCCACTAACGATTGCCTCAGTGCCTTGGGCTTCTTAAAGCTGGCTAGCTCCACTGTGAAACGTGCACTACTGTGTTTGAAAGATAGGGTGTACTTGATCCCATTCTCAATTGTTGCCAAAGCTATGAAGTCTGCCTTGCGTCCAGCATTAGCAGGTGCATATCCCGGAGAGCAGGCATGATTTTGAACACCTTTGTTTCTATACATTTTGGCAGTGGGATGCAGTGCTGCAATAAGAGTCTGTAGATTGGTCTTGAATCTGGGTGTTTTTTGTGGTCGGACGACCCTGACATTCCCATGTCAGAGGGGCAGTGGTGCTTCTGCTGTGCTTAAGCGTGAGTGCTATCGCCCGACTACCACCTGTGCTTAGTCCACTTTAAATACTTACACGTTATATTGAACCCTCGAATACCTACACAAGATGGGTCTCCTAGATGATGCTTGTTTCACTTGATGCTCAGTGCCAAGCCCTGACTTTTTTTATACTCAGCCTAGGACTGCCCGGGAGCGGGATGGTTTTGGCAAACGGCCTTTGACACTATTGACAAAATCACTAACCTTCGATTAGTAAGTATTTCCGAGTTGCACTGCTAGGATATGTTAAGTAGTTTCCTCTGGAGAGACAGAAATTAACTGCGCTCCTGCTGTTCTTAGCTAAGATAGAGGTGGAGATGCATTGGGGACGTCGCCCTGTCCCGCAGAAGGATACCTGGCTTAAAGATACGGCATATTGTCAACATAATTTAACTGCTTACTGGGAATCGATGCCTGTGAGATCACATCCTAAGGACATTTGGTCTGTCCTGGAGATATACATGGGCGTGCAGGCTGGGAGGGACGAAGATGGTGCTGCCCATGCACCATATTAAGGTAGGTTGCACACGACGTCTGCGCACTATTGTGAGGTTGCTGCTCAGGGTTAACCCCCCCACCGCTTTCTAATTTTCCCTCGTGTTTTTTTTTTGCCTTTCTTGGTGGTGAAATTGGGCATGGTACAGCAATTGGTCACAAAATCTGTTGTCATAGATGAACCCTGTTTAAGGATGTACTTATTTCATGACGCATTGCCTATTTGTCTCCCTTTGTATCTGTCTTTAAAATTTCAATTAAAAAAATCTGGATGATTTTGTTGGTCACTGCACGTTTTATTCTATAGCCGACGACACACAACTCATCATCTCGCTCTGTGGAAACTCCACCGCCGCTAGATCCAACTTCCACCAATGTAAGACCAGTGTCTCCAACTGGATGAGGGACAACTGTCTCAAGTTCAAAACAGACTAGGCGAGAGCCTTGATCTTGGACAGCAACAACTCTTGCTGGTAGGCTTCCTGGTGACCCACAGAAACATGGCCCCAGCAGAGCAGCCCAGGGACCTCGATATCATCCGGGACAGCAAGTTAAAGCTGTGTAATATTCCTGCTTGTTCATCCTGCGCATGTTGCATAAGATTTTCAAGTGGATTCTCCAAAAAGTGAGATGCACCATCTCCCAAGCCCTCGTCACCATTCAACTGGATTACGAAAATGCCCTCTATGTGGAAATCGAGGCCCACCTAGTTCAAAGATTACAGACTATCCAGAATGCTGCAGCAAGACTCATTTTGTATCACCCTCCTCACACCCACATCAACCCCACCTCAAAACAACTCCACTGGCTCCCAGTCCAGAAGAGATGCCACTTCAAGCTCCTCACCCACGTGTTCAAGGCTCAGCACAACTCTGAACCTGCCTACATCATCCACCGCCTGACATTCCACAAATCCACCGGACTCCTCCGCTCCGACTTCCTCGCCTGGCTCACACACCCCCACATATGATGCACAGTACAGGAGGGCGCTCCTTCTTTTACATCACACCCAAAGCCTGGAGCGGCCTCTCTTGCACCTCAGACATTTCTCTACTCTAAAGGACGTGCGAAGGACACTGAAAACTTGCCTCTTCGACTGAGCCCCTGTACCCTCCGATCATGTGTATAATCTCAGGAATTACAAGTTGTGCTCTACAAGTCGACTGATTGATTGATTGGGTATAGTTGCATCTCTTTCATGTGACCACCTATAAAAATTTTCAAGCTTTCAAGGCTAATGAGGTCATCCATACATATTTCAGTTTACCAGAAATATAGTACTTAAAGATGAAAACTACTTGTGGAACGTCGCACTGCGCTGAGTCGTTAACAACCTTCACACATTGTTTAAAATATGTTTATTTTCCAACATTTGTAAATCATTGGTGTAGAAAACAGGATTATTGTGTCAGGAGGCACCTGTTGTTCCTCACTCCGCCCTCTTCAGTAGGTTCTTTACTTCATAAGTACTGTCATCTCCGGCTAGCGTGCTTCATTATAACAGGTGTACGTCGCCATCCCAGGGGCACAGTACCTTCAACAGTACTCTTGAGTTTAGTCAGCTGATGTTAGTTCCCAGGGGGCTACTGTTTACGTTAGTTGCACTACCAGCCAGGAACATGTTACTGTAATACCACAAAATTGTGCTTTCTGCTCTTGCACTGTTACAGTAGTAGCCCTCTCGCCCCTAGCAAATAGGTGCCATTATCCATTCTCCGTAGATTTGCCACTATGGCCATGGCAGTTTGATACTTAGACAGTATTTACTTAAGTGATCACACATCAGAGATTGTTTTTAGGCATTACTCTTTAACTTTGAATACGAGTGATGGAGTGTGATTAAAATCTAATAATTCACATGAGAAGCTTGCAATATAATGCTTAGTGAAATTGCATAGAAAATGTAAACGTTAACGCGTGTGTCTGAAATGTGCCCACGGGGAGTGGCCACCGTTGTATTCGATGATTAATGAAATTGACTAATAATGAAATATTAATGTACTAATGTATGATTTTGTATTAGTATTAAGAGTTATATGTAAACGTTCTGCTAATTAATCACTAGGCCTTAGTTAGCATGAGTCGGGGCCTAGCTGTCCCGCTTCATATTAAATGTGTTTTCTAACGTGCAGTGTGCTGACTTGCTGAAGGACATGTAGCTGTACTTTTCCAGGAGCTAGAAGATGTGTGTAACCATAGTAAATCTTCTCATGAGAACCCGACCTGCTCAAGGAGACATTCTTGTGGAGCGCAACAGTGTCATTCGCAACAGGTACAAGGTCATTTAGACTAGGGAAGACAATGGGACTACTGACTTGAGTAACAAATGCCACTTATTCCTCACCTGAAATTCTACCCGTTGGAGGCGTCAAACCCAGGAACCAATAAGATGCGTGAGAACTGTCAAAAGCTCTAATGGGGTGACCGTTGGACTATTGGATAGAGATAATGATGCACCAAAACTTGACCAATTGGAAATTAAAGACTTGTTCGACAATTTTAATATAACCGCATGACCCGAGGAGAAATCAGCCATTCTTCACCATTCCTTGCCATTCCACGAGCCATTATATGCCATTCCTTTGCCTTAGCCATTACGTGCCTTTGCTATTGCCTAGACACTTTGTCACTCTGACTTAAAGACTTTGTGGTTTAATTCTTCAAACCATCCTCACCCTTGCCTAGCCCATTCTATACTTTTCCTCCTTATGAGGGAGGTATTCCTTATTGCACGTCTTGCTGAACTTTGTTGTGTTTCCTGGCTGATGGAGAATCAACTGCTGTCCTGAGGACAAAGACTGACCCTGTATGCTGACTCATTACGGAGGGTAACTATATGATGCTGAAATTGTAATTGTCTGTTTGCCTTTCCTTTCTAGGTACCAACTGCTACATTTTGATGGAGACCATAGATAGATGTTTTCTAAATTTGTGTTGCTAAATTGTTTTGCATGAAGCCCAACATGCTAATGCTAATTCGAGGTTAGTTAAGGAATTCACTAAACGGACGCAAATAGACAAATTACTGAATCTATGCTTTGTTGAATAAGGCGCTAATGAAACTCTGCTAAGTTTAACTCATGTTGACGTCGTGCTATGTTCTGATGTTTATGATTTTTGCTTTGACGAAATCTTATTCGAGTTGGCATATTATGACATTGTTGATGTGTTTTCTGGTTTTGAGACTAATAAACTTGCTAGTAGAGTGTAATCAATAGGGAATAAATATCATACATCTTACTAAATCCTGTGTGGTTATTCATGACTGAAAGGTCATGGTGTGTTTCAATTTTATTGATGTTATTGATTAATTTGTTTGACTTGCTATTGTGAATATTGATGAGGTTATTGACTGATATGCAGATTAGTTATCTCGTCTTAAGGTGTCTTCAATCAGGGTCAAAAGATTCATCGGCCTAAAACGAGTCCCAGAGTGAATAAATTATCTAGATTGGCATGTGTTATCACGAGTACCGGTGGATCCTCAAGGGCGGGGTTATGTAAAACAATTGCGTCCTTCTCTTACTTAAAGTAAGTGGCCCTTCCATAGCAGGAGACATTTTTACACCCCTTGTAGTTAGTTCAAGCTCTCTCACGTTACTTCCTTCTCTATTCAAGTATCTGGGAATGTACAGCAAAAATGCGTTCACAGCTGTCTTCCATCTCCTAGAGCCTGTTTACCCCATAGTCACATTTCTCACGTTTGTTAATCAAAAGTTTATGGTTTGTTGTTAGCTCAGACTTACTCCTGTATTGCCTTCTGATTGGGTACGTTGTTAGCCCAGACTGGCTGTTTTCTATACTGTCTTTTGATTGAAAGTTCAGGGTGTATGGGGCACTTCTCTTCCGTGATATGCTTTATTTTCTTTTCTGTACAGGTGAAAAGCCACACAGGTGCCACCTCTGCCCCTTCGCTTCTGCCTATGAGCGACACCTGGAGGCACACATGCGATCGCACACTGGAGAGAAGCCGTACAAGTGCGAGCTTTGTTCCTTCCGCTGCAGTGACCGCAGCAACCTTTCACACCACCGCCGGCGCAAGCACAAGATGGTGCCCATAAAGGGTACACGATCATCCCTCAGCAACAAGAAGATGTGGGGGGTGCTGCAGAAAAAGACCAGTGTGCTTGGGTACAGAAGGACTCTCATAAACCTTAGCCCACCTTCCATGGTGGTTCATAAACCAGACTACCTGAATGACTTCAGCCATGAGATCCCAAACATACAGACTGATGCTTACGAGCGATCCAGCCAGAGTAGCGGACTTCCTCGGGACCCACAAGACCTCATGGTAGACAATCCCCTTAACCAGCTGTCCACGTTGGCAGGCCAACTTGCCAGTCTTCCCCCAGACTCTCATAATCCGCCATCTCCTGATGTAGTGTCCTGCCATGACGAAAAGCCATTCATGTTGCAGCAGCCTTCAGCAGCAAATGCCATCTCCTCAGTGTCCACCAGCATGGCCCAAAGCTCATCTCCCACCAGCCCTGAGCGCCGGCCTTCACAACGGAACTATAGCCCAGTGGCAGGGCCAAGCAGTGAGCGTAGTGCCCGTACCAGCACCCCAAGCATCAGTAACAGTCAGCCTAGCACCCCTGCCCCTACCCTGCCGGTGCAGGACCCCCAGCTCCTGCATCACTGCCAGCACTGTGATATGTACTTTGCAGATAACATTCTCTATACGATTCACATGGGTTGCCATGGTTTTGAGAACCCTTTTCAGTGCAACATTTGTGGCTGCAAATGCAAAAACAAGTATGACTTTGCCTGTCATTTTGCTAGAGGTCAGCACAGCCACCACTGAGCTCTAGCCTTTTATGCACTTTGGCAAATTCATCTTTTTTATGTTTTTTTAAAAGGTCTGCACTATGCTCTGGGCACTAACGGACAGTTTTTCCTTTACCTGAAGTCTTCATGGTGCCAACTGAACTCCTTCCTCTTCCAGTAGACAAGAGGGAGTGCCTTGAGACATCTGGAAGTGTTCCCAGGATAAGATTGGGTGGAAGTTACTGACCCATTAGCTTTGTTCTGCGCTCTTTCATCAGGAGTTGAGTTGTAACATGACATGATTCAGACTCGTCCTTCGGTACGAACATGTCAGAGATTAATTACTTCATGAAAGAGAATGTTGGAGGACAGGGTACTTGTCCTACAACAGAAGGACGTCTAATCTTTAATCTAGCTGTAACATTACAATAACACATTGATTTTACTCTGATTTATCGTTGTTTTTTTTTTGTTTTTTTAAGGATCCAGATTCCATGGTCTGTCCTCCTTGTTCTTTTCATGTACTCAGACCTTCAGAATGAAATGTTTACATCAATAATGTCAGTGTGGCCGAAAGTAATGTCCTTGCATATCAGTCTGTCAGTAAGAAAGTTGTAGCAATTTTGACAGAAAGCGATAATGTTGAAACCTAGTTTGACTGGAAATGATATAGTTGCATGTCAGACAGGACATTTTAAGCGAATGTCACTGCATGTCAGCATGGTAGTACATGGTCAGACCAATAACTGCTTCGCAGCAAGAAGTAGTTAAAATAATGTCGCTGCATTTCATTATGATAGGCAGTAAATACAATGAGCCACTGCATGTCAATCTGGCAAGAAATGCTTAAACCAGTGATGGCACATCATGTTACTGTAGCTTTAAGCTGTTAAGCCAGCATGGCAAAAAGTGGTTCAACCAAGTAACTTCACATATGTCAGTATGGTGAGAAGTGGTTCTGTGTCTCCCACTTCAAGAAAGTATTGACAGAAAGGGCTTAAATAATATTAGTTTGGTAGGAAGCGGTTAAAATAAGATGTCATTGCTTTTATATTTAAAGAGTCATACTGATCATGCCACTCATTGAATGTCTTGGGAAGACCCTTCTAGATTTTATCAGTCTGGACTGGAATTGGTAAAACTGTTGATGCTGATGTTTGTGAGTCTGGACCTAAGTGCTTGAATTATTGTAGCTTTTGTGTGTCTTAAATAGTTTGCTTTCTCGTCCCTTGTAAACTGCACTTCTATGTTCTCCATCTGTTAAAAAAAGAAATATGTCTGTTCGGATCCATGTGTGTTCTTAATTTGTTTATACAGTCAAAGGTTTGGGGTCAGTGTGCAGTAGTATCATTAGCAGACCCACTGACATCTCATTCGAATTCTGATCATGGGACAGTAACTTAACAGCTTATTATTGTATTAAAGAGTGCACCAGTGAAACAGGAGGGGTGTCCTCAATGACTGAAAAGAGTGCTGTTGGGAGCTTAATCTCCATCTAGGAGTCTTCTTGATTTCAGGTCCCCAAGCTGCCAGACAAAACCTTTTTGAGTATTCACACTTTGTGGAGGAGGCGTTAGTGAGCAAGGTGGGTGTTGTAGGTGTGATCGACGCTTGTTAAATTGTTGGCATAGTGAGAATTTTAGTATGCATTTAAAGTATAAACCTGTGTGTCTAGCACTCCTGCAGCAGCTTCTCACCTTTTGTCTCTGTCCCACACTCCTTTGACTGACAACTGCCCTTCGCGCCTGTCACTCTTGAGACACTCCACCCTTCCTCTGTCTTCTCCTGTCATCACTGCTCCTCTCTTTAACTTGCAGCAGATTCCTGTCACTGCCCCCTCGTTCCAGGTCTTATTTCTCCTTGTTCCTTACTGCTCAATACTTCTGCTGGAAACGAACCACAGAATAGTCATTAGTGAATACACCAGGCACCAGACTGGATCGGGAGATTTGCTCTTCAGCAATTCCCTCACATGTGTAGGTGGCATAATTTTGCCCTGCTTCTGCTTTGTCCCACCCCAGGAATGATGTTGGGGCCTCAGTATAACCTCCACACATCACTCAGTTCCTTTTTGCGTCTTCCACTGCAGATCTGAAGCTCTTTTCCTAGCTTCTATCATTTTTTTTTTTTTTTTGTCCTCATTCAACCCTGCTTACTGAGCCACCTCTTCGTTCCTGTAACCTTCTCACCCTCTGACCAAGAAGAGAGACTCGAGTCCAGGGATGCACCTTTGTATCTCCCGGTCTGCCTAGGCAAACCTGCAGGAGCATCAAACGGTGGCTAATCATTGGACTAAACCGAGAAAACAACCAACCCAACATTGCATAGTCACAAAGTGGCAGATATTAACAGGAAAACAGATTCAAACTACACCCTCCCATTCTAATAATGATGACCACAGTTCTACGTTTCTCTTAGAGCCCTGCACATTTAGATCCATATTCGCCGCACAAAGAACTGCATTAAACCAATCTGTATAGCTCGGAGGGTGCTCCTTCATCCAATTTTTGCAGATTTCATTCCGTCCCAACACAATTACATAAAACAAGAATGTGCGATTAGCTTTATTCACCCTGCTCCATATACCCTCATCCTGAAGCTGCCCAAATATTATCAGTGGGAGTGATACATTAATTTTCCAGCCTAGCATAGATGATAATGCCCTGAAAACCTCCTCCCAAAACAACCGAATAGCGGGGCAATCCCAGAACATATGTATATCCGTTGCTCCTGGCTCGCCACATTTCGGACATTTAATCACCTCCCCCTTCTTAAACTTGGCAAGTTTTGCCGGGGATATATACGCTCTGTGTAGAGTATAAAGATGGTTTTTCCTTAATGGGGCAGGCTTCACTACTTCATACAGAGTCACAAACGACTTCTTCCACCATGACCCAATCTTGACACCTGACATCGCCTTGCCCCATAGCTTGTTTGGAAGGACAAAATTCTCATCAAGAGTTTCTAATATTTCCCAATACCAAACCGCCAACCTCTTCAAAGGTGCTGAGTCCGCCAGATCTAAAAAAGAATCCTCCAAAGCATTTACCACTCCCAATCCCCCCTTAATTCCTTTTTCCCACTCTTATCTGTAGATATTTTAACCTGGACAGTGATCCATCCGTTATTCTTACCAAATCATCCCAAAAAAGTAAAATACCCTCTCGCGCAGGCTCACCCCACCTTTCCACACCTGCCCTTTTGAGTGGCAATGCTAGGATATCTTGACAGCATTCTGGGGTGCCCGGGGAATCCCAGATAGGGGCTTGATTGCTGTAATAGTGTACACCCAACCGTCGTCTCAGCTGATACCAGCTCCTTACCATTCCTTGCAGTACTTTTAGTTTAACTTTTTTGAAAAATTTAGGGTCGCCGAATTTAAATAGAAAATACTTTGAGGCCCCTTTCACAGATAAAACCATTGCCTTATACATTCTGCCTACTGCTGAACCGTCTGGGGACAGAAACAACATCCTTGAGTTTTTAAACAAGAAAGCCCACGCATAATATGTCAAATCAGGTAGAGCCAGCCCTCCCTTTTCCCTTCTACTGCATAGTTTTTTCCATGATATCCTCGGCCCCTTTAAATTCCAAATAAAACTACTTATTGCTTGCTGCATTTTATCCAGGTATCCCTTATGCATTGCGAAAAGTATAGCTGAAAACACAAAATTCCATTTGGGCAGAATAAACATCTTAATTAAATTTATCCTCCCGAGAATCGTCAAAGGGAGATATGCCCATTTTTGTAGCATAGCTTTACATTCCACTAATAACTTTTGTGCGTTCCTATCCACTAAGTCCTTCAAATTTTGGGTCACTAAAATGCCCAGATACCGTATTTCCTGCTTGTTTGATATTGACCCTACTTCCATATTCCACTGCATAGTTTCTGTTTTCCCCACATTAATCCGATACCCTGATATCCTTCCAAATTGTTCGGCAAGATCTTTAACTGTGTTAAAAGCTAAAGGCAGGTTATTAGTATATATCAGTAAGTCGTCTGCATATAAAGAGATTTTATTTTCCCAGCCATTGCAGCAAAAGGGCGAGATAAGAGGATTTTGTCTGATTTTTCTAGCAAACGGCTCAATATACAGATTAAACAATACAGGCGACAGGGAGCAACCCTGCCTAGTACCTCTTGAGATTGTAATGGGGTCCGTAAGTTTCCCATTCACCAGAATCTTAGCACGAGGTGATGTATAGATCCGGTCAATAACCCCACAAAACTTAGATCCTAAGTTGGCCCGCCTTAAGACCGATTTAAAAAAGTTCCAATTTACTTGGTCAAAGGCCTTCATTGCATCTGAGATAATAATTGCCAATGGCGACCCAAACGTTGTAGCCATATCTATTGCCCCGATCAGTTCAAAAGTTAATTCATGCAGATATCTGCCTTTAGAAAAGCCTTTTTGATCCGGATGCACTAAATTATTCGCTATCTTACTCAGCCTATCCGCTAGAATCTTAGCTCAGCAATGATATAGGCCTGTAAGAAGCACATTTCGCTGGATTTTTATCCGGTTTCAAAATTAAAGAGATCACCGCCTCATTCCACGAAAGAGGAATGTCATTACCACATTCTAGAATCCCCCCAAACAACTCAGTCAGTACTGGGATAATTGAGTCCCCTAATACCTTATAAACTTCCACTGGGATACCATCCGGGCCTGGCGCCGTCCCCGATTTACTACTAATCAAGGTTCTCCTAATTTCCTCAGCCGTTATTGGAGCATTCAATGCTTCCCTCTCCTGCAACGATAAACCTAAAGATATATCAGCCCCCATTCAATCCGTTACCATACCTTCATCCACCTCTAAACCCCTCCGAATATAGTTGTGCAAAAAAGTTTCGAAAAGGCGATTCTATTGCTGCCTCATCCGTACTTTTTTCTCCTGAATGCTCCATTTCAACCTCCTTGATGTAGTTCCTGACACGATCTGTTTTGCCTTTCCAGGCTAACAATTTCCCCGCATTTTCCCCATATTCAAAATGAGCCAATTTGCTTGCCTCCCATTTCCTTTGAATTCTTCCCTGTAGTATCTTCTCCAACTGGCTTCTCAACCCATCCAAGCTGTCCCTCAAAGCCTCGGTCTCCCCTGTTTCTATTATTTCGACTTTATGTTTTCGCATTTCCTGCTCTAGCGCATTAATCTCGTCTCTCTGCCGTTTATGTTTCTGGATGGAACTACTCCTTATCTCCCCGCGAATAACCGCTTTAAACGTATCCCATACTACTGATAAAGGTGCGGAGCCCCAATTTACACTAAAAAAAAATCGGATTCCTTACGCAGCTTTAACAACACCTCCTGATCTAATAACAAGGACCGATCAATCGTCCACCGATTACTGAAACTTGTCTGCCGAAAACTCATTTTTAACACCACCGCTGAGTGATCTGATAAATGCGAGGGCAGACACGCTATATTCTTCACCTCCTCTCTCAGACGTGTATCTAATAAAAAATAATCTATTCGAGAGGCATGTCTATATTTCTTATTAAAAAAAGATAAATCCCTGCTATTCCCCACACTTTGCTTTCAGATATCGCATAGGCCAAATTCCTTCATCATCCTCCTTAAATATTGTTGCGACTTAGGCGTGCCTCGTGATTTGCAGTTATGCCTATCCAGCTCATTGTCTAACACCAAATTGAAATCACCCATCAAAATAACCGGGTCCGAAAATTCAAGAAGCTGGGAAAATAGATGCTTTAAAGATTCTATATCGTCGCAGTTGGGGCCATAGTATCCTGCTAAGACCAGATTACGACCCCCAAATTGTATTTTGACTATCACCCATCGCCCTGCTATATCTGATCTAGATTCCAAAATTACCATACCCCCTGCTGTGAATATTTAACTAAGATTGCCACCCCTTTATTATGATAGTTGTGTTCTGTACATGAAAATGTTTGAACCCATCTCAGCTTTTGTATTATATTAATGCACTCCGCCTTTGTTAAATGCGTTTCCTGCAAAACTAAAATTTGCGCCGTAGAATCCTGCAGATACTTTAATATTCGTTCCCTTCTTCCTCGCACCCTCAAGCCATTAACATTCCATGAAAGGATTTGCAGTGATATATTCTGCACCCCCTGCCTTCTCTCCCTACTAGCTATTAATCAATCTTAGGTAACAGATGACTGGGTTGAAAGAGGCACTACTTTTTACTTTTTTCCCCACTCTCCCTCACCCAACCCTAAACCTACCTCCCTCTCCCCATCCCCTTCCCCCTCTACCCCACCCGTGGAGAACCCCCCGACTAAGGACCATAATGATCCAAATTTTAGAGCGCCCCGTGTTCCTGGGAGAATTTAAACATTAAACATTAAACGCAACCTAATTCGGTGGACTGCCCTTTTTTTACCACTACCAATAACTCATCAGCCTCACTTATATCTCTGATATTGTACATTTTGTTATTGTACATGACCCTGAGGAAGGCTGGAAATTTCAACTGGGCCGAG
This sequence comes from Pleurodeles waltl, assembly GCF_031143425.1. Classification (NCBI taxonomy): domain Eukaryota; kingdom Metazoa; phylum Chordata; class Amphibia; order Caudata; family Salamandridae; genus Pleurodeles; species Pleurodeles waltl. The sequence goes on from NC_090445.1 coordinate 694,183,326, forward strand.
ACCCCCAGAGATTTGAAAATCTCCAAACGTTTCCCCAGTTCCCACTGCCTATCCATAGTAACCCTGGATAGATCAGACCTAATCTCAAAAACAATATCATTCACTCTTAAAGACTTTTGTTTCAATGCTCTAGATAAAATCTTTTCTTTCATCTGGTATGACAAAAAGTTTTTCAAAATGTTCCGAGGTCTACTGCTGTTCATTCGCAGCTTAAAGGGGTCTCGATGGATTCTCTGAATTTCGTTCCCGATTTCCTCCTCAGTCTCCTCCAGATCCACCGCTGACTTGATTAGTGATACTACAAAGGCCTTAAGATCGTTCCCTTCTATACCTTCAGGAACTTTCAAAAGTTTTAAATTATTTCTTCTTGAATAATTTTCCAGCTGCTCAACCCTGTTTTTTAATGCCTGTTCGCTCCCCTTCAGTGTATCGATCTCACCCTTATGCTGTGCCAATTCCTCCTTCATACCGCCCAATCGCTTCTTCGAGGGCCTGTGTTCTTTCCATTACGCCATCAATTTTCTTTTCTAAATTAGGCCAAACCTCTCTTATCTCCCCTTGATTTACCTCTGAGTTCGCAAAACCTTTTTTTACATCCTCAGAAATAGACAAAATTAACGCCTCCAACGAAGAACTCAGTGAAGGAGAGATAACAGAAGCGGTTTGAGGGGGTTCCACAGCTACCGACTTAGTCGCAGAGACTTGAACCTCTGCGGGCATAGCGTCTGGGATCTAAACTTGCACTGGGGCCGTCTGTTCTTCTCCTGGCAGTGGCGGGGGGGGCCTCGCCCACCCCCTGCCCTTACTGGCACCATTATCCGACTGCCTGGCGGTAACCTCCATTGCCACTCTGGCCTGCCCAGGGGTTAGCTTAATTACCTCTGGTCTCACTTTAAAAAAAGACCTTAGGGAGGGCGTTAACTTATCTCTCCCCTTAAGCTTGCTTTCCCCCACCTTCCTCACCGCAATCCTTCCTCCTTCCCCAGCTTTAGATTTCGGATTTTTTTTGGCTGACCCCCCCTTGTCTCCCTTCTCCTTGACACTCGCAGCCAAATTGTCCCGAAGCCACTGATCAGTCCCCTCCACTCTTGTTAAGAAAAGCAGGGGGAAAGGAAATCACCCCCCCACACACTGCCTCACTGTTTTTCTCCTAGCTCCCTTCTCCAAATTTTCTTTAGATTGTACTCCTTGCCGCAACTTCTCGGCTGCTGCTCCACCCGTTCCGGTGCTGCAGCTGCTGCTGCCGCTATTCCCCCGAAGGGGAATTCGCGCCACACCTTTCCGAGCCCGGCGCAGCTCCAGCGCGGCCCGGCGCCACCAGACAGCCCCGCTGCCCTCCAGTCTGCCTCAGACTCCACACATTGCGGCGCGCACATCCGTGTGCCTACAGCCGCAATCCGCTCGGCAGCCGCGTCCTGCCGCGTCCCCCAGGAACCGGAAGCGCCCTAGCGCGCTACGGGAACTCCGCACCCCGCCATGTTCTCCCCCGATTTGACCTTAACTTGTCCCCTAGCTTCTATCATTGACAGAAAATGTTTTGTAGAAGTTTTCCACTGTGCAAGAACCATGTCTCCCCAAAAAAGTACAGATTTGAAACCCTGTGAGGACTGCCACAAACAGATGTCAGTGACAGCCCCACCCACCCACAATGTCTGTAGTGTGTGGGCTCCCACATAACTCAGAAGTAATGCAGCGACTTGGCTTGGATAAATCCTAAGGCCATCTAAAACCTTGAAGATAAACTTTTTATCACAGAGCTTCTGTGGAAGGCGTAGAAGGACTAATCCTGGCCGAAGTTGAGGACCCAGATGCATTCTCGTTCCCAAGGCCATTCCTCTGAAAGGCTGTTGTCCCATTCTTAGTCATCAGGTCCAAACAAGGGTCCCTTCTTCCCGCCACTCTCAGCAGAGAAGTCACGCCGACATTATGGTACTTCGAAACAGCAGTTTCTGACTTCGGAACCAATCCTGACTTCAGCCCTGATCCTAACTGATTTCCCAGGGCCTTTGACAACACTGCAGCAGTCCCAGACCTTCAAAGACGCCATGCTGTGGATTTTCAGTACTCCAGAAGATCCTTCTGTGGCATGTTTGAGCCCCATCGATTCGAAGGGACCTCTGGTCAGGTTACATCCTGCGGATCTGTCCCCGACTGCCTCTGCTGACCCCCTTCTGGGGTCTGTCCCAACTCCAGGGCTGCTGGCCACACCTACGTTGCATATGGTGCAGAGACAGGCAATGTCCTCGAACATGAAAGCGAGCAGGGATGCCGGAAGAAATTCCCCAAAAGATTACCTGCAGGTTCAGGTAGGCTGTGAACACTTATGTTTTCAGTGCTTTCCATAGGTCTTACCAGTTCCCTTTGAGTGCTTCACAAACATGATGGTGTTGGTTGCTACCCTTCCTGGGCGATTGGGAATACCAGTCTTTCCATACCTCGATGTGACAAAGGAGACAGTAAAAGATCTTCAGTGGTGGCAGCTGAGCTGCAGTTGGGTCAGCGGCAGACCCCTCTCCCTGCTCCGGCCAAAGCTAACAGTCTTGAGACCCTCATTGGTGATTTGCTGTGCTTCATAAATCCTGATTGATGGAGCCATTGCTGTTGGGTTGGGAAGGTCATATGGGAAAGGTGGGGGATCAGAGCACTCTGGTCTCCAGCGGAAACCCCAACCCGCCACCCCACATCCACCTGTTGGCGCTGCTGGCTATTCACTAGGCATTAAGGCCTTCCTCTTGTCTCTAAATGGGAAAGGGTGCAGGTCCTCATGGAGAACACCACTTCTATGTGGACTGGAAAAAGCAGGACAAAGTTGGGTAGTAGACTCTGTGCCAGGAGGTTGTATGCCTCTGGAGCTGGCTGGATCATCAGGGCATTTTTCTAGTCATACAGCACCTGGCATGATCTTAAAATGCCAGGGTGGACAAACTTAGCTGGAGTTGTCTAGCAGATCACAAATGACAGCTGCACGCAGAGGTGGCACAGGGGGAGCTTCCAGCAATGGGAAGAACCCTGCCTCAATCTCTTAGCCGCTACTGAGAACATGCAGCGTCCCAACTTTTGCATGTGGGAGTTTCCAAGGCAATTCTCACTCTGAGACTAGACTGGAGCTCAGGATTTATGTACGCTGTCCTTCTGCTACCTCCTACCCAAAGTTCTGAGGAAGTTCAGGAAAGGTCGGGCCCAAGTCATTCTAGTGTCCTCCCACCCCCAAACTGGGCCACGAGACTGTGGTACACAGAAAGTTTGGACATGGGCATTTGTCCTGTGATCCGAGTGCTCCTTCAGGAGTACTTCCTGTGGTAGCAGCAGGGCATGGTCCTGCACCTGGGCCTGCGCATCTTACACCTCCATACTTCGAGGCTAAGTGACAGCAGTAGTATAGTGTCATTTTTGACAGCCTTGTGTTCCTCCACCTAAACCATTCATGGGTGATACTGGGAGAAGGTTGTTGCATGGTGTTCTCTCCAGAATGTCCATCTCTTACTAGCCCATTTGTCTAATGTGCTACTTTTTTGTCTATCACTAGCTCAATAAGGCCTTGGCGTAGCAACAGTTAAAGGGTATTTGTCAGACTTAACTGCTTTTCTGTGGTTGCCTGATCGGCCACACATGTTTGAGTTACCCATTTTTTTTTTAAAACACATTTTTAAAGGGCTAAAGCATATGTTCCTGCTAAAACCTTTTGTCAATGCCCAAGTGTGACCTCAATCTGGTTTTCACATTCCTGATGTGCACCCAGTCCGAGCCAATATATGGTTGTCCTCTGAGGATGCTAACAATGAAAGCAGTAATCCTTATTGCAATCATTTCTGCTTGTCATGTGAGTGAGCTTCAGGCTTTCTCTTTCTACTTACTTCCTGGACAAATGAATGCTAAGGACCAAAGCAGCATTGCTTTCAAAAGTGGTTATGCTTTTCCACACTGGACAGTCTGTCACCCTACCAGCTTTCTTTGCCCCCTCATCTGTCCAAGGAGGAAGAGAGACTTCATTTCTTGGACCCCACAAAAGTATTGATCATACCAAGAACCATCGGGTGGACGGTCAGCTCTTTGGGGAGCTTTCTGTAGCAAAGGAAGTAAAACCTGTACAGAAATGAACCAACTGTAGATGGAATGTCCTCTGCATTAATATCGGTTTTCGACTGGCCAAGATAGAGCCTTCGGAATGCTTAGCAGTACATTATACCAGACGGAAAGTTGCTACTACTGCAGTGGCACATAGAGTGCCAGTCTTGGATATTTGCCGGGCTGCAATGTGGCCATCAGTTCACAAAGCACAACAGCCAGATCCAACGGGAGAGGCACTTTGCCTGTGCCTTCCTACAGGATTTACTGGTCAGAGTCATTCCAATGACTCGCCACCTGATGAGGTACTACTTCAGTATCTGTTCATGAGGTGGGTAATCTGCAAATAAAAGTATCTATGAAAAGAACAAGTTACTTAACTTCAGTAGTGCCCTTTCTGGTCGATACTTGTTCTAGTTCCAAAGTCATCACCAAACCATCCTCTACCCCAATCTGTGAAATGGACCCCTCTGTTCCATGTTAAAAAGATTCCAAGTAAAGAGCTGCACACTGGCACTATCTGATTACTGAAGGCTCTGCATTTGACAGTGTGGTCAGAGATCAGAAAGAAACTGACATAGGTGTTTGGAGGTAGTTGGTGGTTAAACTGTGCCCCCGAGGTCCATGGTGGGATGAACCTGACTTGTTGCGGAGCCCACAACGCTACAAACCAGCAGCACACAAGAGGACTGCTGAAGAAAAAAAATCTCTGGATCCAGTCTGGCACCTGGGGGTTGTCTCAAGGTGAGGAATCTATAATTAGACAGAGTACCCACCAGAAAAAGGGTCGCTGTCACAGCCTAGACTTGCATCACTGCCCACCACCTTGTGCCTCTGAAAGGCTGACAGTTCTGGACTGAGTCAGCCTGAAATGTGACATAACATTTCAATATAACTTTAAACCTTTCTGTCACCAGCAGTTCTGGTGATCATGGGTTGTAGTCCTCTGAAAGCCCATCAGTCTTTCAGCTTTCCAAAGTTGGTAAATCGAGCACTATTACATTGGGGTAGGTAACACCTTATCAGTGACTTAAAGCACATAGACCATCATTACAAGAGGCCCACAGTTATGGCCTAGTGTTTCGGTCCCTGGGATTAACATTTCAAAAATACTGGACGTGATATTTCTGCTTAGATGCTTAGAGACACTGATCCAGAGCATTGTGCAGTACTGTGGGCAAGTTGCTTCCAGGAGTCTCTACCTGCTCTGTTGCTGCTTAGTGGGAGAGCAGCAGATAATTCCTTACATTACCTCCTCGCACATCCTGCATGAGAGTCCCTACAACAAGGACAAGTTACTTACCTTCGGTAACGCATTATCTGGTAGAGACTCTATCTAGCTGCAGATTCCTTACCTTAGAATTTCCTGGTGTCGGCTTGGAATCTGGATTTCTTTTGCTGAGCAGTACCCTGTGTGCACCATTGGGTGGCGTCGTTTAGATCCGCCTGGTATCTGCGTCGTTGGAGCAATCTGTGATATCACCATCACCTATAAAGGCACCACCCCTGCGCACATACGTCAGCTCTTTCACCCATGAACTTCCACGCCAGAAGCACAGTCATCGATAGAACCAACAGTTTGTCTGTGCAACACTAGGACCCTAAAAGGGATAAACCCTGACCCTACTAGACAGAGCGGGGAGGCATGGGTAGGTGTAAGGAATCTGCAGCTAGATAGTCTCTACCAGATAATGCATTACTGAAGGTAAGTAACATGTTCATCTGATAGAGACTTCTAGCTGCAGATTCCTTACCTTAGAATAGATACCCAATCCATAACCTCCTGGCAGTGGGCTGTGGATACCTCTACTTACACTAAAAAGTCCTGTAGGACCAAATGTGCGAAATATCAATCTCTCCGTACCTAATTGTCCAGGCAGTAATGTTTTGCAAACGTGCAATGAGCCCACGTTGCTGCCTGACAGATATTAAGGACTGGAATGCGCTGAGCTAGTGCAGTGGTAGCAGCTTTGCCCCTGGTAGATTGAGCTGTCAGGAGGCTGTTTCCGGGCCAATGCGTAGCACATCTTGATGCAGAGAATAACCCAGTGCGAAATTGTTTGCTTCTGCACTGCCCAACCCTTCTTTGCTCTCACGTACCCCACAGAGTTGGTCATCCACCTGGAACTCTTTTGTGCGGCCAAAGTAGAACAACAACGCTCTTTTTGGGTCCAGCCGGTGGAGTATCTCCTCTTCTTTAGAGAGATGCGGTGGAGCAAAGAAGGTGGCCAGGGTGATATTCTGACCCAGATGGAATGGAGTAGCTACCTTAGGGAGGAAAGAGGCACGAGTTCTGAGTACCACCTTGCCAGGGAACATAGTGAAATATGGACACTTGGATGAAAGAGCCTGCATCTCACTCACCCTCCTGGTGGATATTATAGCCACTAAGAAGGCTGTTTTGATGGTGAGCAGCCGGTGGGGACAGTTGTGTAAGGGCTCAAAAGGAGCACACATAAGAAATGCGAGGACCAGATTTAAGTCCCATTGGGGCATAACAAAGGGCGTTGGTGGATACATATGTGCAAGCCCTTTGATGCATCTATGTACAGTGAGAGATGTGAAAAAGTGAGGGCTAATCAGGTAGCCAAAGAAATGCAGATACAGCAGAAAGATAGCCCTTGAGAGTACCCAAGGCAGAACCCTGCTGGGCAAGGGATAGTATAAAGAGAAGGATAGCAGAAAGAGGATCAACAGACCTTTCTGTATAATAATATAAAAAGTGTTTCCAACGGCAGGCGTATACCGTTTTAGTGGACGGATGCCTGGCTGCCAAAATAACTTTACAGACTTCTGGAGGAAGGTCAAAAGCCATCAACTGTCACCACTCAATCTCCATGCATGTAGACGCAGAGTTGACAGGCTCTGGTGAAGAACCTTCCCCTGCTGCTGCGACAGAAGATCCTCCCGAAGGGGCTACTTGATGGGAGGTTTGATGCTTAATTTCAGAAGCTTGGGATACCAAATGTTCCTTGCCCAATCCAGAGCCACTAGGATTTATTATTTATCTTGATCTTCTTGAGAACTCTGGGCAGAAGTGGTATGGGCGGAAAGGTGTACAGGTGGGCTGAATTCCACTTGCGATGAAAAGTGTCTCAGAGCAGTTGCCGCCTTGGAAACGCCAACATGCAATACTGCTAAAATTGCATGTTCTCTGCAGAGGCAAACAGATCTAACCAAGGCTCTCCCCACTGCTGAAAGAGTGCCTGTGTCACCTTGGGGTGGAGATACCATTCATGATCCGCTAGGCACCGATGGCTGAGTTCATCCACCCTGGCATTCAGAGAACCTACCAGGTGTTGAACCCCCAGGGCTATGAACTGCTATTCCAGCCATGTCCAGAGACGCGAAGGCTGTTGACAAAGGGTCCACGACCCCACCCCGCCCTGCTTTTTACAGTACCACATTGCAGTGGTGTTGTCCGTGAACACCTGCACTGTCTTCCTTTTTACAACAAGAAGAAATGCCTTCAATGCCAGTCGCATCGCCCAAAGCTCCAGTAAATTGATGTGGAGTCCAGATTCTGCTGGAGACCAAAGACCTCTGATCTCTGCCTCTCCCACATAATCACCCCATCCCAGAAGTGACGCTTCTATCACTACTGTGATATCTTGCTGGGGAAGGGAAAGGAGTCTATCTGACCCAATCGCATTTCACTAACCACCACTGCAGGTCTTTTGCAGTTCCCTCCGAGATCTGAACCTTGTCAGTAAGATTCCCCTGATGCTGCACCCACTGAAACTTCAGGTCCCACTGCAGAGCCCTCATATGCCATCTGCCATGCTTGACTAACAGGATGCAAGGGGAAAGGAGTCCCAACAGCCTCCGAGTAGGTCTCACTGAAATCCAAGATAGAGGCCGAAACATGGGTATCATAACCTGAATATCCTGGACTCGCTGTTCGGGAGGATAAGCCCTAAACTGCACTGTGTCCAGAACGGATCTGATAAAAGGGAGCTTCTGATAGGGAGTTAGGTGTGGCTTTGGCGCACTTATAGTGAACCCCAGCAAATGCAGGAGGTTCGCCGTCGTCTGAATGTGGTTGACAAGAGCCTGGGGTGCAGAAGCCTTCAACAGCCAGTCATTGAGGTAGGGGAAGACTGAAAACCCTAACCTGCGCAGATGAGCTGCCACCACCGCCATCGCCTTGGTGAACACCCGAGGGGCACTGTTGAGACCAAAGGGGAGCACGGTAAAGTGAAAGTGCTCGTGGCCTACCTTGGACCGCAAATAACGCCTGTGGGCGGGCAGGATGGGGATGTGAAAATACGCATTCTACAAGTCCAACGCTACCATCCAGTCTCCTTGGTCTAGGGCAGACAAGACCTGAGCAACACTGAGCATCTTGAATTTCTCCTTTTTGAGGAAGAGATTGACGTCCCTTAATTCCAAAATAGGGCGAAGACCCTTGTTCTTTTTTTGGGATCATAAAGTAGCAGGAATAACAACCACTGCCTACTTCTGACATCGGGACCCTTTCTATGGCTACCTTGGCTAAGAGAGCCGTAACTTTGTCGCGGAGTAAGATCAAATGATCCTCCATCAGCCGTTCTTTTACCGGAGGGATTGAGGGAGGGAAAGACTGGAAGGGGAGGGAATAGCCTTTCTGTATGGTCTGCAAGACCCATTTGTCCGATGTTATTGACCACCATGGAGGGAGATGAAATTGAATCCTTCCTCCTACTGGACGGACATGGTTTTGCAGAACCATACTAGGAGGGCTTAGGCTTGCGGCAGAGGGGGGCTGGGTGGTAGCCGACCTCTGTCTAGACCCTCTTGGTCTGAAGGTACCACAACCTCGTTTTTGCATGGGATGCTTTGAAGCTGGAGGACAGTGGCTGACTTGTGAGTGGTGTGGTACCACACGCCTTCCAAAGCCTCGAAAGGAGCAAAAGGCAGACTGCTGGCGAGCAGGTGCAGAAAGGCCAAAAGATCTGGCCGTAGCCTGAGAGTCCTTAAACTGCTCAAGCGCTGAGTCTGCCTTTTCTACAAATAGGCGCAGGCCATCGAAGGGCATGTCCATAAGGTTTGCCTGGAGATCCCCCGAAAAGCCAGACCTACGGAGCCAAGCATGGCATCAAAGTCCCCAATGGCATCGAGGCCAAAGCTGCCTGCGTCGAATCCGATGGGACCCCTGCAGACATCGTGGGGCCATGAAGGTGCACCAGCAAGGGCAGCTTGCTCAAATACGAGACACATGGCGTTGTAAAACTCTTTGAGCTGAGCGGGGGTCGCTCTGGCTAACTGAAATGGGGGGAGGGAGGAAGGCTCGAAGTCGGCCCTGGCATCGGTTCCACAGAACCGTTCCTGGAACATCGACGTTCCCAAGACACATTGTCGGCCAACGCTCATGGTGAAGTCAAAGTCCGGTTGGACGACTTCTTCTGCCTCTTCCCTGGGTGCCCGAAGAACCTTGAGTGCAAGGAAGACGACTTAGGGCTCCTGGAGCAGTCCCACGACCTCCTCGATTGGGACCGTGACCTCCTAGGAGTCTCACCAGCTGAAGTCGACTGTCTGGCTGCCATGAGCTTCAGAGACTACTCCCTCAAAGCTTTTGGGGCCATGGCTTCAAGACCTGGTCTCTGTCGAGGCACCAGAGACCTACCTGAAGGAGGTCCTTCACCAACATGGCGTGATGGCAGGCGCCACACGGCTTGAACCCCGTCTTCCTCAATGTCATCCTGCACCGACTTCAAAAGACTCGAATAAAAGGTCGAAAAAGGCCTGCCAAAAAAGGCAGAGGGTAGCTCGAATCCGGACTGGACCTGACCTTAACCGGCGTGGAAGGAAAAGAACTGACCTACACGCGCTGGGATGGTGCGTTTATAGGCGACTGAGATGCCACAGACTGCTCCAATGAGACTGACAATGCCATGTGAATCTGAACGACGGTGCACGCAGGGTACTGCTCTGCAAAAAAAATTCCAGATTCCAAGCTGACACCAGGAAATTCTAAGGTAAGGAATCTGCAGCTAGAAGTCTATCAGATATAGCCCCTTCTCCCATTTATCACCTGTTTCGAAAGAGGTGGTAAATGGGTGTTGATTTGGGACGGTTATATTCCCCAAAAGGAGGCAAAATAGGTGTAATTGTTATTCCTTTGTCCATCTATTAGTCCCTATCCAGTGAAATAACTTCTAATCCCCAGACTTAAGTGCGGCGATGGAGGCGAGCCTCAGAAGTTCCAGTCCATTGGTATCCCTCCACCTAAATTTGGACTACTCATAACCAGGGTCTTAGAAACTCTTAACTCTGTGGTATTAAGTGTTTTGTCTAAAAATAGTGGGTTCCTACTCCAGTGTGTTCAGTGGGGTAGGGGACTTCTCCTGGGGGGATCATGTCCTTTGTAATATTTTCCTACGGGGATCTTTTGCCCCAGTGAAGCAGTTTGTGCCAGGGTAATGTTATTTTTTTATTTCATTGGTTCAGAATACAAACTTCTATGGGTAATAAACCTAAATATAAAAAATATATAGAGGGAATGGTAACTCAAAATGAAGATACTGGGGTGAATGAGCGTTAATTAAAAAAGAGGTGCGGGGTAAGGAAAAACAGAGAATGGATGTACAGTAGGAGTTTGTCCTCACCAATCACCCCATCCCACTTAAAAATAAAACATTAGGAAATTACAAAGACAAAAGATACGCACCTCAGGCTTGCAGAAAAAAGCACCTAATTTTTCTTTCTTTTTATTTCTCTCTTTATTTTATTAAAATGAGAATACCAAGCTTAATCATAGGTCACAATAAACTTACATAGAACTGAGTTTGTTGCAGGGCCTCCTGTTGTAGATATTGGTGGACTGGGGATAGTTTCCTCCTATAGAGCATCCATCTATTTCGGTACATGTGGAAGCAGGGCACTAGTGATTTGATGCTCGCTGATGTCTGTGGGTGGTGGGGCAGCGCAACCTTACAAATTTTAGCAATTACATTTTGTGCCACCGTTTTTCCTCTTCTCTACTCCTGAGCCCACTTCTAATTGTTGAACCTTTGAGATGGCTGTTGGGTATAATTATAAACTACAATGAAAACATAGTTAAAGTATGTTGATTTTCTATGAAACTAAGAGTTTAGAATAATTTAAATATTTGTTCTAATCAGAAGAGGTTTTATTAATCAATACAGTGGCAGAACATTAAGCGGGTCCAGAATCTTTCTCTGCTCTATTCATTCTATTCAGCTCACTCTGTTTAGCCATAGTCTGGAGGACTGTTCTGCTAAGAAGCAAAATAGCACAAGCTATCCACAAATAGGGCATAATAAAGATTGATAAATGGCTCATCGTTTATATCCAGTCTGGGGCATGAATCTGTAACATCAAGGCAATCATGTTCAAAGTAATCGGTTCCAGTTTCCTCTGGAATGGGCAGCAATGTGGTAGGATTCAGGACTTGGCATCTCTTTAGCACAACATTGTTTCCTGACAAAATTTGTTGTTCATATTTGGTCCGCCTCAAGTTTGTGAGGTACTATGTTTTAGTTTTTGTTAGTAGTACCTCAACCAAATGCGGGACGATGACAGTCAAAGGAAATCCCCAAACAATGTTTTCACCTTTTTCCAGACTCACATTCACTGCAGCCACCACTTTCAGACAACCAGAGAAGTCAACCGGAAGTAAGCCTTTTATAACCTCCATGAATTTGGGTTGGCATCTCACTAGAGGTTTAGCCACAAAGGAAAAGTTGGGTTATCTGCTGTCTACAGTAGCCAACCATTCCAAGAAACATCCTGGCTTCTTTTTGTGTTTTCTTGGATGATTAATTTTCCAAATCATTTTGACTTTCTCTCTGGACACTTCCCAACTCCCTTTTCAATAATGTGGCTCAAGTACTGCACTTCCTTTTGACATTATTGCAATTTGTTAGGTGATACTTTGTGTCCATTTTCTGGCAAATCATTTAGCAGTACTATGGAATCAATCAGTACTTGATGCAATCAAAAAATCACGAATGTACTGAATCAGAAGTGAACTTCCAGGTAATTCTAGAGACTCTAAATTATTTTTCAGTATCTGATTAAAAAGAGATGACTTTCTCTACTCCTGAGGGACACAACACATTAATACCTTCTCTCTGAATATGAAATAGAATAGGAATTGAATATCTTCATGTAAAGGTATTAAAAAGAAGGCATGGTACATATTAATCGCTGTAACCCACTCATCTGTATACTGAATTTGATAGAATATGGTGGCTGGATTTGGTGCAATGGGATTACGGTCTCATTATTTTCCTCAAATCCTGGACTATTCTGAACTTGCCAATGGACTTCCGTAGTTCCAGAATTAGTGAGCTACATGGACTCCCAATTAGTTCTCTCAGAATGCCTATCTCTAGCACCTCGTTAATCAAGGATGTAATCCCTTCTACGACTTCTGGAGTCATTGAGTATGGTGGTGTTCTTGGGGAAACTGCATTTGGTTTTATGTTTATTTCGACTGGTTCAACTCCCTTGATCCATCCAATATCTATTCCTGTTGCACCCCCACACTTCAGGGTTAACGTTTTCAATCAGCTTGTTGGGCAAATGATTTAATACCAACATAGGATAGAGCTGTTCAGTCTCTTTTGAATCAAATTTGAAATCAATGTCATCATCATGTGATTGAAACCCAATTCTATATGGAGCAATTTAACTTGCACAACAAATCCTTTCTTAAAAGACTAACAGGGCTTGAATCACACACCACAAATGGATGTTGTTCTTCAAAAGAACTTATTTTAAAGGTACTCCTTCTGAAATCTGGTTGTTAACTTGTTTATTAGCACTCCTACAACTTGTGATTCTCTTCCCAAGGTAGGTCTAGCACTACTGCAGTTCACACAGTGGAACGGGCAGCTCTGGTGTCAATAAGAAATAACACGTCACACGTCCATCTAAATATGGTCCACTCTGGTATACCTCTAAGATTGCATCATTCTTGCAATCTGCCTCCCTCTTCAGGCACCGTCGCTATGATCTGCCACAGTTCAGCATCTTGTTGTTATCAATCATTGTTGAATTAGATTGGGACTGTAAGCCTGCATCACATTTCGATTAATTCTAGAAAGTTGGTTTTGAATAAAATGTGCTCCATTTATAGTAGGCTAAATCACAGGGGCTTCTGACATTGGTACAGATTTATTTTGTATTGGTTTTTGCACTTGTGTGGAAACAATTGGGTTTGATTCACATCCTGCATCTGAAAATGTATATTTCTGTCTGGATTACACCTACATTCATGCTTCCAAAGCCCCACCCTAGTGCACACGTGACAAGTTGTCATTTTGTTCAGCGTCGCAACATCAACACCTGTACCTGAATCAACAGGAACACTTCTTAGTCTCACCGGCAACATCATTACACCTACCTGCATTCCATTTTGAACTCCATCTAATGACACTCCTCTCATGTCTTGAACTGCAACAGCTTTATCATCAACCGCCAGCTTCTGAAAACTTCGCTGTGCAAACCTTGTCTAAGCTAACATGATTTTTTCTTTAATTTGTAGGTGCTTCATCTCCTGCTCATCACTACAATACAGTGCATACTTTAGAATCTCATCTAAAGTCTTTGCTAACAAATCGCATTCTGCTCTATATTCTGACAAATCTCAGGCATCAAAGAAAAGCATAAATGTTGTAATGAAAAGCCCCATGTTAGACCTGGCAGCTTTTGGCCTGTCTTTTTGCCTTCTGGTATACTGGACTGTTTTTGTTGGTTTATTGTCTCTGCGCACTTTACCACTGCTAATCAGTGCTAAAGTGCAACTGCTCTCTAGATAAATTGTACTGTTGATTAGTTTATCCATGATTGGCATATTTGATTTATTAGTAAATTTCTGGGAAAGTGCACTAGAGGTACCCAGGGTCTGTCAATCAAATTCTACTGGTGGGCCTGCAGCACTGGTTGTGCCACCCACACGTGTTGCCCTGTGAACATGTCTCAGACCTGCCACTGCAGTGTCTGCAGTTTTAAACTGCCAATTCGACCTGGTAAGTGTACTCACTTGCCAGATCCAAACCTTCCCTTTTTATACATGTAAGGCACCCCTAAGGTAGGCCCATGGGTAGGGTGCAGTATATGTTAAAGGTGGTACATGTACTGATATGTTTTACATGTCCTAACAGTGAAATACTGCCAAATTTGATTTTCACTGTTGCAAGGCCTATCTCTCTCATAGGTTAACATTGGAGCTGCCTTTAATATCCTTAAAGTGCAGTTTCTCTTTGAGAGCAGGTAGAAATATGGAGGTTGGGGTCTCTGAACTCACAATTGAAAAATACATCTTTTAGTGAAGTTGGTTTTTAGATAGATAGTTTGAAAATGCCACTTTTAGAAAGTGGAAATTTTCTTGTGCAAACCATTCTGTGCCTTTGCCTGCTTGTGTATTCCACATCTGGGTCACACTGCCAGTTGGGCTGTTGTGAATTCCTTCTAGACAGTGACACAAAGGGAGTTGGGGTGTAGCTAGACTATCCTGATGAGCCATCTGGGCTAGAGTGGAGGGAGGAGTGGTCACTTACACCTGAAAGGGCTGTGCCCACCCTCAAACAATGCAGTCTCCGTGACCCCTGGAGTATGTCTGGGGCCAGGCAGGACAACAGACTTTCCTTTGAAGAATGCCTACTTCAAAGGCAGACAGGGGTATAAGTAGTGGACCCAAAACCCTGGACCTTCAGAATCGTTCTGGATCAAGAGGAACATCTTTCATGGAGAAGAGCTGGAGGTTGGTTACTACCTCTTCGCTGTGTGTGTTTTGCTGGGTTGGCCTGCAGTTGCTGCTTCTGCTTTAAAAGAAAGCAAAGGGTGAACTTTGTTGTGTATCCTGCTTGAGAGAGTACTCCAAGGGCTTGGAGTAGAGCTTGCCTCCTGTTGGAAGTTTCAGGGATACCCAAGACTTCCGTTTGATCTGCCTGGAGCACTGGGACTGTGTGTTCTATGTTGTTTAAGAAGAAAAACCACTGTGATGGTGCTGGCCTCCACAGTGACCTGCAGATGCTGCACGGAGCCGCACTGCTCCACTTTACACCGCAACCCTAGTCTCACAGATGCTACCACCAAGCCACTGCTTGCACCGCCACCTGTGGGCCCAGCACTCCAGCATCACCTTGCTCACACCGCAGCCTGGGCATCCCCGATGAAGCCGTGCCTGCTGACACTGGCGCCACTGCCTCTACCGTGGCCTGTGGACACCACTCATGAGGTACAAGAAGCACCATCCTGCAGACCCGGTCCAGTAATGCCAGCACCATGTATTCCAGTGTCGCCACCAGGCAGCCCGGTCTGCAACGCATGTGACTTCAAGGGCCCAATGACCTCCTCCGCACCGACCTCATGAACACACAACAGCGACACCACTCTCTGGACCTCATCACGAGGATCACAACACCCTGCACTTCCAAGATACTATTTGCGGGTCTTCCCGACACTGAAGCTGGCCCACGATGCACCAGCCGGCCTGAACTATTGGATTTATTGTTCACGACGCCGTGATAGCCCCAGATGGAGCTATTAAGTTCAATTAACTGTTTTTTTAAGTAATTCTTGCAAAATTAGTATCTTATTTTATGTTGGATTTTTATCGTATTTGGTCTTGTTTTATATACATAAATATTAGCTATGTTTATAAAACGGGTGTGGTGTGCTTTTGTAGTGTTTTCACTGTGTTGCTTCTGAGATAAGCCTGGCTGCTCGGGCCAAGCTACAAGGGCGGTCAACAGGGGTTATCTGAGCTGGATATCTCACTTAGACTAACCTGAGTGAGGGTCCCTACTTCGACAAGGTGCAAACCGACTGCCAACTAGAGACACCATTTCTAACATTGGTTGTCAGTGGTGAACATAGGACTTGCATTTACATATGACCCACAGTGATTGGTGTACACTACTACCATATCACAGACCACTACATGCCACATACATATTTTTGGTTTTGAATTTTTCCTTTGGACTATTTTTGGTCTTGAGTTCAAGTGAACCCCAACGGCGTCATGTCTCAGTCAAGAGCATCATCAGTTGCATCCCAGGATTTGGTTTTTTGAGGAGGATAGGTTGGAAACCTACACCTTGAAGGAACTGAAGGCAGTATGCAAAAAGAAAAAAAAAAACCTCTTAAAGTCCAGGTCAGAGGCCTCACTGAGAAGGAGGAGCTACAAAAGACACTGAGGGCCTGGGTAGCAGTTAGAGCTGGAGGACAGGAGAGAAGTCAGGAAACACCAGATAGAGCTGGAGAGGCTAAACATGGAGGAAAAGAAAATGCTCTTGGTTCATGAGCTCAAATTAAAGGAGCTGGATCAAAAAAGTAGATCCAGCAGCAACAGTGGCAGCAATAACACAGTGCAATACAAGAAGAGAGATGGCATCCAGAGGTGGTTTCAGAGATATGAGGCATCTATCCACATGAATGGGGTCCCTGAGAAGAATTGGGGAGAAGGATTGTGGAACCACTTCACAGAGGAGGGGAGGGGCACTGCTATCTTTGGGTAAGGGGTACAACCTCACCCATGCCGACATGGAGGCCCTTCTCACCAGGTACAGTCTCACTCCTGACAAGTATGGTGATCAGTTTAGACGGAGTAAGAAAACTGATTCCCAGACCTGGTTAGAATGTGTAGATTCTTTTTGCAGGGCACTGGATGGTTGGGTGAAGGGCAGTAAGGTCACAGATTTTTAAGGGCTGTACAACCTAATTGCGTAGGAGCACTTATCGAGTCTGTGTTTTGCAGAGCTGTGCCAGCACTTGACTGTTAATAAGCTGACTGACCCCAGGAAGCTTGCTATGGAGGTGGACCACTGGGTGAGTACCAGGGTGCACAAGGTGGTTTATGGGGGATACTCTGACAAAGGTGGGCAGGGTTCCCAGCAGCAGGGGGGAAGGGGGACAAGGGTAAACAAAATGAGTTCTCTAAAGGGCTCCAATTTAGTAACCCAGGTAAGAATTCCCACCCCCCAGGAGATAAGAAACCATGGGCCTCTTCAGGAAAGCCTGAAGAGGCGGGACCCTGTAAGTGCCTTGCTTGTGGCAAGGTGGGTCACATGAAAGGGATCCCAAATGTCCCAAGTGGGCACAGCCACCCACCGGTGGGCAGACCAAGGGGTTACCCAGTGTAGCACTTGGAGAGGAGATGGTCCCAGGTGGGTGTGGGAAACCAATGAGATGACCTTTGTCTCACTAGGGGATGGTGAGATGGTACAGCGAAACCTATTGGCTGATAACACTAAGAAATACAGTCAGTGGGTGACCATCAATGGGCAGAAGGTAGAGGCTCTTAGTCATACTGGAGGCAGTGTGACCATGGTCCGGTGTCACCTGGTGTATGAAGAGCAGATAGTCCTGCTACATTCCACCAAGTAGTTGCACTGGACAACTCAGAGCGCCAGTGTAAGGTGCAGGTTCCCTTTGAGTGGGGGGGGAGACAAGGGGGTCTCAGGTTCCTTGAGGGTAGCTGTGAGTCATGCCATGCCATTTGACTGTCTGTTGGGCAATGACCTGGAGACTTCGGCCTGGAAGGAGGTGGAGCTCAGGTCACACTTTGGGATGATGGTGTTGCCAGAGTGGGCGTGTGTGACCACTTGGTCCATGACAGCCATTCACGATGATCAGACAGACCTGGAGCCTGAATCAGTGACCCAAGTGACTGCCAAGAGAAAGAACAAGGGGGTATGGGAAACCCACCGTGGAAGTTCCCACAGTCTGGGAGGAGGCTGACCTCGAGGGGGATGCCTCCGCACCTACAGGGGAACAAGTGGCCGAACTGGGAGACCTACCTGAGCTGACCGTTGGCAGCAAGAAGGGGGTCCCACCAGGGTGGAGTTCTGCACAGAGCAGAAGGTGTGCCCTACTCTCATCAGTCTTAGGCAGCAGGCTGAGGACCAGGCAGCTGGCAGTGAGCCCAAGGATCCCCTGATTTATTGGGAGAATGGTCTCCTGTATAGCAAGCCTAAGGCTGCTGAGCATGGGGCAGCCCGTGTGCTGGTGGTACTCCAGTGCTTCAGAGCCTTCCTACAGGGTTTGGCTCATGATGTGCATCTGACAGGTCATTTGGGGCAGGGCAAGATGATTGACTGGCTTGTCACTAACTTCTATTGGCCCTAAATGAGAAAAATTAAGCTGCGTTCTGTAGGACCTGTCAGACTTGCCAAGCAATTGGCAAAAATGAAGGGAAATGTAATGCCCCCTCCAACCCTTTATTGTCGTGAGCACCCCTTTCGAGCAGGTGGGCATTAACAGAGTAGGGCCTCTGGACTCCAAGACAGCCCTGGGCAACAGGTTCATTCTGGTCTTGGTGGACCATGCCAAGCGGTACCCAGAAGCTATCCCTCTGAGGACAGTGACAGTACCCACTATGGCCTGGCCACTGATGGAGATTTTTAACTGAGTGGGTTTCCCCAAAGGAGGTGGTATCTGACCGGGATACCAACTTTATGTCCATGTACATAAAGACCATGTAGAAGGAGTGTGGTGTCAACTACAAATTCACCACTCCTTACCACCCCCAAAGTAACGGGTTGGTTGAGAGATTCAACCGAACTCTGAAAGGCATGATTGGGAGTGTGTCAGTCTCCATGAGGCGTAAGTGGGACGTCCTCTTACCATGCCTTCTGTTTGCCTACCGGGAAGTACCACAGAAGGAGCTTGGCTTTAGCCCCTTTGAGCTGTTGTATGGGCACCGGGTCAGAGGACCTCTGAGTCTGGTGAAAGAGGGCTAGGAGCAAGCCCCTACAAAGCCACCCCAATATGTATTTAGCTACATGCTGGCCTTCAGAACCAGACCACCCGCTTCAGGAAGCTCACTCAAGAGAACCTAGAGGCAAGCCCAGAGGACATAAAAAGCTGGTACAACCAGAATATCAGTCGGGTTGAGTTTCATCCTGGCCAGAATGTGTGGGTCATGGCCCCAGTAGAGCCGTGTGCTCTACAGGACTGGTGGTCAGAACCGTTTGAGGGGAAGGAGCTCAAGAGTGATGTCACTTACTTAGTGATCTTGCAGACTCTAAGGAACCCTTTAAGGGTCCTACATGTGAACCGCCTCAAACCACACTTCAAGAGGTCTGAGTTAACCAGGCTTCTGGCTACAGATGATGGGGTGGAAGAGGAGAGTGAACCTCTCCCTGACCTCCTGTCATCCAAGCAGCAGGATGGGTCAGTAGAAGGTGTGGTCCTCTCCCCTTCTCCGACTCTAGAGCAGCAGAGTGACTGTTGCCAGTTACTGAAACAGTGTGTGGCTCTGTTCCAACTCCAGGTGTCACCCATCTATGCACACATGATGTGGACACTGGGGACAGCCTGCCCGTGAAACACAAGGTTTACAGGTTAGCTGACAGAGTGAAGGCCAGCATCAAGAATGAGGTGTCCAAGATGTTGGCTTTAGGGGAGATTGATCGTTCCAGCAGCTCTTGGCCCGGCCCAGTGTTTTTGGTTCCAAAGGCTACAGTACCTGCTGCCACTCTGTTTCCGTATGGACTACCAGGGGCTCAATGCCATCACCAAGACTGACGTCTACCCCATCCCCAGAGCAAATGAGCTCATTGATCGATTGGGGACTGCCAAGTTCCTCAATACGTTTGATTCAAGTCTGGGTACTGGCAGATTTCCCTAATTGATGGGGACAAAGAGAGGTCAGTGTTCTCAATGCCAGAGGTGCCTTTCCAGTTCCCGGTTTCCAGTTCCCGGTCATGCCCTTCGTGCTAAAGAACGCCCCTACCGCCTTCCAGAGGTTGGTCAATCAGGTCCTGGCTAGGCTTGAAAACTTCAGTGCCACCTACATTTGATGTCATTGCTGTTTTCAGTTCCATTTGGGAGGACCACTTGCACCACCTATGAGAACTGTTGAAGGAGCTGCGAGCTGCAGGCCTCACTATCAATGGCAGTAAGTGTCAGATAGGGCAGGGGTCAGTGGTGTACTTGGGACACCAGGTAGGCAGTGGCTGGGAGGTGCCCCTACAACCCAGAATCGATGCCATTCAAGCTTGGGCACCCCCAAGACCCAGACAAAAGTGAGAGCCTTCTTAGGCCTCACCAGGTACTACAGGGGATTTGTCAAAGGGTATGGCACCGTTGTTGCCCCCTTCTAAAAAGCAGCCTACACACGTGATCTGGGCTGAGACGTGCCAAACTGCGTTTGACACCCTGAAGGAGGCCATGTGCACGGTGCCAGTGCTGCTGGCCCTGACTTCTCCAAGGAGTTAGTGGTACAGACAGATGCTTCAGAGCATGGTGTGGGAGCTGTACTTTCACAGGCTGAACGGAGAGGGCCTAGACCAGTCTGTAGTCTTCCTTAGCAGGAGACTGCTTCCCAGAAAACAGAGGTGGAGTGCAATTGAAAAGGAAGCTTTTGCGGTGGTCTGGGCACTGAAGAAGCCAAGACCCTACTTGTTTGGGTCTCACTTCTGGATTCAGACCGACCATAAGCCCCTCAGATGGTTAATGCAGATGAGGGGTGAGACCCCAAAACTGTTGAGGTGGTCCATTTCCCTACAGGGGATGGATTTTATGGTGGAACACCGCCCTTGGCACAGAACACGTCAACGCTGACGGCCTGTTAGTGAGAACTCCCCAGGGGTTGCATAGTTCTCCCTACTCTCAGCTGAAGGGGACATGTGTTAGAACTGGCAGCTTTTGGCGTGTCTCCCCTGTCTTTTTGCCTTTTGGCCTCCTGTTTTTATGGTACACTGGTCTCTGTTTTTGCTGGTTTATTGTTTCTGCACCCTTTACAACTGCTAATCAGTGCTAAAGTGCAAATGCTCCCTACATAAATTGTACTATTGATTGGTTTATGCATGATTGGCATATTTGATTTACTTGTAAGTCCCTTGTAAAGTGCACTAGAGGTGCCCAGGGCCTGTCAATCGAATGCAACTAGTGGGCCTGCAGCACTGGTTGTGCCACCCACGAGTCACCCTGTGAACATGTCTCAGACCTGCCACTGCAGTGTCTGTGTTAAGGTTTAAACTGACAATTTGACCTGGCAAGTGTACCCACTTGCCAGACTCAAACCTCCCCTTTTTATACATGTAAGGCACCCCTAATTAGGTCCTAGGTAGCCCCATAGGCAGGTTGCAGTATATGTTAAAGGTGGGAGATGTACTGATGTGTTGTACATGTCCTAACAGTGAAATACTGCCAAATTTGGTTTTCACACTGTTGCAAGGCCTAGCTCTCTCATAGGTTAACATGGGAGCTGCCTTTAATATCCTTAAAGTGCGGTTTCCCTTTGAGAGCAGCTAGACATTTGGGCGTTGGGGGTCTCTGAACTCACAATTTAAAAATACATATTTTAGTGAAGTTGGTTTTAGATTGTTCGTTTGAAAATGCCACTTTTAGAAAGTGGGCATTTTCTTGCTTAAACCATTTTGTGCCTCTGCCTGCTTGTGTATTCCACGTCTGGGTCACACTGACAGTTGGGCTGTTGTGAATTCCCTCTAGACAGTGACACAAATGGAGCTGGGGTGTTGACTTCATATCTTGATGATCCATCTGGGCTAGAGTGGAGGGAGGAGTGGTCACTTACGCCTGAATGGGCTGTGCCTGCCCTCACACAATTCAGTCTCCGACCCCCTGGCATGCGTCTGGGGCCAGGCCTAGGCAAGGCAGGATCTTGTGAACAACAGACTTTCCTTTGAAGAATGCCTACTTCAAAGGCAGAAAGGGGTATAAGTAGTGGACCCAAAACCCAAGACTTTTAGAATCTTTCTGGATCAAGAGGAACCTCTGCCAAAGAGAAGAGCTGAAGAGCGAGTGCTGCCCATTTGCTGTGTGTGCTTTGCTGGGTTGGTCTGCATTTGCTGCTTCTGCCTTAAGAGAGCAGAGGGTGAACTTTGCTGTGTATCCTGCTTGTTAGAGTTCTCCAAGGGCTTGGAGTAGAGCTTCCCTCCTCTTGGAAGTCTTGGGGATACCAAAGACTTCAGTTTCATCTGCCTGCAACACTAGGAATTGTGTGTTCTGTACTGATCAAGAAGAAAAACCACTGCGATGCCACCTACTACACTGCTGACCTGCACCGTAACCTGCCGACGCCGCAAGGGGCCCACCACCCTGCTTCACACTGTAACCCTTGTCTCACCGACATCTGACGCTGCCACCGAGCCGCTGCTTCCACCGTGACCTGTGGGCCCCACACTCTGGCCTCACCGTGCTCACACAGCAGCCTGGCCATCCCCAACAATGCCACTCCTGCAGACACTGCAGGTGCTGCCTGCACCGTGGCCTCTGGACACAGCTCGTGAGGTGCACAATGTATCATCCCATCCCGCGCCGCAGGCCCAGTCCACCGACGCCAGCTCAATCAACTCCAGTGTCATCACCAGGCATCCCTGTCAGCACTGCAACACGTGGATGCTGCACGGAGCCCTTCCCGCACTGCTGACTTGGGCCTACCGACGACCACGCTTCAGCAATGATGACAACTCTGCCTGCACCTTGACCTGGTGACACTACACGTCGCACCCCCCTGCTTCACACCGCAGCCCTGGTCTCACCAACACTGCTGGACACCATCACCAGCCGCTGCCTGTACTGTGGGCTCCGCACGTTGCATCGTCCCACAGCCCCGACGACATCCACGCCAGCACTCCCGACTTCATCAGCCCAGAGTTCGATCTGAAACGTGTGTGAATTCAAGGTCCCAACAAGCACCGGGAACAGACTCCGCTACTTCAACAACACTGGTCTCCGAACCTCATTGCAGGGATTACCACGCCCTGCATTTCCAAGGTACTATTCGCGTATCTTCCCGACACCGTAACCGGCCTGTGACACCGCACCAGCCTGAACTTTTGGATCTGCTGTTCACACCGCACGATAGCCCCAGACGGAGCTTTTGAGTTCAAGGAGCTGTTTTTTAAAGTAATTCTTGCAAAATTAGTATCTTATCTATTGTATGTTGGATTTTTATTGTATTTGGTCTTGTTTTATATAAATATTGGCTGTTTTTGTAAAACTGGTGTGGTGTCCTTTTGTAGTGTTTTCACAGTATTACTGTGTGTTATGTGCAAATGCTTTACACATTGCTTCTGAGATAAGCCTGACTGCTCGTGCCAGGCTACCAAGGGGGTGAGCAGGGTTTATTTGAGCTGGGTATCTCCCTTATCCTGACTAGAGTGAGGGTCCATACTTGGACAGGTTGCAAACCGACTGCCAACTAGAGACCCCATTTCTAACACCCCATGTCACCTGGATCAAGATGTGTCTGTCCTGTATGTTGCTGAAAAGTTTTCTTTAACCGTTCAAAGAATTCATGCACAGTTTCTTTAACTGCATGCTGTATTCGTTACAACTTGAGATAATCTAAATTCTTGAGTGGAATTCTACCTTTCAAAAATGTTATCACCTCATTATACTAAGTTATCACCACAGGCCATGGTGCATTGGTCACAGGATCTCTTGGAGGTTATGTATCTGGCCACAACACCAACCTTGTAGGCTGCCTATAGGTCACTCAGAACCACAATGTCAAAGAAAGTATTTAGATGAATCCATAATACCTTTTACTACTTCACAAATCTATCAACCTGTGTATAGCACTGCATTGGACTGTCTCTTGGCTTTGGAAAATTATTTATAAATGACAAAAGGTCTCCTGTACTCCAAGGTATGTGTACATACACTCCACCTGTGTTTCCCTCAAAGGATAAGCAGAAACTATATGCTTTTTCCCTGTCTGTTCTTTCTGCTTCCTTCCACTACCTCAGCTTGCTTCTTTTTCTTGTCTTGTTTTTGCATCCTATTCATTTGATATTTTTCCATCTCACTCTGTTTGTGTACACATTTTATTGATTCTGTGAGATGTATCCGTAATATTCGAGAGCACATGTTTCCAATAGATTTATCATCTAGCTGTACTATAAAGCATCTCTGCAAAGGTACACTTTTAAAGAAATCTGTTGAAAACTACACATTTTTGGATGGTCACCCCCTACTTTTTTGCTGCTTGATGCTGTTTTTGACTTGCTAGTGTACTGAGGTCTACTAATCAGACCTCAGTACTTATGCACTTTCCCTTAAACTGTATGTCAAATGTGTATAGTTAGCAAGGACTTTACTACACTGTCAAGTCCCTAGTAATTGGTATCAGTGGTACCTAGGGCCAGGGTGGCGAAGGGGGTCACCAGTGCAACATCACTGATGGTGCCACCCTGTGTGACCCAAGTAAAAGTGAGATTGCAGAGCTGCCATGTCAGCCTGCAGGAGCAGCCTGCTGCTCGAGTGCGACTCTGCCCACACCAGGTGCAAGCAGAGTCACATTACAGCCCACAGATGGGTCAGTCACCCCTAAGACAGGCCTCCAATAGCCCAGGAAGCAGGGTGCACTGTAGTATGGGTGAGTACATTTATGCATGAGTGTATATTACCCAGTGATCTTCGGAAAAAAAGAGAGTCCCTAACCAAATAAGGAGGGAGTTTCAGGGAAATAACCAGAAAATACAAAACGCGCACATTTCTCTCCTATTCATCTATGTATTCGATATTATGATTCGACCCAATAAACCAGACTACGATAGTTTATTTAGACAAAATATAAATACTGATATAGCAAAATTTCAAAAAAGAAGAAACAGATTCCCCCCGTATAACAAATCACGAACATAAAATATCATAACACAACATATAAAAATACACAACACCAAAAAATGAAACCAAAATGAGATCGAGACACCAGAACAACAATCACATACATATAGACAACCACATATATAGAAACTTCACATGAAAAATATCATATATTCACTATAATACACTTCATATATCGTAAAACTAAGGTGGTCAAATAACCAACTCTGAGTTCTAAATATTACATAAGTTCAAAAAAGAACTGAGGTCAATGTGATCATCAATCTCCAAATCATGCTCAATAATTCAGTTCCAATATACACAGAGACGAATGTCCAAAATACATGTCCACATCATAACACAAGACTATGGGTAATGAAAGACAGTAATATGTATTCAACCCGGCTTTTTCTTAGTGTTGAAATCCACACATCATTGCTCATCTCAGTAATAGTTCACTGTTGTCGTTGCCATGTAATTTGCCTTTGCCGACGCGTGTTTCGGTGGACTTACACCATCCTATTCAGTCACAATTGTATCAAAGCATTAAAAACGTAATGCTACTACGAGTAACCGGCGGTCCATAGGATAACATGGACTGGTGCCTGGGCAGTTCCCCGATGTCCAGCTCAGTGATGGCAGGGCTGATTCCCCGTGTTTAGTTTCAAACACCTTGCTTGTTAACCCTGAACCTGATGCCCATGCTCAGGACTAACCAACATGTGCCCTGGTGACACCTTTAGAGGGTGCCCGCCAAGTTACCAAGCTCTCTGTGGTTTTGGCAGGTTCTCTTGAGCCTCTGCCACCACAGACAAGAGTCTACCCTCCTGCTGGTTGTGCTAGCATTTACCCAGGATGGAGACAAAAGGGCCTGGGCAGGCAGGTGGTCACACCTCCTCTCTCCTAGGATGGCTAGTGTGAAAGGAATCAAGATGGTGAGCCCAAAAGGCTTTCCCTGCCCTTGATATGTAATTACTCATTCACCCCCACCCCCAGTGGAGGACAAGGCCCTTCCTGCCCTCTCCAACCCGACAGGTGGGAATTAGTTATGCAGGAGGGGTACACCTCCAAAAGCCTAGCCACACCTTTAGGGTTAGGAGGTATGTACAGCCAAGAGAAGGGTTCTGCAATCTAGGCAACCCTTAGAAGTAGTGGGTTCTGGGTAGAAAGTGACATCATCTCACAGGAAGGTGGCACTGCAGGGGGGGAACCAATAGCCTATTAGCCACTGTCCCTCACATCCTTAACACCCTCTAAACTAGGATTCAAGGGGCTCCCCTGACACCAGACCCTCAGTTCTTACTTGCAAAGAAGATGTCTGACAACAGGACCTGGACTCAGCCGCAGCACGAAGAGAAGACATAGAGGTAACCTAAGGAGACCATCACTGGAACTGAGTGACCAACGTGTGCCCATGGTGAAAGCTTGTTGGGCCCAGCACACGAGACCCTTGTGGACACAGAGAAACCAAGAAAGACTCCCCTGACTGGTGGTACCAGCCCCCTGCAAACTGCAGGGGTAAACACCATGCTGAAGTCTAAGAAGTGCAACCTGACAGGCTACCTGTGAGTGAGCCTAAAGAAACTGTCCAGCATCCAGAGTGGTAGTGAGGCCTCTGCCAAGTTTCAAGCCTCTACACCCTGCTGGACGACCTCCTGCCATTGAAGTGCCAGTGGACCACCTTAGCAGCTATCAAGGCTTGTCTGTTGCCAATCCGGAAACAGCCACTCGGACATCACTAATTCCAGAGCAGACCCCAGCATAGAGACCAATGTCAGCAACGACCCCTCTCCTGTGGCTCTGCATCCTGAAGAGAGTGGCCTCGAGAGGAGCAGCAAAACAGCTTTGGCATGACCATCCCCGTCATTGACAGCTAGGATTTTGATTTATTTTGAGGCGTGTCATTTACTTACCGTCCATGTTGGTATTGTGAAGTACTTCACACATATTCCTCTAAGTAGACTGACTGCACTTTGCCACACTGCAAGGACTGAGCTAAGGTTTACTAGTGTAAACTGAGATCCACAACTGGATAATGTGCTAGTATTACAAGGTGAGACCTACCTCCGGCCATCCCCCCAGTAATACCACATAATACTGCAACCTTGCTACAATATCCACAAAATATTTATTGTCCTGTTTGGTTAACTGGTCATGTACAATGACAGCCTTGCTTGTGATTTCTTTACACAAGTAAACTAATTATTTCTCTTTCTACTGCTGTATGTGTTGAAGAATTAAACATCCCCTCAAAATGTGTTCCAATTCAACTTTTAATTCTGGTACATTTAGAGGTCTTTTCCCCTAGCCCTCCATCTGCATCACCTTACCCTAGTAATGGTTGTGTCGTATAGGCAAAACATCTTCCTTCCCCTAATGCCTGAATGGTTTGTGGTGTAGTCCACACAACAATTTGTGATTTTTGTGAGAATGGGACACACCTACTTAATGAAGTGTCCCCAGTTGTCTGTTGCATCTCTATAGTCTGTGTAACCCGTGCAGGGACTGCCTGCTATGTGACTAACCTCGTTACCTGTGCAGTTGTAACCATGTTAACTGGAACATTTGCTACTGGTATTGTCTGAGGCATTTTGATTTGTGCTGGAGCACGAGTAACTGCTTGTTGGAATATAGGCTGTGGGATAAAAGGCTGTGCAGCAATCGGTTGAGCTGTCACTGGTTGTGATGGAATCATTTGGGTCAATGCAGGTTGCACCTTTACCGGCATTACTGTTTGCATCTGACAAGTAATTTGTGAACATTTCAGGACCTACATGAGCTGTGGCAGTGACTACTCTTCCTACTACTGAATTTCCACCATCTGCTATAGGTCCTACATATGGTGGTGGATATTTTCTTCCAAAATGTCCTCTCCAGAATCTGATTCTGTATCAACTTGTTTTGATCTTTGGCTCATTGTCACTATAAAATGTATTTCTAGCTGGTTCCTCACAATCTTTTGTCCTGCCAGTGTCTTCTTTTATATGTAAGGGATACAATCTAGTTCTTTTAGCTATATTTGTTCTCCATACCTGTGCTCTATGATCCCAAACTGTATCTGGATAATTTCTTACTGCTCTTTTAGTTCTCCTTTCATACCTTTCTTTGTCATGTTTTAATGCAATTCTTTCCTGTTCACATGGTGCCTCAAATTGCGTAGGTGTAGGAGGTGGTTTCATATCATATAAAACATCTCTCAGCTTTCCAAGGATTCCCAAATCAAATGACCCCCATCTAGGAAATCTCAATGTTTCTTCCTTTTCTGTGACTCTTTAACATTTGTGAAGCCAAAGAGAAGTGTGTAATCCTTTATCAACCATGATCTGATACCCTTCGGAGGTGTCTCCTGTCCTTCTTTAACAGGGATCACTACATCGCCTCGCACTATGTTTAAAATGTTCATGACTTCAGCCCAATAATTCAATCTATTGTGATCACACTGTCTTAAATGTTTAGAATCTATTCCATATACTTCAAAGCTCTACCCCCCCTTTTGTCAAATCAAAATACAGTTTGGAAATATTGTCAACCTCTTGCTGAAGTTTAAGCAATCGCAGCGCAACTTCACACAACCCACTGTTAGATCACAACTCACTCCTTGCAGCCGTTCACCCTCCTTTACCGTCTTCTCCCTACCGGCAAACAAATGCAACTTTTTCCCCACAAACAATGTAAACAAAATCACTTCTGTCGGCTTCTTCTGAGGAATTTTAGAGGTACATTCTCAACTATCAGAATGAGGTTTTAATACTTTTTCCAATTCTCAACAATAAAAAGAAAACAATATTTACTCTGTCACAGTTCTTGACCGGCAAGAAGTCACTCCATAAGTGCTGAGTCACATTTGCGGATCAGAGTCCTCAATCACCAATATAATGTTAGTACAACCACTACAAAGTACTATTATGTCCCGCCTTATCTTTTGTGCGAAACTGACAACGTCTACTGTTTTCATTCTTCACCTAGAAGTCAATTTCTCATCAAGTATTTTTACCTATCCCAGGATCTTAGACTACTTCTTAGTCTGATAAACTCTTTATCTTTTTTAAATCAATCTACAACGTAATATAGCAAATTCATTTTAACAAGACAATACAATTACTTCATACATATATCAACACCACATCCCTTTTGATACTCACACCCGTTGTATTTTTCATCAATTCTGTAACCCCAAACTGCTCCTCATCAGTCTTCGTAATCAGGTTCGGGCATTAGGCACTCAATTATTACTTGCTACTCCCTATCTTCTATTTATTTTTGAAGTTTATGTTTCCCTCGCACTCGTAACCATCCTCTCTCTACCAATGTATTTGGGGGCAGCGTGCCCCTCCAAATTTTATCAATTACTTCTTGCGCAGACATTTTTTCCTCTTCTATACTACTGAGCCTTCTTCTGGTCATTGGACCTTTGGGGTGGCTGTTAAGCATAGTAATAAGCTGCAACGAAAACGTAGTTCAGGTATCCTGATTCTCTATGAAACAATAACAAGAGTTTAGAATGGTTTTAATTTTTATCCACATAAGAACAAGTATTAATCAATGCAGCTGCAGAGCATTGCATAAAGCGTGTCCAACATCTTTTCTTACTCTATTCAGTCTTTATTCTATTCAGTAAGTATTCACTGTGCTATTAAAGAATACAGTAACAGTTTTAGTCTAAATGAAGGAGTCTGATAAAATGCATTAAGAATATCGCAAGTAACTTTTTATTCTTTCTCTAATACAGTTCTCACGATTATCAGCTCGATGTGCTACTGCTAGCAAGATATCCTGAAAGTCTATCCATCTCACTCTCTGTCGGGCAATAGTCAGTAAGACTGTTCTGCTAAGAAGCAAAATAGCTGAAAATGATATCTCCTAATGCCAGGAACCAAAGCAGCTCTCTCTTCTCTAACCTGCTAACCTGGGGGGGTGGTTTGGCGAGTTGGCTCTCATGCTGCAGGTGACCCCCATAGGGACAGGATTTTGCCACAGAACCTCCTTCCCTCAGTAGTGTTCAGTGTGTTGGTAAGGAACGGTCCCTCCTCTGGGATTGCAGGCCACAATGTACAAAAGGATGGCAAACAGGAGCCTGTGCTAGCAGCCGTCACCCAGTGGTGGAGTCTGTGCAGCTCTGTGATTGGCTTTATGATAGAGGTCTGATCTCTACGCTCCCAGGTTCCTGGTTGACAGCAAGTGTGAGGAAGTAAAACAGGCCTGTGCCTGAACCCTAATGCTTCCAGGGATCGAGGAGCTGAAAGGTAAGGACAGGGACCTACTGTGGAGGGGGAGGAGCATGCAGGCATGTGCATTAAAAGGAGGCACATGTTACCATGTTTTTGGCACCGTGTGTGCTGGTATGGAGGGAGTTCATAAACAACGTACAAGTTACTTACCTTCGGTAACAAAGTATCTGGTAGAGATATATTCTAGTTGCAGATTCCTTACCTTTGAATTTCCCCAGCAGTCAGAATGGATCTGAAGATTTTTCTTTGAGCAGTACCTCTGCGCGCCATCGGGTGGCGTCGGTCGACTCCACGGGCGTTGTTGGCGTCGTAATCGCCATGACGACGTCGCAGTCGTATATAGGCACCACCCCGGCGTGCTGACGTCAGTTTCTTTTCACGACTTTCCACCCCAGTAGCGCAGAGCCATGAAGAACACAAGAGTGGTGCACCAAAACTAGGGCCTTTAAGGGAAAGTGCCTGTCCCTAGAAATCAGTTCGCAGTGCGGGGAGGATGGGAGGGTCGGTAAGGAATCTGCAACTAGAATATTTGTCTACCAGATATTTCGTTACCGAAAGGTAAGTAACTTGTACATCTGATAGAGACTTCTAGATGCAGATTCCTTACCTTTGAATAGATACCCGAGCAATACCATCCCTGGTGGTGGGCCTGCGAACCAAGATCACACCAAAAAAGTCCTGCAGGACCAAACGGCTAAATTAGCCGTCCTGCAGGACCTCATTGTCTAGGCAGTAGTGCTTGGTGAAAGTGTGCAGAGATGCCCATGTTGCTGTCTGACAAATATCCAGGACTGGAACGCCCCGTGCTAGCGCTGTGGTAGCAGCAGTAGCTCTGGTGGAGTGAGCTCGCAAACCTTCAGGAGGTTGCTTCTTAGCCAGAGCGTAGCACATTTTGATGAATAAGAGTACCCATCTTAAAATGGTCTTCTTCTGCACCCACATATCCCACAAAGAGTTGATCGTCCACCCGGAAGTCTTTGGTACAATCAAGATAGAACACCAACGCTCTTTTTGGGTCCAGACAGTGGAGTCTCTCCTCTTCATGAGAAGGATGTGGGGGTGCGTAAAAGGTAGGCAAGGTGATGGACTGTCTGAATGAAAGGGTGCCACTACCTTAGGTAGAAAAGAAGTCCTCGTGCGAAGCACCACTTTGTCAGGATGTATGGCAAGAAAAGGTGACTTAGATGACAGCGCCTGGAGTTCACTAACACTGCGGGCGGAAGTAATGGCAACTAAAAAGACAGTCTTTATAGTTAAGAGCCTTACAGGACAGTTGTGAAGTGGTTCAAACGGGGTACACATAAGGTAAGTTAAGACCAGGTTAAGATCCCATTGGGGCATGATGAATCGGACAGGAGGAAAGAGATGTGCAAGGCCTTTAAGAAACCTCCCATCTACGGGAGATTGAAATAAGGAAGGTTGATCAGGTAACCTCAAGAAACCAGAGATAGCAGAGAGATATCCATTAAGAGTGCCCTAGGTGGAACCCTGCCGGTTAAGGGAAAGAATAAAGAGAAGAACTTGAGAAAGAGGAGCAATTAGAGGATCGACATAATTGTTGATGCACCATGCCACAAATTTCTTCCAACGACAGGAGTATAGAGTTTTGGTTGAGAGACGCCTGGCTGCCAAGATAACGTCACACACTTTGGGTGGCAAGTCAAAAGACGTCAACTGTCGCCGTTCAATCTCCACGCATGAAACTGCAGAGTAGACAGATTCGGGTGGAAGACCTTCCCCCTGCTGCTACGACAGAAGATCCTCCTGAAGGGGCAGTCTGATTGGAGGAGCTATGGCCATGTTCAAAAGCTTGGGACACCAGACTCTTCGTGCCCAGTCTGGAGCCACCAGTATTACTTGGGCCCGGGATTGCCTGATCTTCTTCAGAACTCTGGGCAGAAGTGGTATAGGCGGAAAGGCGTACAGGAGGCCTGAATTCCACTCATGACGAAAAGCACCACAGAGCGAGTGCTGCCTTGGAAACGCCAACGCACAAAACAGCTGACATTGCGCGTTCTCTACAGAGGCAAACAAGTCTAACCAAGGTTCTCCCCACTGCTTGAACAGACCTTGCGCCACCTCCGGATGGAGACCCGTTTCGTGGTCCAGCATGCATTGTCGGCTGAGTTTGTCTGCTTTGGCATTCAAGGAGCCAGCTAGGTGTTGAACCACCAGGGAAATGCCCTGATGTTCCAACCAAGTCCAGAGGCTAAGGCCTCTTTACAAAGGGTTCACGACCCCACTCCGCCTTGTTTGTTGCAATACCACATGGCAGTGGTGTTGTCTGTGAACACCTGCAGTTCCTTCCCCTTCGAGGGAGGGAAGAAATGCTTTCCATGCTAGTGAAATCGCTCGGAGCTCCAGATGAATGATATGGAGCCTGGTTTCTGCCGGACACCAGCTGCCTCTGATCTCTGCCTCTCCCATGTGGCCACCCCATCCCAGGAGTGACGCATCTGTCACGACCGTAAGATCTGGTTGGGGAAAGGAGAGGGATCTGCCCTTGACCCAATCCTGATTCGTTAACCACCACTGCAGGTCTTTCGCAGTCCCTTCCGAGATCTGGACCAT
The DNA here is from genome assembly GCF_031143425.1 of Pleurodeles waltl. Lineage (NCBI taxonomy): Eukaryota > Metazoa > Chordata > Amphibia > Caudata > Salamandridae > Pleurodeles > Pleurodeles waltl. Next base: position 694,215,722 of record NC_090445.1, read on the forward strand.
GTCAGAGAGATTCCTCCGATGCTGCGCCCACTGGAACTTCAGGTCCCACTGCAGAGCCCACATATGCCATCTGGCATTTTGAAACAGCAGGATGCAGGAGGACATGAGGCCCAGCAGCCTCAGAGTCATTCTCACTGAAATCCAGGACAGAGGTTGAACATCAGTATCATAGTCCGAATATCCTGGACTCGCTTTTCAGGAGGATATGCCCGAAACTGCACTGTATACAGAACAACTCAGCTGAAAGGAAGCGTGAGAGAAGGAGTCAGGTGTGACTTTGGCACGTCGATAGTGAACCCCAGCGAATGCAAAAGGTTCGCTGTAGTCTGGAGGTGGGAGACGACTGTCTGGGGTGAGTTCGCCTTCAACAGCCAATCGTCAAGGTAGGGGAAGACCGGGACCCCTAACCTGCGCAGATGAGCTGGCACCACTACCATCACCTTTGTGAACACCCGAGGGGCACCGGTAAGGCCAAAGGGGAGCATGGTAAACTGAAAGTGCTTGTGACCTACTACGAAACGTAGGTAACATCTGTAGGCCGGCAAGACGGTAATGTGGAGGTATGCATCTTGCAAATCCAATGCTACCATCCAGTCTCCAGGATCCAGGGCAGATAGCACCTGAGCCAATGTCAACATTTTGAGCTTCTCCTTTTTTAGGAAGAGATTGAGGGACCGAAGATCTAATATAGGTCAGAGACCTTTGTCCTTTTTCAGAACCAGAAAGTAGCCTAAATAGCAACCACGACCTACTTCTTGCAACAGAACCCTCTCTATAGCTCCTTTGGCCAAAAGGGCTTGGACTTCCTCACAGAGAAGCGCCATATGATCCTCCGATATCTGATTGTATGAAGGTGGAATGGCTGAGGGAGCTATCTCGAAGGGAAGGGAGTAGCCCTTTCAGACAATTTGAAGGACCCACCTGTCCGAGGTAATGGATTGCCATTGGGGCAGGTGATGGTGTATCCTGTCAACCACTGGCTCCTGATGTACCCATGGACTAGGAAGGCTTGGAGGTTGAGGAGGGGGCGGGGGTGGACTGGGTGACCCGCTGGCTCCCTGAGCCCCGGGAACATAGGATCCCATGGCCGTTTAGGGGCTGGACAGCATGCGCGGGTCAGTGTCCAGGGGGAAAAGGACATGGTTGTGTGCCCCTTCCGTAACCACAAAAGGCTGGGGTCTAGGTGCACGAGAATCTTTAAAGCGCTCGAGCGCCGAGTCTGCCTGGTCTCTGACGGGACGTGTGCCGTTCAATGGGCATGTCCATCAAGGATTGCTGGACATCCCCCGAAAAGCCAGATGTTCTCAGCCAGGCGTGGCGTCTCAACGCCACCGTCGATGCAACCGATCTGTCTAGAGAGTCGGTCGTATCCAGTCCACAACGAATCATGAACTTTGCTGCATCCCTCCCATCTGTTACGGCTTGGGAAAGGACAGTTCGGGCCTCCTCCGGAACTGCAAGCGGCACTTGCGCGACTGTATCCCAGAGAGTATAGGAATAGTGGCCCAAAAGACATGCAGTGTTCATGGACCGCAGCGCTAGACTGTTGGAAGTAAACAACTTCTTACCCAACTTATCCAGTCTTTTTGATTCCCTATCCCGGGGTGCAGCAGGGAATGTGCCAGATGAAGAAGAAGCCTGGATGACAAGGCTCTCAGGCGTGGTGTGTTGGGTCAGGAATTTCAGGTCTGACGGCACAGGCCGATGGCGGCGGGCAATCGTCCTATTTACAGGAGCTCCTGTGCTGGGTCTGGACCAAGTACCCAAAAGGACGTCTGTCAGTGCTTCATTAAAGGCTCAGAAGAGGAAGACCCCGGCTGAAGCACATCAGTTAGGGTGTTAGGCCTAACTTCCACAGAAGGTAGCTGCCCTTCTCACCATCATAGAATAAGAAGCACCCTCCTCTGTAGCCACGCTAGGAGGAGAGAGCATACCAGTGTCAGGGGGAGGTGTCTAGACCACTGGCATCATCCAAATCCTACACCCAGTCCTTTTGGGAATCAAGCTGGTATTCTAAAGGGTCCAGCGTCCCCTCCATACTCTCCCTGTATCCATACCCACAAGAATAAGGGTCTGGATCAACCCTGGGCCCAGGAGAGCCCATGGAGAACGGAATCTGCGTCGATCGACTATATACGACCGCAACGTCATCACGGCGAGCACGATGCCCGCGGAGTCCATAGATGCCACCTGACGGCGCGCAGAGGTACTGCTTGAAGAAACATCTCCGGATCCAGTCTAGCACCTGGGGAAATTCAAAGGTAAGGAATCTGCAACTAGAAGTCTCTATCAGATTTTTTTTTTAATGCAGCTGGTTCCAAGAGTTAAAGCCGAGAATTTCTCCAAATGTGTGGGCAGTGTTTCAAGACTGTCGTCATTTCCCCATGAGGGCTACCGCCTGACAGTTTGTCAGACTGCTTGTACAAAGTGAGGCCATCATAGCAAAAGCTGACCCAGCTGATTTTTTTAAACTGATGCCTGCCAGGCCGAACAGTTGTCTGGTTGCAAATACCTATTGGGGCATGCTAACACCTTAACTAGCAATACATTCTGCCCATTGCTTACCATTGGCTTTGAGTTTTGTCACTCACATGCGCTTGCTTTCTGGTTGCTGGCTTTATTTGTTTTAGGCCTTCCATCTTATCTATGATCCTCCCGTGAAGCACAACCTGTTTGCTACCTGTCTTCCTGGCTCCTTGTATACCTCCACAAGTACTCCTTCAGGAACTCATTTGACGTTTTTTGTGAGGCACTCCATGAGAGTACATGAGTCCTCAGCTGTCTCCTTGATATGCTCCCCACACTTCTTGTCACTCTGAAGCAGTATGCTTCTGTGCACTCCACTCTCCTTGCAGACACGAAGGCCTTGGTTTGTATGGTGCAGCAGGTGCATTGGAAGCAGGCCAAAAACACAAGGAAACCCACTGAGCACCCAATATTGCTATATTTTACTAGTAAACAAGCAGTCACAAGAGCATTTACCTTGCAGGCACTACGGCCATGATTTGAATGGCGCAGCAAGTGCAGTAGCACAGGACGCCAAAAGTTCTAAGAAACTCACTGAACACCAATTATTGCTATATTTTACTACTAAATAGGCAGTTACAGCATGCAGACACTAAGGCCTTGGTTTGAATAGTGCAGCAGGTGCAGTGGCACAGGAGCCAACAACTCAAGAAAACCCACTGGACACCCAATATTGCTATATGTTAGTAGTAAACAAGCAGTCACAAGTGCATTTACCTTGCAGGCACTAGGACCATGATTTGAATGGTACAGCAGGTGCAGTGGCATAGGGGATAAAAACTCACTGAACACGGATTATTGCTATCTTTTACTATTAAACACACAGTAACAAGTTGTTACCTTTCAGGCACTATGGCAATGATTTGAATGGTGCTGCAGGTGCAGTGGCACAGGGGCCAAAAGCTCTAGGTAATCTACTGAACACTGATTATTGACACATTTTACTATTAAACAAGCAATCACAGGTGCAGTTAACTTGCAGGCACTAAGGCCATGGTTTGAATGGCGCTGCCGGTGCAGTAGCACAGGGGCCAAAAGCTCTAGGAAACTCACTGAACACTCATTATTGCTAACTGTTATTAGCAAATAAGCAGCCACAAGTGCGGTTACACCTTGCAGGCACTAGGGCCATGATTTGAATGGTGCAGCAGGTGCACTGGCACAGGGGCTAAAAGCTCTAGGTAACACACTGAACACCGATTATTGCTATATTTTACTACTAAACAGCAGTCACAAGTGCAGTTACCTTCAAGGCACTACGGCCATGATTTGAATGGTGCAGCAGGTGCAATGGCATTGGGGCCAAAAACTCTAGGAAACCCAATGAACACCAATTAGTGCTATATTTTAATAATACCTTCAAATCATAACCAGCTATGGCCGATATCTCGTCACTCCCTAGCGACTGTCTGCCATCCCAGTGCTCCCTGTGGCGCAGTGCGAGCGCCAACCTTCTCCACTGCTTCAGTTCCTCACACTTACTCTCTCCCATCACATACTTCCTCCCTCACAGGCTTCCTTTTCTCCTCACCTAGGACACTGGCACCTTGAAAGTACGTGGCTTACCTTTTTTTCCTCAGTGCTAGCAGCTTTCATTAAAAGCACCTAAAATTTCTATAAAGTATTTCAGCGTTTTATAAGAGCACCAGTTATATTTCACAAACACACTTTTTTTATGGCACTGGAGAGATTACATGATTTGCCCGTAAGACATTTTTTGGGCCTAGTGCTCTCAGGGCAACCTGCTGCTAATATTCAGTGCAATAATTACTTTAAATCGTCGTAGTGAACTCTTGAGACTCTGCCCACTAGTGGCGCATACCCTGGATGTAATCAGTAGAAAATTGGGAATAACCTTGATCGCTAATCCGAGCAATGAGTGGGACAGGGAGTCACCAGAGAGACACTAGAGCCCCGAACTTAGGGGAGGACTGTGTAAATTGTTTGGGAATATTGTATTCTTTCTTTGTGTGGGTTGCATTAGAAATAAAATGCTGTTTTTTTTTGCACAAAAGTGACTATATGGCTAAACAATTTATTCCTGTTGCAGTGAGCATTTTGAGCTGTGAGCTTGTGCTCACTAATTAGAACCCTTCCCCCCCACCAACACTTGAGGGACCCTTACTTCGCTCAGACCACACAAACCCTGGGAGTCAAATGAGTAGGAGGTAAATGGCCCAGTTACTAAAGATCCATAGTAAGTTGGGCCCGGAGATATCAGGAGTAATAGGCCTCCACTATCACGTTTGGGCCAGGAAGCCCCTGTGTGTCCCATTGTCCTCTCAAATGGGTTCTGACACCTATGAGGTTCTGATGGCCTTCTGTTCACCTTGCCTGTATGAATAGCCCCATTCTCCAGCATAGGCCATGAATGCTGTGATATGTAGCCATGTACAGATACAGACATTCTCCCACTGGAAGTTATAGTTGCTTCCATGATGAACAAGCTACTTACCTTCAGTAACGCCTTATGTGGTAGAGACACTATCCGGCCGCAGATTCCTTAACCTAGAATATTCCCCAGGCACCAGCCTTGATCAAGAAATCTTGAATAGTATCCCTGCACGCCAGCAGGTGGTGTTGAACGGCTATGTGTCAGCATTGTAGTGTGATCAGCACCCAAAATGACATACGCGGTGCCTGTCACCATCCCAGGGCACACTGACTTCAGTTCATGACTGTTTCCGCAATAGAAGCACGAGAGCCAGAGCAGAATGATGATGATCAATGTGCAGACAAGAACCTTTTTAGGTGTAAAAAGGCCAGTTCGTAGAACCGGTAGGTTGGGAGGGTCAGTAAGAATCTGTGGCCAGATAATCTCTACCAAATAAGATGTTACAGAAGGTAATTAACTTCTTCATCTGACAGAGACTTCAAGTCACAGATTCCTTACCTTAAAATAGATACCAAAACAATACCTCCCCGGAGGTGGGTCTAAGAATTGACTCAGACCAAAAGATCCTGGAGGATTGACTGGGTGAACGACGAACCTGACTGTTGAGGCAATAGTGATTTGTCAACGTGTGTAAAGATGCCCACACAGCAGCCTGAGAGATATCCAGCACGGGACCTCTGCAAGCTGATAAAGTAGTCACAACTTTGGCTCGGGTGGCCCCGCAAGCCCTCCAGGGGTTTCTTCCTGGTCAATGAGTAGCAGATTTTCATAGCGAGTACTAGCCACCTGGAGATGGCCCATATCTGCACTGCTTTTCCTTTCTTTTCTCCAGTGAACCCTACAAAAGAGTTGATCTTCCACCCAGTGTTCCTTAGCCGGGTCTATATACATCCAGGAGGTGGAGTCATTCTTCTCCCTTGATGAGATGAGGTGAGGTGGAGCAAAGAAGTCAGCAGCGTGATGATTTGGCCAACATGAAAGAGTGTCACAACCTTTGTCGGAAAGGAGGCAGGGGTTCAAAGAACCAATTTGGCCAGGAAGAAGCGGAGTCTGCAGCTCGCCAGCTCTCCTGGCTGGTGTAATGGCCACCAGGTAGACTGCTTTATTGTCAAAAGTCTGAGGACATGTATGCATGGGTTCAAAGGGAGAACACATTAAAAATGTCAGAACCAAATTAAGATCCCATTGGGGCATAACTAAAGGTGTGGGAGGAAACAATTGTTGAATACCTTTTCTAAAACATAACACAACAGGTGGCTTAAATGGGGGGATCGATTTGACAACCACACAACCCCCCTCCCAAAAAAAAACGCAGAGATGGATGAAAGATACACCTTAACTGTGCCCAGAGCAAGGCCTTGCAATGCTAAGAGCAAAATAAACAACAACACTTCTGACGGGGTGCAGAAAGTATGTCAATATGTTTCTCAAAGCACCTAGCCACAAATTGTCAGAACAGCAAGAACATACAGTTTTTGTTGAAGAATGTGTGGTTGACAAGATGATGTCATAGTCCTCGGGAGGGATGTGGAAGACCATCAACTGCCATCACTCAGTCTCTCCATGCATGAAGGTGGAGTGTGCACATGTTGGGGTGCATGTCCTGCCCAGAGTTATGGACACAGTACTCTCCTTACCCAATACGGAGCCAACAGGATGGTTTGGGCCTCATCGGTTCTGATATTTGTTTGAGAACTCGAGGAGGAGAGAAATTTGCGGAAAGGCATAGAGGAGTCTAGTCCTGTCAGAATGCGTCTCCGAGCGAGAGCCGCATTGGAAACTCCATTGTGCAGAAGGGCGGACATTGCACTTTTTCGGATGTGGCGAACAGATCGAGCCAAGGTTCTCCCCAATCCTGAAAGAGACCTTGAGCCAACTCCAAATGCAGACGCCTTTTGTGGTCGATGAGGCATCAACTGCTGAGTTTATCTGCCCTGGTGTTTAGAGATCTTGCTAGGTGCTGTACCACTAGGAAAACATCCTGACTTTCAAGCAGACCTCCTGGTACAGGGCCCACATCCCTACTGAGCCCTGCTTGTTGCAGTACCACATGGTAGTAGTATTCTCTGTGAACACCTGGCCAGCTTCCCTTTGATGCAGAGCAGCAAAAGCTTTTTATGGCAAGCAAATCGCCCTCAGCTCCTGAAGACTGATGTGGAGCTGAGTCTCCGCCGGAGACCAGAGGCCTCTTATCTCCACCTCTCTCAGATGGCCACCCCAGTCCAGAAGCCATGAATCGGTCACCACTGTCAGTCCTGGGCCGAGAAGGGAGAGGGGTCTGCCGTTGACCCAATCGCAGTCCTTTAACCACTACTTTTGGCAGTCTCCAGGAGATCCATCTGATGTTGCACCCACTGCAGAGCGGGTCTAGGCAATCAAATATACTTCATCAGTAGGATGCAGGTTGCCATCAGACCCAGCAGCCTTAGAGTCATTCTCACCAAAATACAGGACTGAGGTTGAAACTTGGGGATCATAGCCCGAATGTCCTGAATTCTCTGCTCCAGAGGGTGTCCACAATGGCCACAGAAGGAGTCATGTTTGACTATAGCTTGTTGGTAGTGAAGCCTAGCGAATGCAGGAAGTCCGCCGTAGCCTGTAGGTGAGCAACCACTGCTTGGGCCGAGCCCGCCTTCAGCAGCCAGTCATCGAGGTAGGGAAGGACTGGGAACACTGACCTCCACAGATGTGCTGCAACTACCACCATCACCTTCATGAACACCTGAGGGGCACTGGTGAGACCGAAAGAGAGCACATCGAACTGGAAATGTACCCGGCTCACCATGAACCACAGGTAACAACGATGAGCCTGCAAGACAGGGATGTAAAAATAGACGTCCTGTAGGTCCAATGCTACCATCCAGTCTCAAGGATCCAATGCAGACAGGACTTGAGTAAATGATAACAGCTTGAATTCCTCCTATCTTAGGAAGGTGAGAAAGCACAGATCCAAGATAGGGAGGAGGCCTCTGTCCTTCCTGGGCACCAGAAAGTAGAGGGAATAGCAGCCATGACCTGTTTCTGATGCCGGCACCCTTCCAATTACTTCCTTGGCCAAAAGAGTTTGCACGGTCTGGTGAAACAAGGAAAGGTGGTCCTCCATCAGCTGATCTGAGGATGATGGCATGACTGGCAGGGTCTTTAAGAGTGGAAGGGATAACCATCAAAACAATCTGGAGCACCTACTTGTCCAAAGTAATGGCTTGCCACTGCAACAGGTGGTGCTTGATCCTGACTCCAACAATGTACCCATGTTGTTGTGAGGGAATACCAAAGGGGTTTTGTGGCACCGGCTTTTGGGGGGGAGGAATGGACTGAGCAGATCACTGGCCTTGGTTTCCATGGGATGTTTGAGAGCCACGTCCACGGACACAAAACAGCTGGAAAGCCCTTGGGCCTGGTGATACAGTTTGGAGGGACATGACTGGTAGCCCACACTGTAGCAATGGAAGGAACAAATGGAAGAGTTGGGCTGGCGTGGGATCATGGTGAGTCCCAACGAACGGTTGATAACCCTACTCTCCTAGACGCACTCAAGCGCCAAATTGGACTTGTTGCAGAACAGGCGAGTGCCATCAAAGAGCATGTCAATAAGGGATGTCTGGAAATCCCCCTAGAAATCCGTCTATCTCAGCCAGACGTAGCGACAGAGGGCCACCAATAAAGCAATGACTCCCTCCCCAGCGAGTCTGTATGTCATTCCAGTCCGCATCGTATAGTGAACTTTGCTGCATGCCTGCCATTGGCAATAGCATGGTTCTGGATGGTTCATGCATCCTTCCAGACTATGGGAAGCACATGTGCAACCGAGTCCCACACTGTGTGGCAGTATCACTCCAAGAGACATGCAGTTTTCACCGAATACAGTGAAAGGCTGGTGCAAGAGAAAATCCTGTTCCCGAAGGTATCCAGTCTCTTGGAGTCCCTATCCAGTGGAGTGGAAGGGAAAGCACCAGTATTCACCTTGGAGGTTGAGGTCTGTACCACCAGTCTCTCAGGAGTGGGACGCTGGGTGAAGAAACCTGGGTTCCCTGGAGTGGGACAATGGCAACGTGCCATTGTACTGTGCAGAGGAATGCACGTGCAGAGTTGGCCTAGGCCCCGAGCAGGACATGAGAGATAATTTTATTGAATGGCAGAGGGGTTTGATATGGCACACCCTCATTTGAAGCACCTCCATCAACACATTGCTCTTTACTTCGACTGAGGGTAGCATGACGTTGTGGACCTTAGCCACCCTCCACACTACTATAGCAAAAGAAGCACCTTCTTGAGGCACACTACGAGAAGAGACCAGTTCAGTGTCTGGTAAGGTGTCCAGACCACTGGCATCAGCCAGGTCCTCCTACCAGTTATCTTTGGCCAAAGATTATTCATGAAGATCAGGATTCACATAGTGATCCTCCCCAGCCATGCTCCCCACAGGGACTTTCAATGAAAAGAGGCTCTGTCTTCTACATGGATGGCCTGATTCTGGTTTTTGGTGGTGGTGTTGACGTCCAGCGGCACCGGTCTGGCTCTGTATTGGAGTCTGGAATGATTATGAGGGCACAGTCAGAGCTGCCCAGAACAGCACCACATGAATGTTGTGAATTCGCAGTCAGAGTCAGTCCAGATCAAGGGATGGATCCAGAGGGCCGACTGGCCCTGAGGGCGGACCTGTCACCGGAAACACAAGTCAGGGCACCTTCCAAACCCAAGGGGCTCGAAGGCACTCCAGGGTGGTCCAGTCACCCAAGTATGAGGTGTGTGGCCTCATAAAGCTCTTGAGTTCAGAGAGGGTTCACCTGAGCTCCAGGAAATCTGGGGAGACACTAAGCAGACTCAGACTCATGTCCTCCAGGTGGAGTGCGGGAATGGGGCCTAGACTTATGGTATCATTCCCATGCCTCGTCCATTAAGTTGGACTGACGCAGTGAAATTAAACAGGGCTTTGACTTCTTGTGCTTGTGGGATTCACCCAATGACGACTTCTACTGTGACGACGACCAACAGGAACTACTCCAATAGCGGGTCCGGGACCTTCCACACAACTGAGTGGTGAGGAGCTTCCCAATGTCAAGCAACCAGGAGCTTTATCGTCCACTCCAGAACTGCTTCAGGATTCACAGTGCAGCAGTCGAGCCTGGTCCTGGAGTCATGGTCCGGGTCAACACCACAAGCAAACTAGGTGGGGGTCTATCACAGGCACCACAGGGTTTAAAACCGACGTGTTTTAAGGGACATCCCTAAGCACACTGAGGACAGAAGTGCTCAAAAAATTTGATAAAACTGTTAAGAAAAGCAGTAAAAAAAGGACAGGGCATCTCTCCCCAATCCGCGGTGTGCAGAAAGAAAGGAACTACAGCCAGCGTCTGGAGTGGTGACTGTATACGAAGTGAGTTTGCAAATAGAATGTACAGGCAAGATAAATGTATCTAATGATATCAATCCTAAGTGAGAAGACAAATTACTCACCGAAAGACACTTTTTGTCTAGTTATTATTTTTAGAACTATTTATCTGTTCTTTTGTGGTTTTTCGCTGCCATCAGTCAAAATATTTTTGTGTATATTTTAACACAACACTAAAATACAAAACTAATAATTAACATACATATAACGGAATATGGCTAAAAATTATAACATTCACAATAATCACAGAAAATATTTTTTTTTCGCACTCAAGTCTTTTGTTCTGTACATGCTGCTACTCTTTTCATCTTTTTAGGTGAGCGTTCATTCTACATATATTTGATACCATATCTTTTCTAGTCGTTAATTTAAAAATTCCAGAAACATTCCTCCAAAATCTGTGTTGTTGACGCGGCCTTTAGTAATTATCTGGCCTCCTCAGGACGTTAAACTCTGTGCCTGTATATAAATTAGCATTGTATCATTATCACTGGGCGTCATACATACATGGTTTTTGAACCACCAGTGCTAGAAATTACACTGTTCACCTTTATCTATACACCATAGATGTGATTTTCTTTTTATTTGATGAACATATCATTAACCCTAGGCATCTCCTATAAGTGGTTGTGAACCACCAGTATTAAAAATTACACTGTTCACCTTTGTGTATACACCGCAAATGTGTGTTTTGAGGTTAATAAAGGCTCCATTCTCATATTTATTCAATTAATCGATATACGGTAAAAGAAAAGATTTCTTTATATTAATAAACCTCAATGCATGCATGATTAGATATTTTACTGTGACAATTATATTGTATTGGTTGCAAACAAACTTAAAAATGGGTGTTGTTATTGTTAAGATCGACGCATTGATAGTGTCATAAAAACTGGTGCCATTAGCACTGACCTTATCTTTGAGAATATCAAAGGATATTCTTTCTATTTCTGCATTGTCTTCATTACTTGCACTCAATTTAAAGGCACTGTAAACATAAATGCTCTGTTAGAACACTGCCAATCAATCATATCTGCTGCCTTTGCAAAGGAATTTACTGTGCGCGATTCTACTTACATTGCATGTGGTGGCAAAGGATCTTCTAAAGTCGAGCTGTCACATATGGTCCTGCTCGAGCTTGCAGCCGTATGTGCTGCGTAACTCTATCGGCATATACTCAGCCGTAGGCGCTTTCTCTTCTATAAATCCTTTCCGGCGTGTAGCCGGGAAAGCTAAACAGCAGGGACGGACTTAGATTTTTCGATCCGGTCGTCCTCATAATATGGGGGCGGTATTCTTAGTGTGTGTGTTGGTTACTTTGCCTGTATACATACTCTTTATCTTGGGTTATTGTGCTATGTGCTATACTCGCTAGATCTACTATTTGTTAGAAGCCAAATACAATCAGACTAATCTCTTTTGGTTTATCGTTATTTTTAACATGATCCTCAGTTTAAATGTGCATTATAGAATACACTTAAGGAATTCTTTAAAAACTGAACAGGAAACATCTTCACTTAAGGCCAAATTGAAAATCTGAAGAGAAGACCTAAATCAGGTCAAACGGTCTTCATAATTAATGAATAGCTATTCTTGGTGCCTACTATTATTATATAAACTATAAGAACAGCCTTAATTTGTCATTTACTTCTACTGAATGTAGCAAGTTGTGCAACAATGGTGTTTTAAGTTTCTCTAACCTCTTTGTAAACGCATCAAGGATGTGCTTAGGAAGTGAAGACTGATATTATAACTTGTGTTTGTCTTGGCTCTTATTCTTTTATCAAGGACCACAACTCATCTAAATCATTCAAGCCCTTTCTTGCGGTGTTGTATTTTTCAATTAATCGGGCCTCCATTCTGCACAGAATGGGTGCGTAATCTTTGCCTGTCTGTAATTTCTCTGCCACATATAAGACGGACCATCTTAATTCGTCATCTTGGTGTTCCTTCTCAATATAATGTTCAACGAGTGGGGCATTTCTTATTTTGCATTGAATTCTGGACGTGTTGCAAAATACGTGTCTTTACTGGCTGTGTGGTCTGTCCAATATATGTCAACATGCATGGACAGTATACTACATTTTTTTGTATTGCAGTTTGAAAAACTACATTGTCGATGGTTCTTGCCATTCAGTTAAATAGTTTTTGTGTTTTCAGTGTATTTGCAAGCTATACAACTGTTACGTCTGAAATGTCCAATAAGAGGGGGAAAGCTTAACATACCTCTCAGATTTTTACTTTGTTTATTCGACATAAAAGATGCATGTACTAATGTGTCACGAATGTTCTTGCCCCTTTTAAAAGAGAAAAGAGGTTTCTGTAAACCTAATGGATGTAAGATTTTCCAATTTTTTTCAATAATCGATCTAACTCGATTGGCTTTGGGATTGTAAGTCAAGACGCATGTCAGGGGAATTTCTTTATCTTTTTTCTTTGGAGTGAGTAAGTGTTCCCTAGAGGTATACCAAGCTCTTTTACATGCTTGTTTAACTACCTTCTTGGGATAGCCTCTATCTATCAATCTTGTTATCAGGTCTTCAGCATTCTCAAAATAATCTTCTTTCCTTGTACAATTTCTACGTATCCTCAGAAATTGGCCGTAGGGAAGATTTTCTTTTAGGTTACGAGGATGATTACTTGTAAAATGTAAGAAGGTGTTTCTATCTGTCTCTTTCTTATATAGACTGACATTGATTATTCCTTCCTCCGAGTCAATCCATAAGTCTAAGACATTTATGTGTTTTGAGTTTGAGGACATAGTAAGTTTAAAGTCTGGTGTGTGCTGGTTAATCCACCTATAAAATGCTGCAAGTGACTCTGAGGTGCCTTCCCATATCATGAATATGTCATCTATATATTGTAGCCATTTCTTTATTTGTTCTCGAAATGGATTACTGTTATGAAAAATCCACTTATTTTCAAAGAAATCCATTACTAAGTTGGCAATCTCTGGGGCGAAGCTGCATCCCATTGCGACCCCCTTTATCTGTAAATACATTTCTTTACCAAAGTCGAAAAAATTGCTTTTCAAATATAGGGTAGCGAGGGTCATGATAAATCTAGTGGGAACCTTCTGTGGTGCAAGTCTTTTTTCCAAATATATGCTCATGATTTCCAATGCTTCGTTCTGTGGAATGTTCGTATATAATGCCTCTACATCTAGCGTGACTGGTATTTGTGTTTCTGCATTATAAACATTACCTTCTAAGATGTTTATCATGTGCATCGAGTCTCTTACGTAAGATTGTGTGTCCCATACCAAGGGTTTCAAAAATGTGTCAACGTACTGTGCCGGGGGCTCGAGTATAGAGCCACAAGCTCTATATACGAAGTGAGCACATCACTTTGGGCGCGGATGACGCCCGCACAGAGCCATTCAAAGCCACCTTAAGGCCGGTAGATGTACTGCTCAAAATTTTCTGGATCCAGTCTAACTCCAAGGGCATATTCTAAAGTAAGGGATCTCTGGCTAGAAGTCTCTATCAGATCCCCGTGTTACAAGGGACCTGCATGGACTTCGAGGATTCCTCTTTGCTGTGAGAACTGTGCTTAAGTACACACTATTTAATTAAACCATGCCATAGCGGCAACCTCATAACCCTCCGCTTCCCCAAGTATTACAGAGAACATTGATAATGATCTGTAGTTTCTGAGAACCATGTGCCTCAATTTTGTAATTTTGTAGTGCGTAGAGGCTGTAGTGCTAAATAACATTTAAGGCTGAATCTGAGACCTGTACCCTTGGTCCAATGACCGCCTTGTTTATTTTACAAAAAAACATCTATGTTTTCTGAATCGATAGGACAACAGCACTTAATGAGCTTTATTTGATCATGCCATACTGCAGAAAAGCATCAAAAAATAGTTATCCCCTAAACACGCATAACTTGGAGTAAATTAAAGCTGACACTATCTGCGGTATCAGACTTGTCCAGGAGAAGATATTGTAATTTGTGTTAATATTGATTGCACTTATTATTGGTTTGCTCCTAATAGACATCAGGCTGTAATGCTGGGCCAGACTGCAACTTCTGCCTCTCTCTCTCTCCCTCTCCTTGGGAGGGCTGGTGCCAAAAAAATCTTCTCTCCGTGAGGGAGGTTTTAAGTTCCTTCCATTTCTGGGATGTTCAAGATGCACAGACCAAAGCACACATGGAAGTCAGCAGTCCGGCCCAAGAGGATCCACCAAAATGTGTAGAAAAGTATCCAATCAATAGCACCTAAAAAAAGACTTAATGAGATGTGGGTAACTGTCAGGTGATACGAGGTGATTCATCTGAATACACATTCTCCCTATGAAGTACAAGAGATTTTCAACTCACTAGGCCAAAAGATAGAACATTTCAGGAGTTGGAAGGGACGGGAACATGGCCTTCCAGTAATCCAAGCAGGGAAAAAAGTATTTTCAGCGATGCTGCAACCATGATATGATTCGTTTTTTTTTATTTTTTATTAAAAGTACAATTGACTCGAGTTCCTCTTCAAGTAGGACCCAGTTGGATGAATTTCTGGTTGTGTTTATTAGCCAATGTCTCTTGTCCACTCATTACTTTTTGAACCCTCTCACTCACGGCTATCAGTACAGGTGCATTAAACTAAAAAAGTTCACAGCAGCTATGGTCCTTTAACACAACACACCCATTCTAGCTCTCTTTGCACAGTACAATGCAAGAACTGGAAAAGTCTCCGTCACTAAAACAAATGCTAATTAGTACTTTCATGCCGTTTCAACCTGAATTTATATCGACTAAAGGTCCAATGCAAATAAGTTATTCACCCACAACATTTAACGAGACAGACTTCTTGCTCAATGCTTTGTTAGTTCCATTGCGGATTTGGTGTACTGCACTAGAGTACTGTCAGCCCTGCTCTGAAAAACAGACATGATTCTTAACAGTGGATCATCCAATTGCAGAGAGTTACACTGTCCGATCACAGCTTTCTGACGTAGCTCTTGTAAAAATTCACCTTTCAGGCGGTGAAGCTCTTTTGCCAAGACCTTCTTTTCTTTTGGTGGAACCTTGCCTGAAAAGAAAAAAGACAGAAGAATACTTGAAAATAAGAAGAGAAGCCTAACACAATCTCAACCCACTGACAGATGAAGTGAGTGTTTGATAATAAAGAACAAGAGTTCTCCAGCATGGACCTGCTAAGACCATTTCTCCACTGTTAGACGGATCTCATAAGGGTTTCAAAAACATGCGTAGGTCACCCACTTCATTACAGGCTCTGACCTTTTGTTTCATCCTATCTGACACAGACTATGAAGCCCTAGCCATGCAACAAGTTCCTCAGTTGTCAATTCTAAAAAAACTTCATAGTAACATCCAACTCATTATGATATAGCGGAATGGACAAGTCACACAGTAAAAATCTACAGAAAATCGCCTACCAAGTAAAACAATTTTTTCTGATGGATATTATATTCTGAGTTTTCTTAAGGGGTGCCAAGATACCAGCATTAGATAGTGCTGTAAGGCAGCAGGTATGAATTTAAGCAATTTACCTGGAGTTTCAAAAAAAAGGTGCCACAAAAAGATAAGACAACTTCCACCCATTTTTACTGATCCACCACAAAATCTACATAGGCAGAGGGTGGAGCTAAATTAAAAAAACAAAAAAACGAATCAATCTCTCAGGAGTGGAGTTGAAGGTCATAGGGCCAGCAGAGGAGGCCAGGTCACGGGCAGTTTACAGCAGTGGGCCATATTTTCGTGCAGCATAGCACGGTCCTCTGCCCAACCGTAGGGGGCTCAACCAAGAATCTAGTAGGGTAAGATTTCCCTGGCACCCTGTACACTCTGTAATGCAGAGGGTATAGTTGCCACAACACTATTAGACTGGGTACTTACATTCACATACCTTTTGGTTCGCAATCAGGTGTAGGTTAGGTGTCACACTCTTGGTCCTGATGAATTTAAGAGCCAGTTGGATCATTTTTAGAAATGGGGTCTCTGGTTGGCAGTGGTTTGCACTGTGTCCAAGTAGGGACCCTCACTCTAGTCAGGGTAAGGGAGCCCCACAGCTAAGATAACCCCTGTTCACCCCCACTGTTGCTTGCACAAGCAGTCCGGCTTATCTCAGAGGCAATGTGTAAAGTATTTGTAAATACACACAGTAACACAGTGAAAACACCACAATAGTACTCCACACCAGTTGAGACAAATAGTCAATAGTAAAACAAGACCAAAACGACAAAAATCCAACATACTGAAGTAAAGATATCATTTTTTAAAGGTCTAAAAGAATCAATGGTTATGTCCTGTTAGCACAGAGTACCTGGGATGCATCAAAAACAGACGACACAGGCTGGAAAGGAGGCATTGCATCAGAAAAGCAAACAATGTGTCTATTCTTTTCTTGAAGGTGAAACGATGCATCGATTCTTTCCTCGCAAGTGAGGCGATATGTTTGTTCCTTACTCTAGTGCAGGGGTTGGGGGGGGGGAGGTCGATGAGAAAATGACACCCAGGGACGATGCATGGAAAATCCAGAGGGGCTATGCTAATGGATCCGCGCTGAAACAAGCGCTGTGTCGATTCTAAGGTCGGTGCTGCGTCCATTTTTCAGCCGCGGGGCAGGCACTGCGTCAATTTTTTCTGCAGTAGCGTGCAGATGAGTAGCTTTTCTTCTTCAGGTCACCAGCATCCACTTCAAGGGCCCAGGGACTGGATTTGGCAGCACTTGGCAAGTCAGGACTCTCAGTAGAAGAGCCCAGGCACTGGCAGATGAAGTCTTTGATGTCCCTGAGACTTCTAACAGGAGGCTAGCTCAGTTCAAGCCCTTGGAGAACCTTGGAAAGCAGGATGTAGAAAGCAAAGTCCATTCCTTTCACCCCCAGCACAGAAGCAGCAGGCCAGAATAACAAAGCAACAGGCAGAGTGGCAGTCCCTCCTACAGCATCCAGCTCTTGTTCCTGGCAGAATGTCCTCAGTCCAGAAGTGTTCTAAAGTTGTGGCCTCAGAGGTGCTATCCTTATACTCATTTCTGCTTTTGAAGTAGGCAATCTTCAAAGGAAAGTCTTTGCAGTGCATAAGACACTGCCTTTCCTGCCCTACGCCCAGACACGCTCCAGGGGGATGGAGACTGCTTTGTGCAAGGACAGACACAGCCCTATTCAGGTGAAAGTGCCAGCTCCTCCCACCACTCTAGCCCAGGAAGGCCCATCAGGTTATGCAAGGCACACCTCAGCTCCCTTTGGGTGAATGTCTAGAGTGAATTCACAAATTGCCCAACTGTCATCCGGGCAGAAATGTGTAATCCACAGCCAGGCAGAAGCACAGAAGGGTAATGCAAGAAAATGCCCACTTTCTAAAAGTGGAATTTTCAAACTTACAATTTAAAAACCAACTTCAATGAAAAATTAATTTTCAAATTGTGAGCTCAGACCCCAAACTCCATATCTCTATCGGCTCCCAATGGGAATTTGCACTTAAAAGATATTTCAAGTCAATCCCCATGTTACCCCGCAGGAGAGAGAGGCCTTGCAATGGTAAAAAACAAAGTTAGCAGTATTTCACTATCAGGACATGTAAAACAGACCAGTACATATCCTATCTTTTAAATACACTGCACCCTGCCCAGGGGGCTGCCTTTGGCCTACCTTAGGGGTGACTTACATGTAGTAAAAGTGAAGGTTTGGGCCTGGCGAGTGAGTGCATTGGCCAGATCGAACGGACAGTTAAAACTGCACACACATACACAGACATGTTTACAGGGCTACTGGTGTGTGGCACAATCAGTGCTGCAGGCCCACTAGTAGTATTTGATTTACAGGCCCTGGGCACACACACTTGGCACTGTACTAGGGACTTATTAGTAAATCATATATGCCAATCATGGATAAACCAATCTCCAATAGCACTTAGACAGGGAGTACTTGCACTTTAACACTAGTCAGCAGGAGTAAAGTGCCCAGAGTCCTAAAGCTAGCAAAAACTAATTTCAGCACAGGATTAAAAACAGGTCAGGAGTCAAAAAGACAGGGGAAGCGCTGACAGGTCTAAAACACATTGTGTGAGCTGTGAGGTTCATTGTCTCCTAGCACAGCCATTCTCTGTTTTTAACTCATGTCAAGGGGGCCATCATATTAAATTACTCTGTGTACCCCTTAGACGTTTTAACACAGTGATCTCATCATCCTACACACATTATTCCCTCACTTGCATTAATCATCACAGCATTTTCTCACTGAAGATCACCCCCGCAAACCTGATGATGAAGCATGACACCCATCTGAGTGTGTGAGGGCCCTTGCTTCTGATCTACCAGAACCCCCAATCTGGTTGATCAGCCACCCCACTACTCTGACAGCTTCCTATGTCCCCCCATCACACCTCTCCCTTTTTTCCTGGAGGAACAGCATACTCTTTCGGTAAGAGGTCTTCAGGAAGCTGCATGAATTACTTTATCTGGCAGAAAAAACATTACCAAAGCTAACAACTTGTCCTTCTAATGCGTGATACTCAAAGTAGGGCCTGGGGACTACATGTGGCCCTCCTAATGTTTACATGCAGACCCCGGTCAACAGCAGCACTGGGATGCTGATTACTGAAGTTAAAGACACAAAGTGATTAAGTTGTCCTGCACTGCTTTATTTCAGGAACACCTTCATTTTTCAAGACATCTTGCTGCAAAAGTGTAAAAATATTATAAGGTTTCTTCAAAATTCAAAAAGTGTATTTTATTAACATGCACAACCGTTTCAACTTAGTACACGGGTTATATCAGTGCACTGATATATATATATATTTCTTTTTAAAGGGATAGTTTTCAAACATGAATCCAGAAACATTCATGTTCCTTCCCCTCTTCCCCCCCCTCCCCCCCCACCACCATGAAAACAATGGCAAAAGTGAAATAAGACACAAGCCAGTTGCCAGGGGGAATCTTTGGGTGGCCTGGGTTCCTATAATACATAACCAAAATTATAGTTTACTAAATCAAATACATGAGAAGGTTTTGTTCGCTCTCGTCCTGAAGTCATGCATTTTAAAGTCCTCTTAAATGAAATAATGAAGAATAAGGAGGAAAAGTGAAATAAAATGATTGTCTAGAAACACACAATTTGGTAAAGTGGGAAGCTGTAATAAATAACAGGTTTCTGGGTTTCAAACAGTGCAGTTTAGCTGGTAGATGTATAAGCTTCGCTTCCTCTACACCCACCATACCTCCACCTCCCATTCCCCCACTCCCTAAACACCCCTACCGATGCCACTGTGGTAGCATGAATGCGGCCTTCGGTGATATCACATACCAAACTTTGTGGCCTCTGGGAAAATGTTTGTAAGTAGCCATGTTCTATTAAATAGTTGCTTTGTATCTCTCCAATTCCTAAAACATTTCTGAAAGAGGAAGGGGTTAGAATACTAATATGAATCGGATGCTTTGTTAAACTGGGATTGCACCCGGTCCTCTGTATGAAGGCAGTAAGTTTTAGACAAGCAATTTAGGAAGACCATTTAACTTCCTGACAAATAGTTGGACCCTCAAAAAGGAAAGCAGGTGCTTTCACTCTTGTTAAGTGGGCCCGAAATCCACAGGCTGAGTCTTTAATGTTAGCACTTGAAATTACTCTTTCCTTTGCAGTTTTTTCCAGTCTGTGGCTTCAAAACTTAAAAAGAGGATGTCACAGACCCCAAAATCGTTTGTCCTATGAATAAAACGACTAAGGAGAAATGAAGCATGACAGCGAGATTAGCTGTGGAACATATCAATCCAAAATGACGTTCAATAACAAGTATTGGCATAGCCAATAGGTCTTGCGTTTTGGATGCGAATGCACTATTTTTGCGTTTCTATTATGTTATTGTTTAGCATCTCGCATTGCCACTACAAGAAAAACACACACCCAGATATGTGTGTGACGCTGTATTCACTCGCATCGAAAATATTAAAAGATGTTTGGGGGGCTGTGTTCAGAGCATTAGCCAGCTCTTTGTATTAGACTACCGATGTTTTGTGAATGGCATACGACCGCCAGCTTTATCAGAAGCAATAAGCTCCGGGTGGTGGGTAGGTATGGGGGAGACGAGAGAGAGGGGTAGAGGTGTAGAGAGGGGTAGGGCTGTGGAGAGAGAGGGGTAGAGGTAGAGAGAGGGGGTAGAGGTGGAGAGGGGGGGAGGTAGAGAGAGAGATCTTGTGGAGAGGTACAGGTAGAGAGAGCGGGGCAGAGATAGAGAGGTAGAGAGAGAGTTAGAGGGAGGGGTAGAGGTAGAGAGAGAGGTAGAGGGAGAGAGAGATAGAGATAGAGCAAGAGGGGTAAAGGTAGAACGAGGGATAGAGGTAGAGAGAGAGGGGATAGAGGTAGAGAGGGAGTAGAGGTATAGAGAAAGGTAGAGGTATAGGGAGGTAGAGGTGTAGAGGTAGAGGGTGTAAAGGGAGAGAGGAAGAGAGGGAGTTAGAGGTAGGTAGAGATGGGGTAAAGAAGGAGGTTAGAGGCAGAGGTGAAGGTAGAGGTGTAGAGATGTAGATGTATAGCTAGAGGTCTAGAGAGGTAGGGGTATAGGTAGAGGTGTAGAGAGATACAGAAGTAGAGATGTAGAGGCAGTTGGAGGTAGAAAGGCAGAGCTAAAGAGAGAGATAGAGGTGTAGAGAGGTAGTGGTGTACAGAGAGGTAGAGGTAGAAAGAAGTGTAGAGAGGAGGCAGAGGTAGAGAGAGGGGTGGAGATGGAGAGGTATAGGTAGATGCGTAGAGAGGTAGAGGTATAGGGAGGTAGAAGTAGAGAGGTAAAAGTAGGTAGAGAAGTAGAGAGAGAGGGAGAGGGAGCGACAGGTAGAAAGAGGGGGTAGAGAGAGAAGAGGGGTAGAGGTAGAGAGAGGAGGGGTAGAGGTATAGAGAAAGGTAGAGATATAGAGATAAAAGTACAGAGAGAGGTAGAGAGGGGGTGGAGAGACGGGGTAAGGGAAGGGGTAATTCGAGATAGGGGTAGAGAAGGGTAGGTGTAGAGAGAGGTAGAGGGAGAGAGGTAGAAAGAGAGGGAAAGGGGGAGAGGGGTAGAGGTAGAGAAGGGTAGAATTAGAGGTAGAGGTGTAGAGAGGTGGGGGTAAAGGTAGAGGTGTATAGAGAAGTAGAGAGGTAGAAGTATAGGTAGAGGTGTATAGAGAAGTAGAGAGGTAGAAGTAGAGAGGTAGAGGTAGAGAGAGAGAGAGAGAGAGAGAGAGAGATAGAGGTGTAGAGAGGTAGAGGTATAGAGGGAGAGAGATTATGAGGTAGAGAGAGGGGTAGAGGTATACGTGTAGAGAGGTAGTGGTGTAGATAGAGGGAGGTAGAGCGGTAGAGGGATGTAGAGGTAGAGTTAAGTAGAGAGAGAGGTATAGAGAGACAGAGGTGGAGAGTGGGGATAGAAAGTGAGGTAGAACTAGAGAGGTCGAGGTAGTGAGAGAGAGGTAAAGGCAGCGACAGAGCTGTAGATAAAAGGGAGAGATACCCAAGAATAAAGCGCCATTGCTGTGTTCGAAGTGCAGCGAGAGAGGGAGATATCCAAGAATAAGGCACCATCACGCTCAAAGTGGAGAGGGAGAGAGAGATATCCAAGAAGAAAGAGCCATCACTGCACTTGAAGTGGAGAAAGTGAGATATCCAAGAACAAAGTGCCATCACAAACGAAACCTGAAACCTTTGGTGTGTTTTCACTGGTGTGGTATGAACACCTTGCTATGAACAACCAAAAAAGTAAACTAAAGCTGCAATGCAGAGGCGGGAGGGGCCATCACATGCTGCAACAGGCGGAAGCATGAACGTAGTGTGATGGCCAACAAAAATGTTCTCTTAGTAAAATCGCCTCAGAGGCAACTAAGCACACAAAGGTGGGACATTTAGATAAATGCACCAATAAAAATGAAGCATTTAAGACCAGCACAACAAAGAACGAATGACAATAGTGGGCGTGGTTAATAAAGCATGTCTTGCAGACAGTGCATGTGTGCTGCCACAGGCCTGACCTAAAAAAGAAAACTGGATTCTTATTATAACTGTCTTTAGAGAATACAGTAAGTGGAGGATAAGTACAAAAGGCTTGTATCTCATTTACCCTTCTTGCCCTGGTTGTGGGCACCTCTAAAAATGTTGTTTACATAGACATTGATTTGAAAACAATGCATGCTTGATTACGGGAACACGAACAGTCCAAACTATAGCACCAGCACAACAAGCAGAACAACTCAACATTATACCCAACAACAATAGCCAACCAGAGAACAGTGAACATTACTTAAAAATCATTTCTTGGAATGCTGCGGGTCTGAAGAGCCTCCTAAATCACAATGTAGCCCAATAACACCTAGCAAATGGGGACATATTATGCCTACTAGAAACCTGGTCAACCTGCCCACTGACTGTTACATGTTTCTATGAAACTCAACAGCCTGCTATAAAAAGAAACATTTTTGGGGGACCCTCCGGAGGCTTCTCGATCTACTTAAACGTCAGCTTAGACTTTCTAGTTAGCATAGTACCTACCAATAACCAAATGCTACAAATAAAAAGATTGGAAATCCTGACATCAAAAGTTCACGAGTCAAAAATTATCATAGTTAACCTTTACTTCAGCAAATTTGGCCAAGCAAAGACAGGAAGTGTGGCACAACTAGTTGACACACTAGATGGAGCAGTCTGCGACCACAGTGGCTTTAGTATCATAATTTGTGGAGATTTTAATCATAGATCGCTATGAACAAGAGCGGACTTGATCCGCCCGGAATGCCCTGCCAGCCGTCAACTTCAACAATTCTTCGAAAAACATGGCCTTGTCTCCATTCAGCACTCATAAAAAGTCAGTACCTTCGCACAACAGTTCCCGAAAGCTTTTCAGAATAAGAGCACCTTAGACTATGTTCTCTACTGAGGAAATTATAGACTATCTAACAGCTTTTGAAATCCCAATACTAAAGGCAAGTGACCATTTTCCCCTTATAGCAACCTTCGAGATGCATCCAAGGCGCCCCAAATTGTACAAATCAATTGGTATGCCTCAGGGGGAAGAAGAAACACAAATAATCAGACAAATAAAATTGGGACCCATTGCATCCCAAGGACATAACCAATGGTTAAACGCCAACAGCCCATCTCTTTTGTTCTTACCCAGGGACTCACTCCGAACTAAATGGCCAGACATCACCTACATCACACGCAGGATCCTCCAGCATACCCCAATGGCATTTTGCAAAAAACCCTCGTCAAGATTCCATAGGAGAGAGTAAGTCGAATCTAGCCAGATTGAGAAGATCACTCGGAAAAATGAGCGACCCCATAATAAAATAAGAGCCATTATCAAAATTACAGAAACATGCTAACCACCACAAGCAGCTGATATGGTCTATAAAATGCCAACAAGCGGAAAAGAAGTTTGTTTACATCTACTCTGACAAGAAAACACAATCACGGCAAGCAATGGAGATGCATCAAAAGCAAGATCAACAAACATGACCAACATAACGCGATAAATGGAGCTTCCTGGGTAGAACATGTAAACAAAACTCTATTCAACTGACCACTTTTTCTCAAGCACAACCAGAGGAGAAACCAGACATCAATTAACATCAAACAGTCATGGGACTTGCTCCCCCTCCAGGAGGGATTGCTAGCATTCTGCTCAGAATGAGGTCGTCAGGGGCTCCTGGTCCAAACGGAATCCCTGCATACATCTACAAAGAAGATCCGAACCTCTGGTAACCAATCCTTTTCTGCACTGTATTGCTCCTGCCTGGATTCCCAGGAAGTACCACCGAACTGGAGAGGCTCAATACTACACCCCATTTACAAAAAGGGGGACAGGCAAGACCCCACCAATTATTGCCTCATTGCACTCCTGGATGTGCCTTAGTCCTTCTGGAAGAACTGCAAAACTGGGCAGAGGCCAAAGAGTTATGAACACTAAACCAAACTGGCTTCACGGCGAATTGTGCAACCACGGACAACAACGTAACCCTTTCCTTTCTAGTTCATGGGGCTGTTGCTAAAATATACCCCCCTCTTTTTGCAGGTTTCATAGATTACTCCGCAGCATTTGATGCCGTGGACAGGAATCTACTATGGAATAAGCTAAAAAAGTGGGGCATCTCAAATAACCTCCTAAGGGCAATAACGTTGTTATATACATCTCCCTGGGTGAGGGTCAAGCTGTCACCCTCCACAGTCACCAACGAGATTCCTACCACCAACGGGCTAAAACAAGGCTGCGTTCTGGCACTGCTTCTATTCAACCTCTACACCGCGGATATGCCACAGGCACTAAAACAAGTCAATATGATACCGCCGAAAACTAGCAATCAAAAGATCACCTTGCTACAGTACGCAGATGATATCGTCCTGTTGGACTATTCCTAAGTTGGCTTACAAAAAGCACTAACAGCACTGCATAGCTACAATACAGCAAACAAAATGACGGCAAATGCTACTAAAACTAAAGTAGTAATTTACGGCGGGTCACTGAAATACCAGCATTTTCGCTGGAAATTGGGGCCACTTATCGTTAGGACGACAGACATGTACAACTATCTGGGAGTTTGTCGCTCAGCCAAGAGTAATGCCCAAAGCCCACCTTCAACATCTGAAGGCAAAGGCTGATTATATAACAATTAGAATATGCCAACTCAATAGAAAGCCCTTCTGCTAAATTAATCCTTCAAACTCTTAAAGCCACTTTTCTTTTGTCAATGAACTATGGTCACAAAGCATTCCCAGGCCAATCCGCCGCAGATAAAAGCTCCAGGTTAAAATCTACAAAAGAGTTTTTAAGCTGCCACAATATATAAGAAGTAATCTAATAAGGCTGGAATTTGGTTCGGAGGACATTCATGGCCCCACCTAACACTCTGAAGTCAGTCCTCTGCTACATTTTCGACACAAATACGAACACTTGGTCACAATATCTACCTGCAGCTTTGAACAATCTCCAAATTGACCAAGTAGAACTCATCAGGTTGGCCCCGTTACACATGGCTATCAAACCTGTGATTAAAAAACAGATAAGTCTACAACACTCAGGGTCCCTGCTATGATATAGTAGCTCATCCAGGGGAGTTTAGCAATTACAAATAACAAAGCTACTCTTCAAATTTTACTGTAAGGATATAAATAGGAAACAAACAAACTGCTATGTTTTTTTATAGGTATGTCAAAACATTATTGTCTCACAAATCCCAGCATAATAGTTATATACATGACATATTTCTTTACTTAGTTCGTAGAATATCTAGCAGCACATTATATGTACCTATTTATTCTATTCATTTAGGCGAACTTGATGCCATATACTTCTTTGACATATGTATTGTATTTATAACACATAATAACAGTGAATATATCAAAAACACTAATGTACACATGATCATAAAAACTGTACAAAACTGATATTCCACCCCACTGTGGACCACAAACAACAATAATACCTATACCTCATTCACACACTATCATAACCAAACTCAACCCTCATGTCATAAAATCTGTGAATGGTTCAAAGACTAATACAAACATGCTTTTATAGTTCATTCAGACAAACAACAACACAATGATATAGAAATAAGTATATATATTCAAATATATCAATTTATATTTAGAAACTTCTTCATAACAATTCATGGAATAAAAAAAAAAGTTAATTAGGGATATGTCGGCAAGATCAATGAGACGGAGTTTCGGAACACACTGCCTATGCGCGTTTCGGTATCCCTCTCATAGGGAGGCCACATTCATCAGGGCGGTTCCAAAACGGTAGTTCATGTGGGAGGGAGAAAGAAGAAAGGCGAACTGAGATACACGCCACTCTTTGAGAATACAACCACGTCTGTAGATGGTTTCTTATGGGGTAATATTTTGTGGCATTCCGTCATTGGAACAGATCTCCATCAAAATATATCCAAATCCAACAGTCTCCTAACGATACCAGGAACTGCAGTATAATGCGTTATCTCCAGTCGTTGGATTTGTGTCGTTGTTTTGAATCCTTTATAAATATATATATATATATATATATATATATATATATATATATATATATATATATATAGTGATCTTTAGGTTATCACTTGCAGCAACATGAACATTAACAGTGCCGATTAATGGCGTGCAAGAAGCATTAATTGCTTCTTACAAAAACTCCATACAGCTTTTGGCATCACAGCCATATTTTACTCATCCCATCAGGAAAACCTGCAAGACACAAATTGCCTTTGCAAGACTGCTCGGCCTGAGGACAAAAGAGCTAAACCCGAAATGGAGCTCCCTTACCACCTTTGGGTGTTGCAGGCTATGTGACTATAAATCTGAAACCCTTATCCACCTATTGTGCTGCTGTCCGGCCCTAATGGACGCACGTCGCTCCCTCCTAAGACCTCTCTTTCTCCATCATAATCTAAGAACTTGCACAGAGCCAATATCCCTGGTGTTCGCTTCAAAAGGAACCTAAAGACTTAACTCAGTGTCTGTGAAAGACATTTAGCCTAGGTTTTATTCTTAAAAAAAAAACATACATACATATATATATATATATATATATATATATATATATATATATATATATATATATATATATATATATATATTGCATTTTGTTTCCTGTATAATTTTTTTTGTTTGCGAAGATTTTAAGTAATCAAGCAATAAAAAATGATGATGATGATGCTTCTAGAACGCTTCAATCACACGCTTGTGGTTCCGCACAGCAAAAGTTCTGGTCTTACTTTGGAAATTGGTACTGAAGCCTTCATAACAAAAGTCTAATATGTAACGATTCCCCAGAAATGTACTTTGATTGGGTGCAATAAATACCTCCAAGTGCTTCTTTCCCCACAATAATAGGGAATTACATGCAGAATTTGCTGCACATAGGCATTTTTATGCAGGCGAATTTGTTAGTTTTTGCCTGCCAAAACTGACCCAGGAAAATTGTGAGGGTGATTACCTCAAGTGGTTTTCTTCACAAAACTTGTCATTGTAATATATGCGTGACAGGGGTTACCTGAAATATCGGAATGTACTAGGCCACTTGCAAAGAGGGCCAATGTGTTAAATTACAACCATTCCAATCATCAACATCAACCAAAGGTGAGGTATGAGGTAAAAGAAAGGTCGCTTGAATCTTCAATTCTATTTATGATTGCTATCAAACCTCTGCTGTACGATCGAAAGGGCACATGCATGGCAAACGGCCAAACGAGGATTTTCCAACATTTGCACACCATATGGACAAGAACGAAAAATGAAAGAAGCAAAATGTCTTAGCCCAACTTAGCTTAAGACCAGCGGTCCTCCTACTGGGCACCTGACCATTACTGTGAGTCAAGGGCACTCACAATCCACCAGCAGTTTTGTTTGGACTAACTACAACACGTGAAAAAAGCACACAGTTTAGGAGTCATCTAGGATTTAAAAGCGGCTATGATGTTCAAATCAGTTCAGTGTTCCAGTATGGTTTGATTTGTTTAGGTCAGCTACAACAAGTCTTGCTTTCTATAGACATGAACCATCATCAAGGAATTGCAAGGCCTTTAATCAACTTTGAATTCGACTGCTGCAACTCCCATTGGAAGGGTTCCCACAATTCCAAATTGCATGCCTGAAGCAACTTCAGAACACAGCAGCATATCTGATACTAAAGATCAAAAAATATGACAGCATTTCAATGGCATAAAGTCAAAATACATTAAGTATAAGATGACATTTATTTTTTCGATCCAGAATAAACAAGGTCAAGTTGCCTGGAATTAATGGAGGCCCTATGTACTATTCTCAGTGGAGAGGGATTAGCAGGTTCTCAGTCCTGGGTCCAATACTATTTTTTCACTTATTTCAGAAAAATGCAAGGTTATTTAAAACTGTTGCACATTTAAACGTAAAAGCAGTGTTAAAATACAGAAATTTACAATATAAATTAGTCTGGCACACAAATAGTCAAACATGAAGTGCAGAAATAACAGTGAAGGATCAGTGCCTTAACTGGAATGTGCAGTGTTGTAATTAAAATAGGTTACTTGTTTAACCTGTTCTGTGCCTTGGACGAGGTGACCTCGTCCAAGGCTACAGTTCCCCTGTGCCTTGGATGAGGTCACCTCGTCCAAGGCACAGGGGAACTTGGGGGAGAGCTAGCACACCCCCGTGCACCCCCCTCCCCCCCAAGGCAGGGATGGAAGGGGAACACCTTCCCCTTCCACCCCGCCCCCCCCCTGTGACGTCACAGGGGCCTCCCCCATCGCGCTGGAAGCTCTGCTCTGCTTCCAGCGCGATTGAAAGAGAAATGCAAAAGCATTTCTCTTTCAATCACTGGGGGAGGTCCGGAGGGGCTTCAAAGGGAAGGAAAAGTATTTCCTTCCCTTTGAAGTCTCTCCGAGGGTATCAAAAGCCGGATTGCTTGCAATCCGGCTTTTGAAATCCCACTAGACACCAGGGATTTTTTTTAATTTTTTTACTTAAATTCACATAAGGGAGCGACCCCTTGGGCAAGGGTCGCTCCCATGGGGGGCAAATTGTATTTAGACCATTTCTGCCCCCCTGGGGGCAGATTGGCCGAGTTTAGGTCAATCTGCCCCCAAGGGGGCAGAAACCACTAGGCACCGGGGATTTGTTTTTTGGCGCCAATGTCACGCAGGGGGAGCGACCCCGTAGGCAAGGGTCGCTCCCGGGGGGAGGGAGGGTGGGGGGGCAGATTTATTTTAGGCCATTTCTGCCCCCCCTGGGGGCAGATCTGCCTATTATTAGGCTGATCTGCCCCCAGGGGGGGCAGAAACTTCTAGGCGCCAGGGTAATTTTTTTTTTTGTGTTTTTTTTTTTTTTGTTTTTGTTTTTTTAGAGATGGGGAGCGACCCATCAGGCAAGGGTCGCTGCCCTGGGGGGCAAATTGTATTTAGGCCATTTCTGCCCCCCTTGGGGGCAGATTGGCCGATTTTAGGTCAATCTGCCCCCAAGGGGGCAGAAACGACTAGGCACCTGGGATTTGTTTTTTGGTGCCAATGTCACGCAGGGGGTGCGATCCCGTAGGCAAGGGTAGCTCCCGGGGAGGGGGGTGGGTGTTAGGGGGGCAAATTTATTTCAGGCCATTTCTGCCCCCGGGGGGGGGGGGGGGGGGGGGGGGGGGATAGAAACCTCTAGGCGCCAGGGGAATTCTTTTTTTTTTTTTTTTTTTTTTTTTTAGAGATGGGGCGGGGCCCATCAGGCAAGGGTCGCTCCCCTGGGGGGGGCAAATTGGCCGATTTTAGGTCAATCTGCCCCCAAGGGGGCAGATACCGCTAGGCACCGGGGATTTGTTTTTTGGCGCCAATGTCACGCAGGGGGAGCGACCCCGTAGGCAAGGGTCGCTCCCGGGGGGGTGGGGGCAAATTTATTTCAGGCCATTTCTGCCCCGCAGATCGGGGGGGGGCAGAAACCTCTAGGCACCAGGGGAATTTTTTTTTTTTTGTTTTTTTTTGTTTTTTTTAGAGATGGGGAGCGACCCATCAGGCAAGGGTCGCTCCCCTGGGGGGCAGATTGGCCGATTTTACGGGGGATTGGGGGGACAAATTTATTTTAGGGCATTTCTGCCCCCCCCCTCCGGGCCGGCTGAGCTACAGGCCAAACTCCACAGGTAGGCACCTTGCAAAAAACACCTCTGTTTTCTGTGAAAAAATATGTTGTGTCCACGTTGTGTTTTGGGCCACTTCCTTTCATGAGCTCTAGGCCTACCCACAGAAGTACCATTTTTATCGTGAGACTTAGGGGAACGCTGGGTGGAAGGAAATTTGTGGCTCCTCTCAGATTCCAGAACTTTCTGTCACCGAAATGAGAGGAAAAAGGGTTTTTTTGGCCAAATTTTGATGTTTGCAAAGGATTCTGGGTAACATAACCTGGTCAGAGCCCCGCAAGTCACCCCATCTTGGATTCCCCTGGGTTTCTAGTTTTCAAAAATGCGCTGGTTTGCTAGGTTTCCCCAGGTGCCGGCTGAGCTACAGGCCAAAATCCACAGGTAGGCACTGCTTTTTATAAAAATTTGATGTGTCCACGTTGTGTTTTGGGCCCTTTCCTTTCGTGGGCGCTAGTCCTACCCACACAAGTGAGGTATCATTTTTATCGTGAGACTTAGGGGAACGCTGGGTGGAAGGAAATTTGTGGCTCCTCTCAGATTCCAGAACTTTCTGTCACCGAAATGAGAGGAAAAAGGGTTTTTTTGGCCAAATTTTGATGTTTGCAAAGGATTCTGGGTAACATAACCTGGTCAGAGCCCCGCAAGTCACCCCATCTTGGATTCCCCTGGGTTTCTAGTTTTCAAAAATGCGCTGGTTTGCTAGGTTTCCCCAGGTGCCGGCTGAGCTACAGGCCAAAATCCACAGGTAGGCACTGCTTTTTATAAAAATTTGATGTGTCCACGTTGTGTTTTGGGCCCTTTCCTTTCGTGGGCGCTAGTCCTACCCACACAAGTGAGGTATCATTTTTATCGGGAGACTTGGGGGAAAGCTGGGTGGAAGGAAATTTGTGGCTCCTCTCAGATTCCAGAACTTTCTGCCACAGAAATGTGAGGAACATGTGTTTTTTTAGCCAAATTTTGAGGTTTGAAAGGATTCTGGGTAACAGAACCTGGTCCGAGCCCCGCAAGTCACCCCATCTTGGATTCCCCTAGGTCTCTAGTTTTCAGAAAATGCACAGGTTTGGTAGGTTTCCCTAGGTGCCGGCTGAGCTAGAGGCCAAAATCTACAGGTAGGCACTTCGCAAAAAACACCTCTGTTTTCTTTTAAAAATTTGGATGTGTCCACGTTGCGCTTTGGGGCGTTTCCTGTCGCGGGCGCTAGGCCTACCCACACAAGTGAGGTATCATTTTTATCGGGAGACTTGGGGGAACATAGATTAGCAAAACAAGTGTTATTGCCCCTTGTCTTTCTCTACATTTTTTCCTTCCAAATATAGGAGAGTGTGTAAAAAAGACATCTATTTGAGAAATGCCCTGTAATTCACATGCTAGTATGGTCACCCCGGAACTCAGAGATGTGCAAATAACCACTGCTCTTCAACACCTTATCTTGTGCCCTTTTTGGGAATACAAAGGTTTTCTTGATAGCTATTTTTTACCCTTTATATTTCAGCAAATGAATTGCTGTGTACCCGGTATAGAATGAAAATGCACTGCAGGGTGCAGTTCATTTATTGGCTCTGGGTTCCTTGGGTTCTTGATGAACCTACAAGCCCTATATATCCCCGCAACCAGAGGAGTCCAGCAGACGTAACGGTATATTGCTTTCGATAATCTGACATTGCAGGGAAAAGTTACAGAGTAAAACGTAGAGAAACATTTATGTTTTTTTCACCTCAATTTCAATATTTTTCTTTTTCAGTTGTTATTTTCTGTAGGAAACCCTTGTAGGATCTACACAAATGACCCCTTGCTGAATTCAGAATTTTGTATACTTTTCAGAAATGTTTAGGTTTCTGGGATCCAGCATTGGTTTCATGCCCATTTCTGTCACTGACTGGAAGGAGGCTGAAAGCACAAAAAATTGCAAAAATGGGGTATGTCCCAGTAAAATGCCAAAATTGTGTTGAAAAATTGGGTTTTCTGATTCAAGTCTGCTTGTTCCTGAAAACTGAGCAGCTGCTGAGTTTAGCACCGCAAACCCTTTGTTGATGCCATTTTCAGGGGAAAAACCACAAGCCTTCTTCTGCAGCCACTTTTTCCAATTTTTTTGAAAAAAACGAAATTTTCCCTGTATTTTGGCCAATTTCTTGGCCTCCTTCAGGGGAACCCACAAAGTCTGGGTACCTCTAGAATCCCTAGGATGTTGGAAAAAAAGGACGCAAATTTGGCTTGGTTAGCTTATGTGGACAAAAAGTTATGAGGGCCTAAGCGTGAACTGCCCCAAATAGGCAAAAAAAGGCCTGGCACAGGAGGGGGAAAAGCCCTGGCAGCGAAGGGGTTAAGTTCCTTAGGAAGCAGTTTAGGAAACAGCACTAAGTCTGATGGCAGGGGCATACTTGGAAATTAGTCTATGCATTAGAGATTTAGGAGCTTACCTTCAAGCGTGTTTAAGTATTTCACCAACCCGCAGCCAAGTTGTAACTACTCCTTGTTAAAACCAGCCATAATATTGTGTCTGCACATATGCATATCTGTCTGAAGTCAGACTGGCCGAAGGATAGTTGTCCGATCGTCCATGCTACCTTTGCAAATACATAACTGGTGAACCAGCGTCTCTGAAGCTAGTCCGCAAAGCTGGCACAGCCCTGTCATGTCGCTTTGTTTCCATGAAGGAAGGTGTATGTATGCTGGCAAACATCCCATTCGGTACTTCATGAAGGCTGCTTTGACTCATGGTCTGATGGCTGGTCCCAAGTACAGCTGTGAGGCAATTTGGTATCCAAAGACAGAATAAGCCAAGCATGCTTTCTCCTAGCAAATATCTCTATCCGCGAGCATGAGGACCTGCTTAACACTTTTATTAATTAGTAGCTTGGCTTGGTGATACGAACTAAAGTATCCCTATCAAGAGTGGTCAGGTTGAAAATGTCACTTATTAATTTTAGGAAAGCATTAACATTTATCTTTTTACTTTATGATTTTGAATCTGGTTAGAGCATCTAGGATAAGTATAAGTAATTTTATGTTTTAATTAGTGGGTCTCCAGAGGCATTGTGGTTTACAGAGTGCACCTTATAAGGTTAGGTCAAAAACAAAACTATAGTCCAAATATGAATCTCAAAATAAACAGGGGGAAACTTGTTCTAAAGCCCTTTAAAAAAACGGAGTCACAAGCAGGAATCTGAGAAGAGAATCTTTATCTAATACATGTTGCAGAGATAGAGACATGGTAGCCATTTACGTTTCACATTCCCAATATCCAGGTTTTTTTACTGCAAAAAAAAACAAAAAACAGCAAGACAAACGGAAGCTAAGGGATGCTGAAATCTGAACATAATTCTCTGCAGAAATGAACTGTGCAAACTCATACCATAAAAAAAAAAAAAAAAAAAAATTATGCCAAGGTTGAAACAAGTGCAGAGTTTAATGTCTGGTTTGCCTCATAACTGGAAGATAAGATTTATCATCTCCTGTAGTAACTCCTGTTAAAATTTCCGATAATTTAAAAATTTGATGTTGTGTTTTCCATTCCAACCAGATGAGCAGCTGGCAAACCAACCATAGAACCGCTCATCAAACTAGTCCTCATAAACATTGGTCATGGAGTTGGACCAATGTTTAGGACCTGAACCTGCTTCTCACGAAAAGGCAGGACAACAACTTTCAGTGCTATGCCCACAGCTCTCAATTTCAGAAGACGGATGTAAAAAGTCCTTTTCTGGAGGGGGAAACTAGGCATTACAGGTTGGGCCCTGCAGTGAGGCCATCCATTACACCATTGTCTGAGGCCAAAGGCATCTGCAGGGCACTCGTTCTAATAAACGGGAGGAAAACACTCCACAGTGCATTGTTGGAAACAGTGAATGATGAAACTCGATTGAATTTCTCAAGTAGAATAACAGTGTTGGAAGGAGAGTTGACCGAAGAGTATGCATAAGTAAGTATGCATAAGGAACCAGAAAAAAGCATGACACCATCAAGCACAGAAGTCACAATAAGGCCTGGGTTGAGTTCTCAGAAACATGTGTCACCATTATCTGAATGCTGCTTGTGATTTTGTGAGGGCACCATGAAATTATCAGTCATCGAAAAGCCAGAATCATGCAAAAGGGTGATTCTTAAACTTATTATCTGTTGGAGAATATCTGGCCAAGAATAAATTAACAGCCAATTCCTTATAGGGCTAATCATGATTTCCTGGAAGATGCAGATAAGCAATCCATGTCCTTTGTAAGAATGATAGGACCAGAAGTAAGTTCAAACAGGAGAACGGCATACCAGTAAAGCTGGCCTCCCCAAGGGAATGGAATTTTATAAAATGTCTGCTTGCCCATGGGAGGAGATTCTTTATAAATGTACTTGTCCTGTAAAAAAGTCTACTTTTCACTTTTGTGCTATGCAGTGATGTGAAAAATTATGATACCGTTCTCATTATAGCAGAGCTCTGATAATAGCCTCTCTGATTATGCCAGGACCCATATTATAGCATGGTTTGTATTCTAGAGGTGTCCAGATTTTGCCACCTTTTTGCACATCTACATGCTGCAGTTGAAAGTAGCAAGAATTGGCAGTTCCAAGGTTGGAAAACCCGTTTGTGTTTTTGCACACAAACAACCCTTGATGTTTAATGTTTTTCGCCAACTATTCTCTAAACTCTTCACATACCGGGAAAGGTTGGAAATTTACTCCTGACAAGGGAAGAAGTAAAACGTTTTCAAGGGTGGAAAAGTGAACTGACAAACGCTCAACAGATTTTTCATGAGCAAACGTGTATTTGCTCACGCTAAAACGCAGTTCACATACTTTTTCTAGAAGTATGGTTTTTAGGCCTTCTTAATTGAATTTATGTGAATTAAAGAAAGTCGTAAATTTGCACTAATTCAAGAACATATACCACAGATGTACTTTGGTGACTTTCTTTAATAACTTGGCCCCTAATTATGCCTGGCTTTAGCCAAACCCTTTTACCCAATCAATCAACGTTCCTTTATTCGGCAAGCAAGCCATAAAAATATACAACAACATATACATACATTGTAAATCAGATAAACATGAGGAAATCAAATGGAGATCATATTGGAAACATAACAGTCAGTCAGGAGGAGCAAGATCTTAGGTCCAGACTGCAGTGGACCAGCTCCTGAAGAGGAAAGAAGGAATGGCTCAAGACGCCACAAAATTAACACATATTTCCTTCACCAGAGGACATGCCTGGGTTGTATCTAGGCAAAGACCTGGCCAAGATAGGCCATCTGTACCAGTCTGAGCCACAAAGAGGCTGGCCCCTATGTCTTGTGTCACAGGCTTTCAATAAATGTTGCTGAAGGTATGTTTTTATTCCTTGTGAATATGGGCAAGAAGAAAACAAAGAATCTAAAAGCTAATGTAGCATCTGCCACTCCTCAAACACAATTTGTCCTCAAACATGGTGGTGATAAGTACTGAAACTGGAATAGTTGAGAAGAACGAGTTACTTACCTTCGGTAACGACTTTTCTGGTGGATACATTAGCTACCTGTGGATTCCTCACCTAATGAATACTCCCATGGCGCCAGCATTCGACGGAAATCTTCTTACTAGTCTCTGCACGTCGACGAGGACGTCACTCTAGCCCACGCGACGCCGTCTGACGTCATACAGGCAATAAGAGGTCCTCGACGACGTGCCGACGTCAGTACCAATCATTTTTTACGTGCATGAGAACAACCAGGCAATGCAATGAAAGAGCAAGGCAACATCCCATTACATTGTAAAAATACACAACATTGCATGAATAACTGTAAATCTTTTATATATATATATAACTCTCTCTTTTTAAAATATATATACACATCAAGTATATACACAAAGATATATACATATATACATATATATAAATATAATATATACAACATCTATTGCACCCTCAAAGACCAAGAGGAGCGTACTCAAGGATTACTTGGTAAGACCAGAAAGGCAACGGGGAGGCGGGTGGGACCGTGAGGAATCCACAGGTAGCTAATATATCCACCAGAAAAGTTGTTACCGAAGGTAAGTAATTCGTTCTTCTGATGGATACAACTACCTGTGGATTCCTCACCTAATGAATAGAGTCCCAAAGCAGTACCACGCCCGGCGGTGGGTGCCTAAATGGTCAAACCAAGAAATCCTGTAGCACTGACCGTGCAAAATGGCTGTCCCTTCTAACCTCAGAATCCAAACAGTAATGTTTTGCAAAAGTGTGAAGGGACGACCAAGTTGCGGCCTTGCAGATGTCGACCACAGGAACACCTCTGGCCAAGGCCGAAGTGGCCGACTTAGCTCTGGTGGAATGAGCTCTAATGCCCTCAGGAGGATCCTTCTTTGCCAAAGAGTAACAGATTTTAATGCAAAGAACAACCCACCTGGATAGTGTTCTCTTGTGGACTGCCTTTCCTCTCCTCTTGCCCACGTATCCAATAAACAGCTGATCCTCCAGCCTGAAATCCTTTGTTCTATCAATAAAGAAGCTCAACGCCCTCTTTGGGTCCAGACGGTGCAGTCTTTCTTCCTCTTTGGAAGGATGAGGCGGAGGATAGAACGTGGACAAAGTAATTGCCTGAGCCAAATGGAAAGGTGAAACAACCTTCGGGAGGAAAGCAGCCTTGGTCCTCAACACCACCTTATCCCCATAAAAAGTTGTATAAGGGGGCTTTACTGATAAGGCCTGCAACTCACTCACTCTCCTTGCTGATGTTATAGCTATCAGGAAGACTGTTTTTAAAACCAAATACCTTAAGGGGCAAGAATGCATAGGTTCAAAAGGGGACCCCATAAGGAAAGTCAGGACCAAGGACAAATCCCATTGCGGCATAACGAATGGCTTTGGAGGATATTTATTTAGAAGACCTTTCAAGAATCTGATAACAATAGGGGATTTAAATAAAGATGGTTGGTCTGGAAGACATATGAAGGCTGACAAGGCCGATAAATAACCCTTAATGGTAGCCACTGCACAACCTTTCTGCGCTAGAGACAGAGCAAAAGACAAAACGTCCGATAGATGAGCATGCAAAGGATCAATCTGCCTCTCTCCACACCACGCAACAAATTTAGACCATCTATTAGCGTAGATAGATTTAGTGGAGTGTCGCCTGGCCGCTAATATAACATCCACTACCTCAGGCGGGAGAGAGAAGGAACTCAGGTTGCCCCGTTCAATCTCCAGGCATGTAGGTGCAGACTCTGGAGGTTGGGGTGTAAAACCTGCCCCTGCGACTGCGAGAGGAGGTCTGCCCTGAAAGGGAGACGGAGCGGGGGGCACATTGAGAGTTGGAGAAGGTCGGAGTACCATACCCTCCTTGGCCAATCCGGAGCTATTAGGATGACTAGAGCCCGGTCCTGGCGAATCTTCCTCAATACTCGAGGAATCAAGGGTATGGGAGGAAACGCGTAAAGCAACTGGCCGCACCAGGTTATTTGAAACGCGTCCCCCAACGCTCCCTGCATCGGATACTGGAGGCTGCAGAATAACGGACAATGCGCGTTCTCTCGAGTGGCAAACAGATCTACCTGAGGAAACCCCCACCTCTGGAAGATTAAACGGACTTGATCTGGATGGAGACGCCACTCGTGGTCTGCCGAGAATTGGCGACTGAGACTGTCCGCACGTACGTTCAAGACTCCGGCCAGATGGTTTGCTATTAAGCAAATCTGATGGTCCTTTGCCCATGACCATAGTCGAAGAGCTTCTCTGCAGAGAAGGTACGACCCCACTCCTCCCTGCTTGTTTATGTACCACATCGTGGTAGTATTGTCCGTCAGGACCTGTACCGACTGACCACGAAGGGAAGGGAGGAAGGCCTTGAGAGCCAGACGTACAGCCCGTAACTCTAACAGATTGATGTGAAACATCTGTTCCTCTGGAGACCAAAGGCCTTTGATCTCCAGATCCCCCAGATGAGCTCCCCACCCTAGAGTGGAAGCATCCGTTATGACTGTGGCCACTGGTGGCGACTGCTGGAACGGCTTTCCTTGTGAAAGATTGTTGCTTGCAATCCACCACTTCAAATCCACAGCAGCATCTCTGGAGATCTTGACAGTACTCTCTAGATCCCCTTTGTGTTGAGACCACTGCCTTCGGAGGCACCACTGAAGAGCCCTCATGTGCCAGCGAGCATGCGTGACCAACAGAATGCAGGAGGCAAACAGACCGAGCAGACGAAGGACCTTGAGGACTGGAACTACCGCTCCATTTCGAAACATTGGAACCAGATCCTGAATATCTTGAATCCGCTGAGGCGGAGGAAAGGCTCGGTTCAATGTTGTATCCAGTACTGCCCCTATGAACAGGAGGCGCTGAGAGGGCTCTAGGTGAGATTTGGGCTCGTTCACCGAAAAACCCAGGTCGAACAACAACTGGGTTGTTGACTGCAGATGATGCGACACAAGCTCCGGGGACTTGGCTTTGATCAACCAGTCGTCCAAGTAAGGGAATACTGCTATCCCCTTCCTTCTGAGTTCTGCCGCAACCACCGACATCACCTTCGTGAAGACTCGAGGTGCTGAAGTAAGACCAAACGGAAGGACCGCAAACTGATAGTGCTGCGATCCCACCACAAACCGGAGATACTTCCTGTGTGACTTGAGTATCGGGATATGAAAGTAAGCATCCTGCAAGTCGACAGACACCATCCAGTCTTCCTTGTTCAACGCCAAAAGCACCTGTGCTAGGGTCAGCATCTTGAACTTTTCCTGCTTGAGGAACCAATTCAAGACCCTCAGGTCCAGGATTGGTCTCAAACGACCATCCTTCTTGGGAATCAGGAAATACCTTGAGTAACATCCTCGACCCCTTTCCTGCTCTGGGACCAACTCCACCGCGCCCTTTGAAAGGAGGGCTTGTACCTCCTGTTCTAGCAACAGGAGGTGTTCTTCTGAACAATAAGAAGGGCGGGGCGGGATGAGGGGCAGGAACTCCCAAAAGGGAAGGGTGTAGCCTTTTCCCACAATACTGAGAACCCAAGTGTCCGTTGTAACAGTCTTCCATTTGGTGAGAAAATGCTGTATTCTTCCCCCTACAGGAGAGGAGTGAGTGGGAAATGGTGGAAGCCTAAGGCTGCTTCCCCTGCTGCACCCCGCCAGAGGATGAGGAAGAGGCAGAGTGCTGCTGATAGGCTCCTCTGGTGCGGACCCTACCTCTCCCTCTAAAAGATCTATAGGGATGGGAAGAGGCAGGTTGCTGATATCTTCCCCGAAAGGAAGAGGAGGAAGAGCCACGCCCAAATCCACGAAACCTCCTGAAAAATCTGGAAGAGGCCGTGGAAGAAGGAGCTTGGAGCCCTAACGACTTAGCCGTGGCCCTGCTCTCCTTAAAACGTTCCAAGGCCGAATCAGCCTTGGCTCCAAACAGTTTGTCCCCATCAAACGGGAGATCCAACAATGTGGACTGTACATCCGCATAAAAGCCTGAGTTACGGAGCCAGGCCTGCCTCCTTGCCACCACAGTTGTGCCCATTGCTCTGGCTACCGAGTCGGTCGTATCCAGTCCAGTCTGGATAATCTGGGTCGCAGCAGCCTGGGCATTTGAAACAACATCCAAAAGACCCTGGGGAAGCTCTGTAAATGATGAGGAAATGTCATCCATCAGAGCATGAATATACCTCCCCAGGATACAGGTTGCGTTGGTGGCCTTCAACGCCAGACTGCAGGACGAAAAAATCTTCTTGGACTGCGCCTCTAGTTTCTTTGAATCTCTGTCCCCAGGCACCGTCGGGAAAGAACCAGGCGCTGACTTGGATGAACAGGAGGCCTGCACCACCAAGCTCTCCGGCGTAGGGTGCCTAGACAGAAAACCAGGGTCAGTCGGAGCCGCCCGATACCTCCTGGCCACGGCTCTGTGAACTGCTGGGGAAGATGCCGGCCTCTTCCACACCTCTAACACCGGATCCAGCAGAGCGTCATTAAATGGCAAAAGAGGCTCCGCCGCAGCTGAGGCCGGATGTAGCACCTCTGTTAGAAGGTTTTGTTTAGCCTCCACCACCGGCAAAGGCAGGTCCAAAAAACTAGCTGCCTTCCGTACCACTGCGTGAAAGGAAGCAGCCTCCTCAGTATATTCTCCCGGGGACGAAAGATCCCACTCAGGGGAAGTGTCCAGCCCACTGGCCGACTCCAGACCACGCAGCCCATCACCCGAGTCCTCTAGCTCTCCTTCCTCCAGGGCTCGTTGGTACTCCTGCTCCTCTAATACACGGAGAGCACGTCTCCTCGAATGAAGCCGTTGTTCAATACGCGGAGTCGACAATGCCTCCGCCGAAGTCGAAGATCGGCGCCAATCTTCAGAAGCCACTGACGCCGCGTCCGGCGCCACAGGTAACTTCGGCGCCGACGAAAGAGCAGTCGAAGCAGATGGACCCACCGGAGTCACAGGCCGAAATCCCGACGTCGACGGGATGGAAATCCCCGGGGCCAATCCCTCTGAAGCCACCGGAGCCGAGCCCACGTTCCCAAAAGGGAGAAAGGGCATAAAGGGTGCCGGCCGAAGAGGCGCAGGATCACCCAATGAAAAGGCCAAAGGCCCAGCCAGAGCACCCCCTGGAGCCATCTGTTGGAAGATGGCATACATCGCATTCAAGAATGCGGAACTATCGGCTCCAGGGGTGGGAAAAGCCGGATACTGGGGTGCCTGTCTCGGAGGCGACCCCGACGCCGGCCTCGACGTCTGCAACGCCGGAGAAAACACCTGAGGCTCCAATACCTCAATCACCGACGCCTGTCCAGGTGAAGTCGGAGACGCCGGAGAGGGCAACGGCGTCGAAGGATGCGGCGTAACCGTGGGACTGATCTCCCATGTCCTTCGGCGCCGATCCGAAGACCTGGAACGAGTCTCCTTTGAATGACGCCGAGATTCTCTACGGCGCCGGGAGTCTCGATGACGCCGATGTCTTGGTGAAGAAGACTTCTTGTGATGCTTCTCCTTCGATTTCGCCATAAACAGCTTCGCCTCACGTTCCTTGAGGGCCTTTGGATTCATGTGCTGGCATGAATCACAAGTCGAGACGTCGTGGTCGGAGCTCAAACACCAAAGGCAATCGGAATGAGGATCCGTCACTGACATCTTGCCTCCACACTCACGACAAGGCTTGAATCCAGACTTTCTCTGCGACATTATTACCACAGCGAAAGACTACGCAGCAAAAATACACTGTAACCACAAAAGTAACAGTTGCTCCCTCGAAGATAA
This sequence comes from Pleurodeles waltl, assembly GCF_031143425.1. Lineage (NCBI taxonomy): Eukaryota > Metazoa > Chordata > Amphibia > Caudata > Salamandridae > Pleurodeles > Pleurodeles waltl. Next base: position 694,256,773 of record NC_090445.1, read on the forward strand.
CCGTTTCGAATGCACGGAAAAAAGGGAACTGACGTCGGCACGTCGTCGAGGACCTCTTATTGCCTGTATGACGTCAGACGGCGTCGCGTGGGCTAGAGTGACGTCCTCGTCGACGTGCAGAGACTAGTAAGAAGATTTCCGTCGAATGCTGGCGCCATGGGAGTATTCATTAGGTGAGGAATCCACAGGTAGTTGTATCCATCAGAAAAGAATTAGTGTAGCGCAGAGCCAATTGTCAACTGAGTTTCAGAGTGTTAATGACTGTGTGGAGATGGGTCTTGGGGGAGGGGTGGTTTTGGGGGAATTCGTGCCTCAATAGCGAAGGTAGCAGATAAGCCTAAGTTAACTTCATTGAGAGTGACAGGATTCTGCTTTTTCACAAGCTGCACGTCTGCAAGCAAAGTAGTCTCCTTCAATGTCAGGGACTACTATGGCAACATGTGCTCTTTGAGATCAAAAAAGATTTTTTATTTTAGCCAATGTTTTTGATACACTGGTTGAGACCCCAGCACCTCCAACAACAATAACGTTTTACAAAAACTATGTCAAAACAAAACACACTGACAAAACCAAAAAGGTGTGATTAAGTGCCAGATCTATTGGTTTTGCCAATGTTTGCTTATCTTCATGTTTCACATAATATTGCGAAAATGTCTTTACACTACTTTTTCATAATTTATTTATTGTAAATACTAGAATGCGTCAAACTCCTTTTACTAAATGATAACTCAAAGCAATAGTACCTACAATTGCAAAGTTTAGTCAAATGTCTTTTTCTAGTTGCTATTTTTATGTGCATTTTATTTTGAAAGCAAAGAATCATCAATCTGGCTTTCAGACCTCTGTGAGTATTTGCAACTAATCAGAGAGCACATACTGGGTGCACTATAGGTAGCCTCAAATTGTTAAACGTTGCAAAAATGTGTGCACATTATTTTATAATCAATGTCAGTACTGCAAGCCAAGCTCAAGGTGTTTCCTTAGAGCACTCACCCTATTAATAAAATCGTTGAATTAATGAACTATGAAAAGAGGTTTGAACAGCATGAACATATAGATACAAATCGTACGTAACTGCACACAAAGCTTTCACACAGCCATAATGTGGTACTGTGTACTGACAGTGAAAGTGCTATTGGGGGTTGGGCCTACTTGTCCAAATGGCAAAATAAAACACTAAAACTTGATGTCCATGACCCAAAACAATAAGTCCTGGGCGTCATTCAATACAAATTCCACACGTCTTCCATCTAAACACAATCTTTCTGTAACCTCTTGCAATGAGCACATGAAGTATGCATAATGTACGTTCAACAAGACTAACCAGTCCTGCATATGCAAACCATGTAGCATCTGTTGCAAAGTCACCATTTGGATTTTTTGATTTTTTTTAGAAAGTTGTTCAGGATTCAAATGTATAATGTCTTTGCAAATCAGAAGGTATTTGGAGTGACACTTTTTTTGTTATGAGCACTACTTCTATCTTCTATGGCCCCCTTTGGCAAACATACAGGAGATTGTGTTCATCACAACTTAAATGGGTTGCGAAAGGTGATGTTTTAAACGTGGGTTAAGGTTTCCTTAAAAACGGGGAGAGATAAGCCGAATCTTACGGTTTGCAGAACCTCCTGCTCCAAGTATATTCAATGCTCGTTCTGGAAAAAGGCAGACCAGAGTGTTATGAACCTGATGGATCAAGTGCTCAGATCCATTTGGAAATTACCAGAATGGAGGAATTAAAACTGAATAGGCATTGTCTAAGGTATCAAGGCCGTACTGCTTGGCTTGTTTGTCTGCGTCCATAACATCCTGCAAAAAGACATTTAATGGAGTTCTTTGCTGCGTCTTGTAACATGAGCACAGTCAAAGCTGCCATTTTCACAAAGCATAGTGCAGTTTATCCAGAATAAACTGCTTGACAAAATACCAAGTTTAGTGAAACAAAAATCTTATGGCCAAATGCATCACGATATTCAAAATATTGCTATTCTCTATCGGGTGGACATGACAGGAATGTGCTCTACTTCACCCTAGAGAAACAATCTTTCAGAAGTAAGGTGAGAAGATGAGTAGAGAAGGGCATAAGTAGCTGATCTGTGCATTCCAAGACCACTCAAGGTGTCTGAGGTGTATCACGAGCCTCTCAAATTCAATTAGTAATAGTCTCATTGAAAGACAAATAGCCTATGAAGAATGCTTCCCTAGGAGATTTGCTTTAAAGAGCTTGGAGTTTGGCTCATGTGAATGCAATGGTATGACAAGGGTCTCTGCTTTTTTGATCACCGCAATGAAATGAGTTAAGGAGGAAAAAATCCACCCTCCAAAGTGGGGTGTAACCAAGTAGCATTATGTACATCTGCATATAGACCGGAATCACAATGTCCTTGTGGTAGCACATTGCCTGCTTCGCCATTCTCGTCATGAGGTGAAGGGGATGCTGGAAAATCCAATGCCTCAAAATTAGATCTGAAAAAATTATGGAATCTTGTGCAAGCCTAGAGCCTACTGATGCCTTTGAGGAATCTCCTGAACCCGAGGATAGATTGTAAGCCTTGTTTTGGCAAACCGTAGCCCTAAGTCTGGGCTTGGTGCATTTTGAAATGCAATCTGGTCATGAGGTATGTATGGGTGCAACCCTTTTTTAAACAATTCTCCCCACTCACCATTTTGTGCCTGAGGAAAGTGTTGGGATCGTCACAGAGCAGCGGGTCTTACCCTGCGGTCCAGGGACACAGGGGTACAGGACACCTACTGAGGGTGTTCACAACGGCTCAGAAAATTAAATAGTATTAACATTGTAGTAAGGTCTATAAAAATAAAGAAGCACAATGTAACAATTAACATTTTTAACATTCTGTAAATTATGAAGGACTCTGAAATTGGAGGCTTCAAATAAAGTTGGTATCCACGGACTGATTGGTGGAAGCAGTGCAAGTGCACCAAAAAATAGTATGGACAATGGGTGGCCTAAACTGAATTTAGAAAAGCCCCTAACTTCCCATAAAAACGTCATGGTTTTATATTTGTGTTTAACGCTTATGTTTAAAGTCGGAAATTATAAAAAAAAAATCTTCAAAGTCCAGCTGACAATGGGCTCTGAACTGAATTGCAATGGTTCAGCTTTTGTTATCTTCCATGAATAAAATGTTGGCAAAACGTTGGACGATAGTGCGGCAGAGTGGATTTATGAGAATCTGTAGCTGCTGTGTTGACTATATATTTAAAGATTTACCTAACTTTTCACGTTTGCCACATAATTTGTATGATTTCCAGGGTGCACAAAAAACTTTGTTTTAGCTCGAAATGGATGAAAATAACACTACCAGAGAGTGCCGCATAATTTGTTGATACATCATTTAGATAACCTTGCTGCATAATTTGGCCCTTCATGTCACGTGATTCTAGTAGCACTAAAAATGGTAAGTCTGCATAGTAGTTTGGGGGCTATCCTTAAGATACTGAAACACTTATTTCACTGAATAAGTGTGTATTTATACCACTGCATTTTGTACAATATTAGCACCCAAACATGGGAGATATTGTAATTGAGGTATTTAGTGTTTATTTATGGAACCTGAAGAGGTTACCGTGCTTATACAGACTGAGACTACAGGACGAGAATTGTGAGTACTGTGGCCTCCCAAATGGTAAATAAATGATTACTACAATATACTCAGGAAGTGAAATACAAATTTCGTATATTGCTGTGGGGCGCTCCCATCCTGCACTACAGCTATGATTCTATGTCAGGACTAGAGGCTCCGATTATGCTATCTCTTTCTTTACTGATCCAAACAGCAGCCAATCACAAAACATTAAACAAAAAACTACACATCTCAAGATGCTCATAACCCTGTATCACATGCTCCAATCACCGAGCATAACCTCTGTCCTTAACAGGAATAACTCTCGACGTCACATCCTCATTCTTTGCTGCTTCGCAGCAGATAAGTACCTTTCTATTGTTGCTATTGTGTTTTTGATAAATGGTGAATGTGTTTGCTGTTTTAATGTAGCGACGCGATTCCGCTCGCTTCTCTGTCTTCGGGCATATTGTTTATGGCGTCTTGCTGATTCTTTAATGCCCTTGTTTTCAGTCAGTGGAGCGGGAGCACTACGCGCCTCGCGCAAAGTTTGTTTTCTATTTTTAGCACGTATCTGTCGTGCGCGCGCGATTTCACAAGACGGATCTCCTTTGCCCGGGGTTCTTTTTTTGGAGATCGGCTCGTGATTTCTAGCGCGTGTTGGCATAATTCAGTGTCTGGTAGTCAGACTTCAAAAGTGTCTCCCTGACGCCCAGATCTTTCATTATCTGGGTTGTAAAATCTATTTAGGCAGTGCCTAGAGTGTCCTGCAGGCAGCTCCCTCCACATATTACTTGACTTCTTTTATTCACTATTGTGCCTGTAAGGGGTTCTTACACTCCCCCTTGGTGGAGTCTAATAATATGCATATCAGTTACTTTATTTTATTAAACATTATGGCTCTATGGAGTGACCAGGATGCAGGATATTATCCTGAGGACACCGATAACCAGTTTGAGGTAAACCTGGTAGAAGCGCTGGACTCAAGGGTTCAGCAGTCGGTGAATGATGCCTTGGTGAATGCGTTAGGTCCCTTTTCGGGTCAATTGTTTGAATATGCTCACTCTCAAGGCTGGTTGGCGGATAAAACTCCATCTGGCTCAGAAGGGGCGAAGCCTAAGGTCACCTCAAAATCAAAAGCTAACACAAAGAATCTGGAGAGTTCAGATACCCCCTCTGGGGATTTGAATGCGGACATGTTTGGAAAAACTGCGCAAGAAGAGAATAGCGGAACATAATTATAGTACTAAAGACAATACTTCCTCTTCAGACAAGGACTCTATGGATGGGGACTCAGATGATGTAGATACCCCAGGTCCCAGCAACAAATCGAAAAAACAGTCTCCCGCCCTTCAGCTGTTAGATTTTGACCCGTCAGAAATCTTACAACCCAGATCATCAAACTGGCTTCCGTCCTCGGAAGTTGCACAATATGTCCATGCTAATTTGAGAAGGAGTTTTGATAAAGAGGTTCATTCACGTCTTAGGGCAGAATGCCCTAGACCAGATTTGGATAAGAAAGTAACTGACACTCCGGAAATCGACCCTACAATGGTTGCCTTCCTAAATAATTTTGCGAAAGACACTAAAAAAGGGCTGGATAGATCATGGCGCCTTTGCCAGGACAAACTTCTTAATCTGACCGGCCCGTTAACTAAGATTCTGGACTTGGCCGTCGTTTCTAAGGAATCGGGCTTGCTGGGCTGGGCTCAGAGAGCTGTTTGCCAGTTAGGTAACACCAACTGTGCGATATCAGCTGAGTTGGTTGACTTAGCTTCTTCGGAGGCAGGACCATCAGCAGTAGGACTCCTATTTGGCTCCTCATTCCTCAAGGAGTTGGTGAAATTTTGTTACACCTTTTCCACTCTGGACAAAGCGCAGATGTCCCTTAAAAAAGTTTTTAAGAGAGGCCTTTTTGCCAGGGCCGGGCATTATGGTGGACGAATGCCCGGCCGAGGATCTTTTGCTAGTCCCCAACTCTATTACCCCAGAGGAAGAGGTTACGGGTATGGAGATCAAGCCGACTCCACTTTCTACCCCACTCGCTCCAGAGGAGGTAGATTCAGATTCCGCCGAGGACATTGCAGGGGTCAACAGGGAGCGATACAGGAATCAGCCTATTCTGGTAAGAATTATTCCCCATTCTCAGGTTATTCTTGGGGGCAGAGTGGGTTTGTTTTTAGACAATTGGATAAAAATCTCTGGGGATCCTTGGATTCCTCAGACGGTTTCAGGTTTTCACCTAGAGTTTATCAGTACTCCGATTCAGCTGTCTCCTCCTACTCAAATGAATTTTTCCCAAGCAAGTCAGATGTTTATAGATACAGAAGTACAGGCATTATTAGACAAAGGAGCCGTAGATTTCTCAGTTCTCCACCCCTCCGGATTTTGCAATCCCATTTTTGTAGTAGACAAGAAAGGCGGGGGTCATCAACTAGTCTTAAATCTAAAAGATTTCAATTCTTGGATTGTGTACAGACACTTCAAGATAGAGGGGATTCACATGTTGAGGGATATCCTATTAGAAGGAGACTGGATGGTCCGTCCAGACCTAAAAGATGCTTACCTCTCAATTCCAGTCTTTCCCCCTCACAGGAGGTTTTCTCCAATTTCTTTGGAACTGTCATTGCTTGGAATTCAAAGCCTTGCCGTTCGGCCTGTCATCGGCCCCTTGGTGCTTCACGAAACTGTTGAGACCATTTGTGGAGGGGTTGAGAACCAAGGGGGTCCGATTAATCATTTATTTGGATGACATCCTAGTGATGGCGCAGGATCCCCAGTCTCTGCGATTGCACTTGAATTAGACAATCAGTCTATTGCAGGATTTGGGTTTCTTGATCAATGTGCAGAAGCCGTCATTGAATCCGACTCAAGTGATTGAATTTGTGGGTTTCGAGATCGACTCAGTACACTCGCAACTGATACTTCCCTCGTTAAAGATTTGCAATATCAAGAGGGAATTAAGATTGGCCTTAGCCAGCCCGACCATTTCTCTAAGGAACATTGCCCGAATGGTGGGTCTATTGGCCTCTTCCATTTTAGGCAATCTTCCCAGCCCCTCTGCACTACTGGGCTCTACAGAGATCAGGCACTTACGACAGGGCCTGAGTTACTCGGAATTGATTCCTTTAACCACAGAGGTCATGGTGGAAATTCAGTGTTGGCTCCATCACATGGAGGCATGGAATGGCAGGGCCATCTTCGGGTCTCACCCAGAAGTGGTGATAGAGTCAGACACCAGTCAGTGGGGATGGGGAGCCCGCTGCGGGTCTCTAGTGACTGGGGGTCGTTGGTCAATGACGGAGCAACTTCTCCACATCAATTGTTTGGAACTCCTGGCAGGGTCTTTTGCTATAAAGAGCCTCTCTCCCGTGAAGACAGACTGCTGCATTCTCCTGAGAATGGACAACATTTCAGCAGTGTGTTATGTCAACAAACTTGGGGGAACGAAGTCCAGGGTTCTAGCGGAGATAGCCAAGGAGTTTTGGCACTATTGTTTGAATCATCGGTTGATTGTTCCAGCAGAATATCTGCCGGGAGTTCAGAACACTATTGCAGACTGGAACTCCAGATACCTGATGGATCCCAGCGATTGGAAACTGGATCCGATTATTTTTCAACAGATATTCCGGGAATGGGGCCTTTGCGAGGTGGATCTTTTTGCGTCACGCCTCAATGCTCAAATTCCGACATTTTTCATCTGGAGCCCGGACCCTCTGCCTCTAGCGACAGATGCATTTCTGCAGGATTGTTTCCCCTTTCGGGGTAATGCTTTACACCTTTTCTGCTGATTCCCAGGGTCCTGTCTCAGGTTCGGAGACAGAAATCAGACCTGATTTTGGTGACTCCATTGTGGAGGTCTCAACCTTGGTTCCCTATCGCTCTCCAACTAGCATGCGCTCACCCGATGCTCATTCCTCCTCGTCTGAATCTCTTATGGAGTCCGCAGGGCCTTCAAAATCCTCAGATTTTATCAAGGAAACTGACATTGATGGCATGGATGGTTTCAGGGCAAGATGGAAAGCCCCAGGTCTTTCGCGAGAAGCTGTGAACTTTATCAAGCAGGCTTGGGCCTCTGGCACTCACAAGAGATATGCTTCAGCATGGTGCAGATGGGATAGTCGGTGCATTGGAAGGGGTAGTAATCCCTTGAAGTCTAGTATTGAACTGATTGTTAATTTTTTAGCTGAACTGGCATCGTCTGGCTTGGCTTATAGAACCATTAATAATTTCAGGTCAGCCATTTCTGCTGGGCACGTTCATATTGATGATAAGCCAGTAGGAGAACATCCTTTAGTTTGTAAATTATTGAGAGGTATTCGTCTCTCCAATCCTCCTCAAGCTAAATATTCAGTATTATGGGATTTGAACATTATTTTAACATTTTTAGATTCTTGGCCCAGTAACAAGTATTTATCCCGTAAACAGATTTCAGCTAAATTAACCATGTTATTGTGTCTGATTTCATGTAAGAGGGTCTCTGTTGTCAAGGCTTTGGATTTGTCTGGTAGAGTATGCTCTCCCGAGGGTGTTACTTTCAACATTACCAGAAGGACTAAAACTAACTGCAGGTCAGTAACATATCCTATGCACCCGGATAATTCAAAGCTTTGTGTTGTGCAATGTTTAAAAGATTATGAGGTGGTTACTGAAGAATTTAGACAAGATACTGAGGGACAATTATTAATTTCTTTACAGAAACCTTTTAAGTCAGTTTCCTCAGCCACTCTCTCGAGATGGATAAAATGGTTAATGAGTGAAGCAGGTATTGATACCAGTCATTTTGGATCCCATTCTGTTAGAAGAGCTATGGCCTCTAAAACTTATGCCTTAGGTTCGAGATTGGAAGAAATTATGAAGGCGGCAGACTGGTCATCTGAATGTACATTTAGAAAGTTTTATCATAAACCTGTGGTAGATGCTGCCTCTGTGGTAATTGATCAAACTTTGAACTAGCATAATCGGAGCCTCCGGTCCTGACATAGAATAACATTTTTTCAAGCTCACGCATCAAGAATTTTCAATTCTATTAAAGACACGGAGGCGAGGATTATCCCTCCCTTAAATGTATAATGGTGATATATTAAAATACATAGAATTTTATGGATTTGATATTGTTATTATGCCCTCCCTTGATTATCTGTTGGAAATTGTAAAAAATGCTACTGGCTATTTTAGCAATATGAGATATTACCTTTTTTCATTGTTTGTTTTAGGTTCTGATCAGAAGAATACCTGATTTTATGGCCTGTTGGTTATTGGGGAAGCCGTTCCTTTGTTCCAGTTCGCAGGAAGTTGGGCTCGACTTCCAATTCCTGTTGAGTTGCCTTTTATGACTGTTTTGGATTGGAAGAGTCATGGATCAGCATCTTCGAAAGAAGCTCGAGGAGGAAGTTGCAAGGTTATCTGTTTTAACAAAGAAAGAGGATGTGACGTCGAGAGTTATTCTTGTTAAGGACAAAGGTTATGCTCGGTGATTGGAGCATGTGATACAGGGTTATGAGCATCTTGGGATGTGTAGTTTTTTGTTTAATGTTTTGTGATTGGCTGCTGTTTGGATCAGTAAAGAAAGAGATAGCATAACTCTCACCTCCGTGTCCTTAATAGAATTGAAAATTCTTGACGCGTAAGCTATAAAAAAAAATGATTCTGCTTCGGAGGCGGAACCCCTCCCAATACACATGCGCCGTGTCCGCGCTGTTGTGTGAGGATGCCGACGTCGAATAAAACGGAGCTTGAGTCAGAGCCACGGCAGGTATTTCTGAAGAATGCACGGGCACTCCAATTGTGTCCTCAGCAGCATTTAACTGAGGTTCTAGATGCAGTTCGTTCTGGTATACTTTGATGTCTTCCGTTTCTACCAGTTGCCACTCCTTTCCCAGTTTCTAACTGACTGAAAAAATGAGGGAAGAGAGCATGTTTAGACTGATTAAGCATGTGCCGCTTTTCGCCATATGGGCCCCCTTATGGTATAATTACGGAGACATTTGGAGATGTTTACAACGTGAAAGGCGGTGCAGCTTTGCTTCTCTTTTGCCTAACCAGTTGCATTTTTCTCCACCTCACAATCAGCTAAAGTGACCTGGAGTGGTTGGAAATGATGGCCTTGTGCAGCCCAAGTGAGCACTGTCTGTCCACAAGAAGTAAGGGTTCTCCATGATCAGGGACATGATCCCAATGCTCAGCGAGCTCTGAGGTGTTCAGTTTGAGCTCTGCTTTTGCAACCGATCAAACTAAGACGCTGGCTACTCAAACTTTTGAAGATTGTCTTCCACTTTTCCCTGTTCATCTTCGACTTTCATGTTAATACCGGACCCTGGTGTCTCAGACCAGTCGATTGCCAGCTACCAGTAGCTCCAAGAAACTTGAGCAGCTCAAAGCCTGGAGTTCATTTTTATATAAGCAAAGGGTCACATTCTCCCTTTTAAAGTTAAGGGAAGGCTGTGTATATTTACCATTATCATCATCAGGCTGCAGATAGCAGGGCCTGATAAGGAGCAGAGTAGAGTCAGATTCATGACCCAGGTCACAGAGGTGAAGAACTATAAGCGATTTAACTCAAATAAAAGTCGGTGTCAGCACAAGATTGGAGGTGGGAACAAAATGATGTTTCTCAATGCTTTTAAATTGGAGAAAAGAAAACAAAACAAAAAGTTAGCTTATGATTAAGTTAACTTTTCATTTTCTCTTTTTTTTCCCTAGTGCCAGTGGAGCACTATGCCATATTTAGAACTAAAAAGTAGTAATTTTTTTAATTTGAGAAGATTAAAGTGCAGAAAATGTTCCACATTATGAAAGTTTTGTATTTAAATTTCTTCAATTTAAATAAATGGTTGCATTTCAAACCCAAGCAATAACTTCACTTCATGATCACCTGCACAGGCTAGACTAAAGCTTATACAGTTCCCTACTTGGTTTGATCAGCTGAACAGAAATTTTCCAATACTGAAGACAGTCATAGTCAGAAAACTACAGAATTAACAAAACAGTATATTTATTTTTTTAAGTCCAAGCTGGAAGACTCAGGTCCAATCTACACTTTTTTGGGATGCCTTATCAAAGATCTGGAGGGACAAATCATTTTGTAACTGATTTAATTATAACACATTTCCCCCGATTTTACAGCGGACCTTTCTATAATGAAAGCGCACAGGGTGCCCAAACAGAGAATACATCATGCTAAAGATTCTAAAATTAAATGAGCTAATTTTGGAGACTATCAAATCAAAGAACAGATTCTTTTAAACGCTATGCACTTGGAAACCTTTGTGTCTGCAGTGGATTTTAAGTTTATTTAAGTATGTCAATATACTGAGCACATCAGAGGAAATATTTAATGGGTCTTGTGGACCAGTTTAAAATAGTTGCGGCTCAACCAACCCTTTTCCCATAATCCAAAGGGAAAGTGTTATTCAAGGGACATTTTCAGAAATTTGTTTCAGTGTCAGAAAATACTGATTTTCTTAAGGCGCTTCAGCCGAAATGCATAAGGTTTGGTGACACATTTTGTGCATGCTATATGTATAGGTGTCTTGAAAAGTAATATGCAAAAGTAAAAGCATTATATTTAGTAAGTGAGTTTTGATTTAAGTCACTAGTCAATAGTTATTAGTTTAGCTGTGGGTGCTAGAGGTGGGGAGGGATGGGGAGAGCGGGGAGTATCCCAGTAAGTGGCAGAATCTCATGTGCAGAAACAGGACCCCTTTTAATTAGGCCAGGGGGTGACACTGGGGTTATTCCCTGTTGGTTGCTTTGGGGGAGGATTGGGATTTGCAGTATAAACTGGTACTGAAGGATCAATTGTTATTTAAGCATTTCTTCATTACACAGGATTTATGATGCACTTTAGGAGGTTTATCTGAGAGAAAAGTGTTTTTATCAGTACTTTAAAAGTTACTGCGCTTTTGCACAATGCTCTGTTTACTTGAGCTTAAACTCACTTTACACTATGCATTGCATGCACTTTTATTTACTGTTGGGAACTTTTTACATTTATGATTAGACTCAAGCCATAATAATATAAAAAGTAATGGCTTTTAGACCTCAGCAAGTATAAGTGGGGTTATGATTTCTACAGAAAGGTGGGAGAGTAGTACTGTATTTTTGAGAGGTTTAGCAAAAAGTCTGGAAACTAACCTATTTTACAGTAGATAAGTTTAGGAGTCTTGTTTCTTTTGTGTAATATTATTGGCCTAAATAATAAGAGGAGGGTGCAGGCTAGCAAAACATGTTTTTCCACATAATATATCTGTTGTCATGCTTCAAGAAACCCATATTTCATCAACTAAAACAAATTTCTTTAGAATATCCAAGACATTGACGGGCTTTAGGTCTTTTTCATCCATAGGGGCAGTCTATAGGGGCATAGCAGTTTTTTTTTTAATCACTAAGACACTCAGATTCATACTTGGTACCATGATAAGTAAAGTAATTAATGGTGGGTTCATTGTACCATCGCATCTATCTGTTTGACTCTACTTAGCTTCTTTGCCCGATTGAAGATAACCCTGAATCACTGATTACATTTTTTCTTATCTCAATTCCTGGGGAAAAAAAAAACCTCACCAATCTTAAATACGAAACAACTCATACCTAAAACTGCAAGGATTAAGGGTGTGTATCAGAAAGATTTAAAGTTAGTTGAACCATGGAGACTGACCTTACAAACTAAATGAAAATGTATTTGTTTTCAGCCAGATTTAAAGCAGCTACCCATATCAAATTGTTTCTGATTACTTCCAATATCACGTTTGACCGTATGCTTGTGTTTTCAAATGGTTTCTATGCAGCCCTCGAGGTCCCAATATCTAACTTTAAAAGCTCTTGCTCCACTAGAGATGGGTTTTTAATAAACTGTACATAGAAGATAAAAACAAGCATTTACAATGTAATCTGTCTCGTGATATCTCAAGCTATTAGCGTTGTAGATTCCTACCTGGACTTTTCTTGCCACATTAATTGAAATAGAAAAGTAAAACAGTTGACATAAACGAGCTGATTCAAAGCATCATCGCCATCAAGTGCGCGGAGGAGGGACACAAAAAAAAAAAAAGACGTTCGCTCGCAGTTAAACGTATCGGCAATAACGCAATTCTCATGTAACTGGGGCAGTCTGCAAGACGGTAACAAAACCGCCAGAAGGAGGGACAAATGTAAAGCATAACAAAGGTTTTTGAAAGGCAAGCCCACGAACGAATGAAAGTGATGGACGCACGGTGGGTGTGGTTAAAAGCCAACAATACTTACAATACTTGCGCGCTTCACCAAGCTAGGTCAAACAATTAAAAGTATAGATCTCCAAATTATTTTTAAGAAATTAGGATTCTGCCATAGAAGCAAGTACACATGGGCATTTGTAATCTCAAAACTAAATTACATGAGAATTATTATAAAGACAGCTATTCAAATAATTCAACATATTTGCAGACGTTACATGAGGAACGCAATTATGCAGGGAAATTCATGACTTGGCAAAGTCAGAAAAAAAACAAAAAGATTATTATTAGCCCTTTAGGACGCCCAAGATCTGGCATCATCTCCAACACTCAAGAACACATTAATAAACTCTATCTGGAACACTACAAACAAGCATATAGCCATACTCAAGTAGCTGACCAGGGTAAACCAAACAGATTTTTGAGACACTTTGCATTCCAAGACTTACCTCAAGAAGATACTGCCTCGGTAGTAGTGCTGTTTAGTATGCAAAAAATTAAAGATGTACACCCTAATCTCCCTTGCGAGAAAGTGTGTGGTTCAGATGGCTATCCAGCAGTGTCTGTGAGCATCTTGAACACCCATCTTTCGAAACTGATTAATAACATCTTAGCTAGTAGCACAATACCACCTTTTTTAACACAAGGATTGTAGGTCGTTTTTTTTTTAAAGCGGTAAAAATATGGAGGAACTAAACTCATATAGTCCAATTTCCCTATTAAAAATTCAGATTGTAAAATTGTTATGAAGCTTACAGCAACTAGGTTTAATCGTGTTGTAGATAAATTAATCTACAAAAAAAAATATTTTTATATAGTTGACCTCATAAATTTAAAATTTTAAATGTATTTAATTTAATCTGTGGATAATTTTACTGTAAATAAATGCCTACAATGATCTTCCAATTGGATTCCAAGAAGTCTTTCAACCTGGGACACACTTTATAACCTAAGAAAATGTGGATTTCCCTCCATGATCACAAGGGTCACATTGCTACGTGATCAGAAGCTACGCTGATTTTAAATACCTTCGAGGAAGGTATAATTAAAGTTCGGAGAGGCATTTTTTTATGAAGTCATTAGGTACAGTGATTTGTAGTGATAAAATAATTTGTCCTCCACTTTCACAGATGGTGTGGATTAAGTTATATGCAGACAATGTAGTACTATTCTTAAATCCCAACATAGCTACTCAGGGCAGGGGATGAGTTATTTTTTACTTTTCCAAACTCTGGACAGCTACAAGGTACATAAATCAAAGCCTGAAATCATACTATGTGACCACTCTCCACAAAAGCTATTGCCCAAGTTACAAAGTTGTCTTAATGCTGGCCCGAAACGTTATTTGGGTATTTATTAAATGAAGTAGAGCATCTTTATGAATTGAATGATAGACATTTACTGGCAAAAGTGAGAAGCTCGTTATTAAAATAGAAGTCTCTTCCTCCCATTTTGATTGGCAGACCCCATCGTATTTAAAATGGCCATATAACTGCTATTTAATTTTTGTTTCTCAGCTGCACCTATTTGTTTATACGCACCTATTATGAGAATATAAAGTCCATGGTTTCATTATTTTTATAGTGCAATACTATGCTTAGACTATCGTGGAGAGATTTATATTGCCCTGTTGCAGAGGTATGATTAGCATTATTCAACATTCAAACTTATTATTATACATACTTTACATAGTATAACAATGTAGTGTTCTCATGCATATTATAACAAGTTATCGCTAAAACTGACTTATAAGGTATTACAATAGTTCCTAATAAGGAGGACCCCAATTTACACAACATTTTCTGTTCCGGTTATTAATATGCCAACCCATCTTGAGGATTTGCTAGTACAATGTTTAACCCATATGAAGGCTTGGAATGGCCGTGCCATTTTCGGGTGTCAACCCTATCTGGTGATAGAGTCCAATGCCAGAGGTACTGGATGGGGTGCTCACTGCGGGCAGTTCATTACAGGGGGAGGTTGGTCCGAAGGCTAGACGAGCCTTGCACATAAACTACCTCGAACTGATGGCCGGGTCCTTCGCAGTGATATGCTGGACCAAGGATCGTGCTCAATCCTGAGTCCTCTTGAAGATGGACAACATGGTGACTGTCCGCTACATCAATCACCTAGGGGACACGAGATCCAAACTCCTCTCGGATCTGTTCAATAGTTTTTGGGAGTTACTGCATCGACAACCAGGTTTCGATTCTGGTGGAACGTCTTATGGGCTCCGCCAACCAGGTGGCGGATTGGGAGTCCCATTATCTCAAGCACATAAGTCTGTAGCGACTACGTTGCTCGATATTCCAAGACCTGGCAGCACAGTGGATCTCTTTGCCTCTCGCCTCAACCATCAAATTACCTGGCACTTCAGCTGGAGACCGGATCCCGATGCAATAGTGACTGATGCGCTCAGTCAAGATTAGTTGACAGAAAAGGGTTACTCCTTTCGTCATGATCATGAGGCTGACAATCCATATGCGCA
Source organism: Pleurodeles waltl (assembly GCF_031143425.1). Classification (NCBI taxonomy): domain Eukaryota; kingdom Metazoa; phylum Chordata; class Amphibia; order Caudata; family Salamandridae; genus Pleurodeles; species Pleurodeles waltl. The sequence continues at coordinate 694,272,060 of NC_090445.1, forward strand.
GGCAAAAGGCAGACCTGCTGATGGTAACTCCAACGTGGAATTCTCAAGTGTGGTTTCCAGTTCTGATGGAACTTTCTAGGGATTCTCCAATACGTCTACCCCAGTGTCCAAATCACCTCATGGATCCCCCTAGGGAACCCTCACCGTCTGGCAGTGGAAGGCTCACTACACCTCATGGCATGGAGAATTACAGGTCACAATAGCAAGTCCTGGGCCTTTCGAGAAGTGCTGTGGACCTCCTATCTAGAGCTTGGGCGGATAGCACGATCAAGCGGTGCCACTGGCACGGCCCAGATGATGGGGCTGGTGTCAGCAACGGAGTTCTGTCCTGTGGGGATGGATTTTTTAATACATTTTCCCATCTCCTTGGCTGAAACTGGCATAGCCTATAGATGAATGTAGCGAGGTGGCAGTATTAGGTGGTATGGGAGTCTTACCATGTAATGCTAGCACATTACCCAGAGGTGAATCTTGGGTTCACACCAGTTAACGTTAGTGCAGTCCTTGTAGTGTTGTAAAAAACAGTTAGGCTACTTAGAGGAACATGTGTAAAGCATTTTACAACACCCACATGGATGAGAAGTAAATGACACGATTCTGAAGAAATCCAACACCAATTTAGAATAATAAAGCAGATTTTTATCTTAATTAGACACCAAAACGGACTTTGTATCTTGCATACAACCGGAATTGTGAATTTTTAAAGCGTTAAAAAATAGAGCACTTTTAATGGTCAAACGACTATTGATGAAGTCAATGTGGAAAGTCCCAGTGTGCAATTGGTCACTTGTGAGGTGAGCTCCGGGGAACCCGCTTGGAGTTAAGGTCTTGCTGGTCCCTAGACTTCATAGTCAGTTTCTAATTACCATGCCCAGGGAGTCCTGCTGCAGAGGTGTTCTGTCTGTTCTTGGTGCTGACAGGAGCTGCAGGCTCTGTCAAACCTGCAGCACGTGACAAAAGCACACTTCAGGTGGACCCACACTCTACCCTTTGAGAGTAGAGGCCTTTGGTGGTCCCAGGACCTGGATTCTACAACTCGATCTTCGGCACCATGTCCGGTGGCTCTGGTTGCAAAGGTGGCCTTGTGGCTGTCAATCACGGGACTGGTCGCGCCAAAGATGCTTTGCTGCTCCTCTCGAAGCGGACTTCATCAGGCTGCAGGCTCTAAGGAGTGGGGTCGCTTACCAGGCTGGTGACAGACAAGCCTTGGCATCAGCAACATAGTCCACAGTTACTTTGTTGGCTGGAGGTCATCCGGAAGGGGGTAGCAGCTCAAAACTTAGTGAGAGCCTCACTATAACTCCAGGGGTGCAGGTCGCTGACCTCCTTTGGGCTCAATCAAGAGGGGCCTGATGGGTTGCATTTCCTGGGAGTTCAGCACAATTCCTATACAAGCTGAAGGTGACTGGTACCAACAGCCAGGGGAGTCTGCTTTACTTTCTGGCTTCCATTGGTGTCCCTCTTGTTGGGAGCAATGAGTTTGCACCCCGGGCACACGTCGATCACACAGTTCCAGTATATGGTCTCCTCAGGGCACTTAAGTGTCCTCTCTTTGCGCTGCAGCAGAGTCCAAAGTCCTGTTGTCTCTGATGACATCTTCCCTATACCTCTTCTTGGATTCAATGTCAGAATTGAGGTTCTGGTGCCAGACGATCCCCTTAAATCCTGGTTTAGGGGGCATTAAGGGTGTGGGGGACAGTGGCCAATGGGCTACTGGTCCCTGCGGCTAGTCCACCCCTGAACTAATGGCTTCCTGTGGGAGTACGTCACTTTCTACCCAGAACCCACTATTCCCAAGATTTGCCAACATGGCAGAACCTTCCCCCGGCTGTATAAACCTCCTAGCACACCCTGAAGGTGTGGCTAATCTTTGGGAGGTGTATGCATCTTAAATAACTAATTTTCCTACCTGCCAGCCTGGACAAGGCAGAATTGGGCTTTGTTCATGAGTGGGGGACATGAGATTACATATCAAGGGCAGCGAGGCCTTTAAGGCTCACTGCCTTGATCACTGTAAATATTAGCCATCCTGGGATGGCCGAGGTGTGACCTTTGTCCTGCTCAGGTCCTTTGTCTACATCCTGGGGGAAATGTTAACACAACCAGCAGGACGGCAGATTTTTGTCTTGGTGGCAAATGTCTCAAGAGAGCCCGCCAAGGCAGGGGAAAGCTGGTATCTTGGTGGGCATCCTCTATGGATGCCACCAGGGTTCATGCTAGCTAATCGTGGGCACGAGAATCATGCTCAGGGTTAGCAAGCACAGTGTTTGACACCAAACACGGGGAAAATTGGTTGGGCCATCATGGAGCTGGACATCTGGGGACTGCCTGGGTGCCAGCCCATGTTATCCTATGCTGGTCACTTGAGGTTCGAATACAGCCACAGGGGCACATGTGTTCATGCATATATGTCCACACTTATTATACAGTGCACCCTGCCTCCTGGGCTGGAGGAGGCCTACCTTGGGGGTGACTGACCTGTGATATGGGCAGTGAAGGGACTCTGACTGCACTTGGTGTGGGCAGAGTCTAACTCGAGCAGACAAGCTGTGTGTGCAGGCTGACATGGCAGCTTTGCAAGCTTTGCTTTTTCTTGGGTCACACAGGGTGGCACCATCAGTGCTGCAGCCCTGGTGACCTCTATACCATTCCTGCCCTGGTTACAACTGATACCACCCCATATGGCCCTAGTAAGTGTTAAGTCCAAAGTCCTTGACAATTGGGTTTACCAAACCACTGTACTTTTATTTTATTTTTATTAAGAGAAAGAGCACTGGCACTGGGCCTGGTTAGCAGGTCCCAGTTCACTACCCGAGTCAAAAACCAGGATCTAGCAGTTCAAATGGGGGGGCAGATAGTAGGGAGGGGGCATTTGCAAAGAAGCCCAGTTTGCTACAATTAATTAATACCTTTAGATCAGCGTATTTCTGCAGGTCATGCCCATATTGAAGACTTCCCTGTTGGAGAACATCCCCTGGTCAGAAAATTACTGTGAGGCATTCCCCTCCAAAGCTGAGATACTGGATCCTTTGGAATGTGAATAAAGTTCTGAAATTGTTTATTTCTTGGTCAAGCAATAGGTTCTGCTCCAAGAAACAACTGTCAGATAAAATGGCTACCTTGTTGTGTAATTCTCAACTCATCTCTTAACTTGCTTTTGACTGGACTCCAAAACTGTGGGTGGTAAGGTGTATTAAGGCTTATGAAACCTTGACAAAGTTAGTATGTGCTGACTACACTTCGGAAGCCTTATCGGGCAGTATCTTTCTCTACTATTGCAAAATGGGTGCACTGGGCCATGCAGGAGGCAGGCATTGAGGTTACAATTTTGGTGCGCATTCTGCTAGAGGTGCTACGGCATCTTAAGCTTTCACCTTGGGGGCTCCCTTGGAGGATATTTTGAAGGCTGCAGAATGGTCTTTGGATTCTATCTTCAAACAGTTTTATTTTAAACCAGTCTCCTCCATTGCGACCTTCGTAGTCGATAAGCTTTAAACTTGCATAATCTTTGCTTCCAGTCCTGACAGAGATTGAAAAATTTCCTAGCTATCGTTACAGAAAGATTATGTTCTGTTAAGGACACTGCGGCTAGGATTATTACCTCCTCTTCTCAACAGTGTTTCATGCCCCCCCCCCCCCCCCCATTGGAGATGGATATGTTTTCTTCAATGTAAGTAATCCTTGCACCTTAAAGTGTTCTTTGCTCTGACATTTGTTGTTGATCCATTATGCTTGTGTACTTTAGGATAGGTCTTTGATTTTCAACTCGGGAACAGATGAATACTTGTGTATTAGGATGCGATGGTGATGGCAATGGTTTCATTGAGTTATGTGTTTTCTTATAGGATCTCATCCTTCTAAACAAGAGTGAAGAATTACACTGCAAGCTCCTGTTGCAGGAAGAGTGAGTCGTAAGGGGCAGTTAAAATGTCTGCTGTTCATGGACTGGTTGATGAAAAAAAGTTCCCAGTGTTTCATGGGAAATGTAGTATTTCATGTTTTTTTTTAAGATGGCTGCTGGTTGGAAGAAATGAATTTAGTAAAGCATAACACTCGCCTCCGGTCCTGACACAGTATTAGAATAAGTGAACGCCAGTTACAATGGTCGTATAATGCTATTTATCACACTTTCAAGCAGATAGTCCCTGGCTTTGATCTATGATAATGAGGAATTACTAACTACTTTAATAGAAAATTGTGCACTGTGAAAATCAGGAAACTGGAAGAAATACTTGCTGACTATTAATCAGACAGACATCTTCCTAAAAATCTCCAGCAAATGGAAGAAACAGAAAGATACTGTGCTACTGCTGGAAATATGGCACAAGTTAATGAGCTCAATTTTCCATCACTATATGGCATGAGAGCAGTACACAGTACAAGGCAACAATTTGACAAAAGTAGGAGATTCAGTTTCATCCACTGCCAGGCATTTAACAGTGCACAGTATTCTACCATGAGTCACAGAAGCTTCTCAGTAGTGTTCACAATCATCATGTTTAAGATAGTAATGTTGGCATGTCTCTGGTGAGTAGGAACAGATGTGAAAAAGTCTAGATGGTTCTGGGTCGGGAGAGTGACCACATAAATATCCATAGTTTTGTTACAGTATACTAGAAACTGAAGCCAATCCCTCACCATACTGATGGGTCCTTATCCCTAGCATATTGAGACTCTGTGTTTCGCGATTAGCAAGGCAAGTACCATAAGTCACCCAGAATGCTTAGGATGGTCTCTGAATGCTGGCCTTTATCATCGCTGGATCGTCACAATGACCCTTCACTTGTGACCACTGCCCTGCAAGCACTGTCGGAGTGGGTGCATGTGCAACCTGATGTGCGGCACAACTGCTGTGCAAGATGCCGCCATACCCAAGAGCTTCATTTCAGTTCATAGAGTTAATGGACAAGTGGTTGGGGTACGCTTTCCCTGTGATAGCATTTAAGACTCAGCCCAGGAAGGGTTGGATTGCTTGGGGCAGGAGGTGGGACTTCTTTGTGTTTACAGTGAACTATCTTAGTGTCTGCTAGACCCTGGTGCTTGCTGCTGCTCTTGATCAGCTGGTTGTCGATATATGGAAAATGTGGAAGTCTTCTCTGCGTAGATAAGCAGACACCACCACCAGACAATTTGTTTAAAACCCTAGAGCAGTAGTGACCCCAAAGGGTAGTACTGTGAATTGGTAGATGTGTCCACATACTGTAAAAAGAAAGGTACTTGTGATGAGCTGGTGGATAGGAATGTGGAAGTAGGCTTCCTTGAGATCTAATGGACTCATGAAATCTCCCTGACAGAGAAATCAGATATCATCCTGCAGGACTGTCCAAAAAGTCTCCAATAGGATGTACTGATTGAGCAGCCTCAGGTTCAAGCTGGGCCAGAGGCAGCAGTTCTTTCTTAAAATGATGAATTACAGTGAATAAATACCTTTGCCCTGCTGGTAGGTGGGCTGTGAGTAGGGGACCAGTTCTATTGTGCCCTTTTTGAAGGAGCATGATGACCCCCCCCTCTTGCAAGAGAGTGAGGTGGTCTTGGCCGATGGTGTGTCAGTAAGGTGGTATTCTAAGTAGCAGCCCAGTGGAACCACCACTAATATCCACTGATCTGAGGTGAGATCCTTGTAGTATGGATCCCTAAAGAGTCAGGGGTGACTTGTCCTCTGAAGTAAAGAGGATAGCTTGGAGCAACCGTAAACTTTTTCTCTATCTGCTCTGAGCATGCCCCTAAACTTGTTGGGGGCACACTTCAGAATGCCATTGAGCACTGTAAGGAACTAGACAGAGCACTCTTTCTTTGAGCGGGATACCACAAAAAGTAATCCTCAGTCTGTGGGATATGTATATCAACTTTATAGGTAGGCTGCCCTCTGAATAACTGCATAATACAGAGCTGTATGATCAGGGAGCTAGTTTGACTAAATAAGGCTTGAGCTCTGGATCGTCTGCCGGGTAGAGGACATAGTCCTCCCAGGGGTCATACCCATCTCCTGCCCCAGCAGGTTGGTCATGAGGCTCTCCCTTCCCATAGGGGCTATCTGTGTCAGAATAGTGAACTGACCTCTCAGGAGATTCTGGAGGAGGGGCTGGTCAAAATAGCTGCGGTGGGAGGTGGAGGAGGTGCCAGTGAGTGCCTGTGTGTGGGATATTGTGGAGGGCAGCTCATAGCCTTGTCTTCATGCCTCTTAGCATCAGATACTGAGGTGTGTCAAAATTAAGTTCCTCTTTGGAAGTTAGTCTCAGTTTCTTGGAATCTGGGGTAGCTTTGCCAAACGTTTCCCCATCTCTGGGTGGATAAACACCCGATTTTGTCTAGAACTGAATTCCTTTCATAGTCTCTCTCAGATGGGTGCCTCTGACTTTTCTATCCTTAGTGCTGAAGGGGCCCTTGGCATCAAATTAGTACTTAATTTGGGAAGCAATCTCGTGTTGATTTCTGCTCTAAAGGGACAGACTTAGTGCCCTTCGAGCAGAGGGACTCAAGGAGTGTCATAGCTTGACATCCTTTGGCAGGAGCTTACTTAACACCGAAGATTTTTCTCAATGTCGACCGTGGCCAGAGGGTGCCTGAAGACCAGAGGCTGAAGCCTTCTTTTTGGCAGGCTTGATTTGATGTCAGACTAACACAGGAGTGGGGGCGTGGCCTGGCCGGCGGGCAAGATGGCCGTCACTGAGTGAGGCACTGCCGGACCGTTTCATCGTGTATTTCTCCGGATGGGCGACGTTTTCAGAAGCGGGCCGGTTGTGCAGGCCCGAGACCACTGGCGCCACGTTGACTCCTGCAGTGGGCCTCTGTTAGGGGCAGGCTGCGGTGTTTCCCCGACTAGGGGAGAGGGCACGGCCGCGCGGTGCGGCATGAGAAGGCGCGCGCGCCTTTGGCTCTGGGTGCGCCCTGCAGTGTGGCGCTCCCGGCTGCTCCTTTGGAGCCGGGGGCGGGTGGAATTGCCGAGGGGCTTTCCGAGTTGGATCGCGGCCCATCGCGGTGAGCTGACTCCTTGAAGGGGCCGGGCCTGCCCTCCGGTGTGCCAAGCGTTCTTGGCTGGGTGCTGGTGCCCGCTGTTTGTGCTCCCCCGGTGGAAGGGTGAGTGCGGGGGGCCGGCGCTGGACTGCGCCTCGAGGAACGAGGTGCTGGAGGTCTGCCTGGGGAGCCGGGGTGACCTGCTGTTGCGTGGTGGACCTGGCTGAGTGCACCTGGACCTGACTGCAGAGGAGAGAGACCGGGCTGAAGGAGGAGGTAGCCTGCCACAGAAGAGGGCGAGGCAGGCCTGGCATTGGCTTGCAGCTGAAGGAGCTGTTTCACTGGACTGTGGAGCTGACGTCTACGGTGGATGCTGGTGGCGGCTGGTGCTGCTTGGACTGTCTTACGGAGTGTCCAATTGCCCGATTGGTGCCCCGCCGCCTCGTTTGGCTGGCTGGTGAGGTGAGGCCCGAGTGGTTGAAGAGGGGCCCCTGTTGGAGGGAGACTTTTAGATCCGGCTACATCACACTTCATCTCTTAGGTGCGGGTGTTGGTTAAAGACTGGGTTGAGATCATGGGTAAGGCAGAGCAACGTCAGGCTAAGCTTACCTTTGACGGAGGGAAAAAGAGAGGTGGGGCTCCCGCCTTGGCATCCAGTTGCAACGGGGCTGAGGAAGGGAGCTCGGATGCATCAGTGAGGTCCATGTTCTTAGAGCTCAAGAGCAGCCTGGCTGGATCATGTGACTGAGCAGTTAGACCGAATAAAAGCTCGGGTGGACGATCATGATTCCAGATTTGAGGTCCTGGAGATGCGGACATTGGAGATGGAGGACGCCCCCGAGGGGATAAAGATCAGCTCGCGCAAATGGAGTGCATTCTGGAGGTCATCCGGAATAAAAATTAGGATTTAGAAGCATGCTCGCAACGTAATATTCGCATCATTGAACTGCCAGAGGCCACTGGCATCGGCCGCATGGAGGATTTTGTGGAGAGCATGCTGTCGGACCTGTTCGCGGGCGAGCTCTCCCGTCTGCTGGTGGTCGAGAGGGCCCACAGATCCTTGGGACCTCGGCCCCCGCCGGGTACTCCTCCGTAACCCATTGTTGCACGCCTGCTTAACTATCGAGACAGAGACACTGTTCTACGCTTGGCACGGGAGAGGAAGATGGTGATGTATAAGAACGCTGAACTCAGTTTTTTTCCTGACTACACCCTAGGCGTGCAGGTGGCGCGACGTGCCTTTTTACTGACTAAGCGCTTGTTGAACCCGGTGGGCGCAAGATTTGCTCTCCTTTGCCCTGCCAGGCTGACGGTGCGGCATGAAGGAAAGGTACTGTTTTTACTGATCCAAAACAGGCCGCCAGGTTTGCTAGACGATTGCCTAAGCGGCTGGAGGTTGCGGGCCTGGACGGCTCTGGATCCGAGAGGGCTACCTTGAGTGATAATGACTAATCAGCGAGCTGCTGGAACTGGCATGGCTTGCTGGAGCTGCTGGGCTATGATGGTCCATTTCTGTACCTAGGATCGCTCTGTTGAATAATCTGCTGTTCGGCCCTTGTGCCCCTCTCCCCCAGTTTTTACAAGGTGGTGAGATGGTAGGCCGGTTATCGCCCTTTGGATGAGCCCTGATTATTGTGTTTGTGCCCTAATGGGGTGGTTTTGGGGCTTGGCAGGGTGGGTTTCTGCTACGGCCCAATTGGGGGGTCTGCGTGGGACGGGGTGGGGTGGGTTCTCAGTTACGTTGTATATTATTTGTTCTCTAAGCTGTTCTTTCTGTCTTCTTGCATGTTTCTGGCAGGTGGGGTTGTGCTACATGGCAGCGCATAGTATGTATGAGGAGGGCGAGATGGGACCGAATAGTTTGACAACGGTACGTTGTTTGACTTGGAATGTGCGCGGGCTAAATGATAGGCGGAAGGCGGGTCTTGTGGCAACGTATATTAAACGTCACGAAATAGATATTTGTATGTTGCAAGAGACCCACCTGGTGGCGTAAACGCTGGGCAGGTTGAAGGCCGGCTGGGTTGGCGAATATCACTGCTCGATGTATTTGAGTTATGCTAGCGGAGTGGCGATTCTGCTGCGCAAAGGGATACAGTGGCATACTCGGAGGGTTATTCTTGACCCGAACGGCAGGTATGTTCTGTTGAGTGGCCCACTGTTGGACAGAGCTTGCCGGTTGGTTGCTGTATACGATCCAAATGTGGACGACCCAGAGTTTTTCCGAGAGCTGTGGCGTCTGGTAGAGTCGCTGGGAACTGGCGCAGTAATTTGGGCTGGTGACTTTAACGTGGTTCTGGATCCGAGGATGGACCCTGAGAGTGCGGCCAGGGTGCAGCATGTTGCAGCTGCGAAGGCATTGGCGGCAGTGATGCAGGGGGGCGCTTTGGTGTCATTACAGTGAGGGGGAGAGGGCCGGGCGCACGTTTGCGGATATGTTGCGCAGGCCGTGGGCTAGCAATTACGTCACCGAGATTGTGGGTGGTGAGGATGAGCGTGTGGCTGGGACGTGTGGCGTCATGCAAGCTTTTACTCAATATTTTGCACCGCTATATGCTGATCCGTTTGGATTGGACGCGGCAGCGGCGCAGGCTTATTTCTCTGACATAGCAATGGTGTGGTTTGACGATGCTCACCTCTCGTATTTGGATGTTCCCTTCTCTGTGGAGGAGGGGACTGCGGCGATTCGCGGCCTGTCTGCCGATAAGTCTCCTGGTACAGATGGTTTGGCCCCTGCGTTTTACTAGGAATATACGGATATTCTTGCCCCTCACCTCTTGGAGGTATACGCGGAAGCTCTGGAGGCTGGGATTCTCTCTGCCTCGCTCCGGGAGGCCTTGATAGTCACAATCCTTAAGCCTGGGAAGAATCCGGCTTGCTGTGATTCGTACCGCCCGCTCTCTATGATTAACATTGATACATTGAACATTTTGGCCAGGATTAATAAAATCCTGGCCAAAATGATTGCGGCGCGTTTGCAGCCGCTGCTCCCTTGGTTGGTGCTGCCAGACCAGTCAGGTTTTGTGCCTGGGAGATCCACGTGTCACAACCTATGCACGTTTTTTGCGGTTGCTGGTTCGATGGAGGCAGATGACAACACTCCAGTGGTGTTTCTAGATGCCACCAAGGCTTTCGATTCCTTAGCATGGGAGTATATGTTTGCGCTCCTTGCCTGTGTGGGCCTGAGAGCGCGATATGTGAAGCTGGTAAGATTACTGTATACTCAGCCCACTGCTAGGCTGCGTTTAAATGGGAGTGTGTCGACCTCATTTCCAGTCGCCCGTGGGACGCGTCAGGGATGCCCATTGTCTTGGTTACTTTTTGCGGTAGCAGTGGAGCCTCTTGCAACGGGGTTGCGGCAGAGGCACATCGACAAGGGTCTGCAGTACCAGCAACGACCCATTTTGTTATCTATGTATGCGGGTGACATTGCGCTGTATGTACGGGACCCGAGCCGGAATTCAGATATTCTGTTGGATGAAATCGTGCACTTTGGCACTTTTTCTGGTATCGTGATTAATTGGTCCAAGTCAGTGGTGCTTCCTATGTCCCCGGGTGTGGTGACGTTCTCCTCCCGGTATCCTATAGCATGGGTGGAGGGCCCGGTTAGTTTTCAGGGAATCCAGTTGAGTTGCGACACCAAAACTCTCTGGTTGGCCAATTATGGTGTGGCAATTTCGTGGTTGGAGGAGAAGGCTGAGGCTTGGCGCACCTTACCGCTTTCGCTGATTGGGCGTATTGCCATCGTGAAGATGGTGGTGCTCCCCAAATTTTTGCACCTGTTTGTTAATCTTCCGCTCCCACTCTCAAAGAGTTTTTTGCGGCGTCTCCGCTCTGTTCTGATACGCTTGGTCTGGGCGGGCAGCCAACCTCGTATCTCCTGGGAGAAGCTGGCGCTGCCTTTTGAGCTGGGTGGGTTTGCTGCCCCTGATTTGGAGCTTTATTATAATTGTGCGCAAGCACACTTTGCGTATTACTTGTTGCGCCCGATTCGGTATCTGCCACATCTGGCGCCTGAAAGTGACGCAGTTTGGCCGGACGGCTTGGTACTCGTGCTCGGGCACCCATCTTGGCCTCGTTTGCGGGGCGTCGACCCGGTGACATGTACTGCCAGGGCGTGGAAGACACCCCTTTTGCTCCTTCGTTGCCTGTCTTGGCCGTTGCTGATGCCCAGATGTTCCGAGATGGGGGAATACGTGACTTTCTTCGGGAAGCCAGCTTAACTGAGCTGGGTGATTGGTTTGCGGATGGTCGTTTGATTCCTCCTAGTGAGGTGCTTGGAGATGAACGCGCCACTGCATTACAGCGTATGTATGTGTTGGGGGTTTGTGCTATGCTGCGTGCTCGGTTCCCTGGTCTTCCGGAGGCTCCGCTGGAGTGCCGTGCTTTGGAGATGCTAGTTACAAATTATACAATTGCATTTAGGAGCATTGGGGTGCACTTGGAGAGTACTCCAGGACTGGATGGGAGATGGATGTGGGAGAGCCTATTATGGAGGAGACGTGGCGGAGTTGCTGTGTGCATATGCGAGCACTGTCCCCGAACTATAGGCTGCGGCACTTCAAGTTTTTACACCACCTATACTACACGCCTAGTGGGCTCTGCTCCATGGGTCTGGTGATGATGCGCGCTGTGAGCGCTGCTGTGCCCCAGACGCTGGATTTTTGCATCTTGCGCTGGAATGCGCTGTTGTCCATGCTTTTTGGGTGGAGGTCCTGCGCATAATTATAATTACTGAGGTGACTGGATCGGAGATACCCATTTCCCCCAAAGTTGCGCTGCTTGGGTGTGTGAATGAGGTCAGCAGGACTCACAGAAGGCTGGTGGGTCTGCTTCTTTTACTGGCTAAGCGCAGAGTTGCTATGTGCTGGGGCAGGGGGCGAGCTCCTCATGGGTCTGAATGGTTACGAGACGCTGCCTTTTGCCAGGATCAGCTGATGATTTTTTGGGAGATTTCTCCTGAGGGCTCCCGACCGAAGGATATCTGGGCTCCTTTGCAAGCTTACCTGGTGACCTTGAGTGGGGAGATTGAGTGATGTATGCTTGCTCGCATCCTGGGTGTCTTTCTCTCATCTCCTCCGCTCGCACTGTGTTCTGTGTATAGATGTTAGCGGTTGGGCGCTTCTGTGCGCGCACTCTGCCTGTCTTTTGCCTCTTCTCTTCGCTGTCTTTCTGTTGTTAGCCTTGGCTTCACGGTATCTGCTTAAGGCCCCTCTCCTGGACTTTTTGCGGGGACCGTACTAATCGAGAAGGCTGGCGGACTTTGCTGATGATGGCAGTCTATAACCATGATGCTTTGTGCGGTGGGAAATTTGGGCCCCGTTGAATAGAAAGTACTTTGTGCCAGGGGAGGGCTGCACTTCGACACAACCTGTATTTACAATTGGTGGGCCATTCTTGTTGTTCATTGTTTTGTAATATGCAATAATCAATAAAAATAAATAAATAAAAAAAAAGACTAGCACAGGAGTGATGTTTTGCTTTGGTGTAACAGTGTTTGGGTGGGTGGGGCTCCACCACATAACTTGGTGCTTGGGGTAGTATTGTAGTACTCATTGCCCTTTCTGTCTTCATGTGTGGCCCCAATGATGGCAGTGTCAAAAGTTGTACCCTTCTGATCTTCCTAAGAGGTGATCGGGGAGGGCTGCACCTCCCGGAGAAAAAAGAGAAGACTCAGTTGGAGCCAGGGTGTCTATGTAATTTGTCATAGCTGCTCAAAGAAAAGACTAGTGTAGCAATTGGGAGAACCTTAAGCAGCGATTGTTCTTCAGTCGTCGTTCTCGCGGACAGCTATACCACCCTCTTGAGTCTCTGCATCCTTAACACACTGCCTACACAATCATGCACACCTTTCAACCCTGTCATCTGGAGCCCTTCACTGGTAGTGAACCCTGGATGGAGGAAGAAGAAGAACAGCTGAGGGAGCCCAGAACCAGCACTAGAAACTGGTGCTACAGGAGGGCCTGTGGTAATACTGCAACAGGTAAGGGAGGTATCTTTGTTGTCTCTGAGACTGCAGTGGTGGGAGCTGCTCTCTGTGCTTCAAGCTGTGTCAGACTTAAGTATTCATAGTGATGTTTTAACTTAAAGGAAAGACTTCTAAATAAATTGAAAAGGACAAAAGTGAGTTAAGACCCTCGAGAATGGTTTGGAGGTTCAGGGGGCATGCAAAGTGAATCCCTCTGGACAGAAAGTGGCTACTGGCTCTCTGTCCACGCTGGGACAGACTGACAGTAGTGGCAACATTAATGTAAAGTCAGTGATACCTATACCCATCCTGGCAACATCTGTGCAGTCTTCCTTACTTGGGTTCTTTTAGTATCTATCACGTCTGGAATATGTGTGTTGACAGAGAGTGTGTCTAAAGGGTGAGGATGGATTGTTGAGCTATGGTGTTAAATTTAAACCTAGCTGTTATCTGTTCTGCTGGGCATGCCAGCTTCCCTGTGTCCCTGCTGAAATCTTGCAGAAGCTTGGCAAGTTAGAGAAGGAACCAGCCCTTATCTCGGTTTAGTTCAGGCATGCCTGCTGCTGTGCAACAGTCAGGGCCTTCTGGCCTGGAATTAATTACCATACCTTCCTGGGGATAGCACACAGGTACCAGGAAACAGAAAAGGGGGGGAAGCAAGTTTCCCCCATTTATGAGCACAAAGTGAACATGATGGAAATATGCCCCCAGGATCAGAAGGGCACCAAGGATTCAAAAGTAGCCGACCTCCTGACTGAGTCAGCCTGTTCCTCAGGGAATGATGAAAAATTAGCTCAGTGGTTGGTTCAATGTTTCACTTGTTTTTCTGAAAAGCAACACACCAATGTCTTTGAGTGAGCAGAGATCCAGACGTGGAATCCACTTGGGGCTGAAACAGTGTTTGTTGACAGATTGTGTGCAGAAAGGAATATGCTAGTCTGACGGAAGCAGCTGGGTTTCAGCTCGCCAGGAAAATTATTCTGCAGAGTACCAACTATCGTTGAGAACTGTGTGAGGCGGCTCGGGAAGGGCAACTACTTTAAAGCCCAAGGAGACACCAGGCAGCTGCTCAAAATAAAGAAATGTGCTGCTTATTGTCATTGGAGGCGAAGCTGCTTCGTCCCTGCCCCTACCTTGTGCTGTGCTAGCCCGGGGTGAGGGGGGGGGGACGATTTACCAACTGTAGCCGAAGAACATTGCACTGCTAAAGAACTTACCATTTGAACCCTTGGTCCATGTCCCAGGACTTGCATAGTCTCCAGCATTGCCACTGGTTGCCCTATACCGAAAGCAATTAGCATCATCTCTGTGGATGCACTGCTATTAGACACTCTAGACCAAGCACACTCAAGGTATGGCCCGGGGGCTGCTTGTTGTGCCTCCTGACCTTTATATGGAGCTCCATGGTTAACAGCAGAAAAGAGGTGCTGTTTACTGCACTGAGCAACTTATTGAACAGGCAAGCTTTTATTTAGGAAAAGAATGACCAGGGTTATCGCCTTACCTTGTGCCATTTGCATGGTTTGCGATACAGTGCGCCTGAATGCCTGATCAGCCTGGTGGAGGAAGTTTGATGCAGCTATTGCACGGTCTACATCCTGCATCATAAGAGGAGAGGATACGGTTACAGAAGAGAAAATACTCAACCTACCCATAGATACAGACACTTTTACATCTATGAAAAACACCACCAGGGCTCAATCATATTGGCAGCTCTCTAAATCAACATTAAGGTTCTACTGCTCTGTAAATCAACACTCAGGTTTAGACTCTTCTTTGCCTCCCTACATCAATAACTAGGATCAGACACTTCAAACCTTTTCCAAAATGCTGACTGTGAACAACTGTAATTCTTTAAATCACCACATGTCATTTGTTCACGTGAGAGGAACTCAACCCCAACTACTCTCCATCTCCTCTTCATCTACAATAAGCGTGTTAACAGGAGTGGCTCCCAAATATAAACAACACACATATTACTTACAACTATCTCTTCACTATTCATGTCACTTTTTGATAACGTCCAAGCAGGCTCTGCAGTTATTCCCTCTTGTTTGTAAGCTCCAAGAACACACATAAGGCTGTCACATAACTTCTGGTGCCCCAGGTTGCTCTGTATCATTCTCTCACCTTTTGTTCCGTCTCTTCAGGGAGGTATTTCACTGGATTCTCCAAAGCAATCTGTAATAGGTCCGTCACTCTCGACCTGCAACTGTATGTTTATGCAATTATTTGACACCACAACAAAATATTCTGATTTCAGGCTATATCTCTGCAGTGAGCATAATGATATGGCGATTCAAATTCTGTTTCTCGGACACAAACTTCTACTTAAGTCATGTAGTCTCTTGCCTTCTTCAGTCTCAAATGACTGAAGCTAAACCTAACCTAACTGACACATACACCGACTGTGCTTGTCTCCTTATGTCCAAGCCCCACGCCTTCTCCAGCTCTTTTTAAAACCCACAAATTTGCCATCTAGCCCATTGCATTATGCCTCCACGATAAAGGCTGAAATTGATAAAGATGTAATCAAGGACAAAAAACAATGACATGCATAGCAAACACAGCTTTGGGGGGAGGTAGGTACTACACGGGTGACTGGAAAACCCTTATTGCATTAGGTGGTGTACAGGTAAGTCTGACAGCAGTCAAGTAGATATAACCTCTATTCCACACAATTTGTACAAGAAAAAAGACCTCTCATTATCCTGAGATTTCAAATGTTATCTCTGGCCCCAGTGCGGCACTGAACCCCACAAATAAATGCCCATACCTATCCCAAGTGCACTCAGACATGTCCAGGATAAGGCTCTTCTGTTCCCAGGGGTTTTTGTCTGGGTTAGGTCTCTCCAGTTTCCTACTCATAGCATGTATTATTTCATCAGGTAGCGAGATATTTCTTTGGTGGTTCCTCTGCAGGCAGAGCTCCACTGTGCAGTCCAAAAACAGCTGGCAAAATCCTGCAGAATCTCGAAAAATTAAAGGCAACATAAGGTAACTGCAACAGCTCTGAGCAAAACACACATCACTCAGTCCGTGAGCTGGATTGAGTGCACATTGCTAGACTAGGCATCCCTTTCCCAGAAGCCAGAGATTACTGTATTCCACCGCAGTAAGTGAAGTGATCCTTGGGACCAGCATCTGCTTTCACAAACCTTCCAGACACTTCCACTCGGCCATGTTCCTACTCACACATATTGCACGCATACAGAGAACCGGATCCGGCAGTCAAGCTTTCTCCTACATCTCTCCTAAAACGTGAAACAATCTGCCACTACACATCTGAGCCTCTTCTTCAATTCTTGAATTATGCAAGGCGCTGAATGCTTGTCTTTTTGAGTACTCTCTTTTGGCCCTGCTCACAGCTAGGATCCTGAGTGATAGTGCACTTCACAATACCACTTCCTAACAGTGCAGTTTGACCTCATTCCGTCACCAAACCGTATTTTCTGCAAGGCACAATTAGAATTAGGTCCATCAGGTCTCCGCCACGCTGGAACCAGTGTCTGTGGAGAAACCACTGTAGAGCACTTGTGGAAACATACATGCATGATGAGGAAAATGCACAAAGCCAGAAAACGTAAGACCTTCAGGACAGGAACGTGTGCTCAGTCTGGAAAAAATGGGACTACTTCCTGGATCTCAACAATTCTCTAAGTAGCTGGAAAGCATGTAGAAGGGTAGTTTTCAGAATCAACCCTATGAACTGGGGGCACTGGGAGGGCTACCCGTGAGAATTGGGTCTCCTTGATCAAAAAGCCTAGGTCTACTGTACCAAGACTGACTACTGCATATGACATGCCACCGCCTGTGGTGAACTTTTGATCAGCTGTTCATCCAGGTATTGGAAGATTTAGATGTCTTCCTTTTAAAACTGAAAAAGTTCTCTTCTCCCAAGCTTCTAGTTGTTTTACTACCCATTAGAAGGAACATAAGGAAAGGTCCCCACCAAATGCCCAGAGGGGCAGGATGCTTGTATGACAAGGCCTTCTGGTGACAGGCGTGTAGATATGAAGAAAAGATCATCTGGTGCTGAGCGGTAGCACCTTGCGACCAGCCTGCTGACTGCTGGTGCTGAGGTGGGCTTCCCACTAGCTGGCATCACCAGATTCATAAAGGCCTTGTTAAAGGGCAAAAGTGGTTTTGAAAATGGTGCGACTGGGAGGAGTACCTTAGTGGGGACAATCTTCCTAATGTATACTGTTGGAAGCTGAAGCTCCAGTACTTCTGCAGTTTTTTTTAACCACCGAGTGGAAGGACATTACTCTGGGCTACAAGTTCCTGTCAAAAAGGAGGTTCTATTTCTGGGGAGGTGTCCAATACAGTGGCTGAAGAAAGGCCACCATCATCATCATCACCATAGACAAAGATTCAGAGGAGCACAATCTGATCCAAAAAGATCATGATTCCTCGCCTATATTCTTCCTCCTTCAGAATTCTGGAGTTGGAGGCGTCTGCAAAAAAGATGAGGAGCCAGTGCTAAAGAAGCAGAACAGAGAGCACTGGAGTCGCAGCCATGAACCCTGGCAGACCTTAAAGCACCATGGTCCCAGATAGTGCGCTGGATTGTGCTGTGGCTCTCAAAAAGATGCTATACTTGGCACTGAAGAAGGCCACCAGCTTCGAGCATGGCCTTAGGAACTCTGGGTAGGAAGACGCTGGTGATGGAAATTCCAGGCATGCTGGAGGCAGAAGCACTGAAGATAGTGCAGGCGAAAATCGAGGCAGTTCAAAAGCACAGTCCTGTAGAGTCACAGGCGTGGGCCACTCCCTCAGAAAATGTCCCTGCTCCACAACTACCAATTTAGAATCTGCGGATACACATTCTGTGGGAGTCGGAGAATATATGCCATGTTTTTTGTGCTATATGTGCATGTGTGAAAAATTTGAGGATGGTGAGCTGGAGTGCGGCCTTGACGGACTGCGGCTGAGTGTCATCACAACCCAGGCCATGAGTGACTTGAAGTTCCTTGATAGACTTCGGGTGCATGCTGAGGCAGGATTCACAGGAATGGGAGTCATTGTCCACACCTAAGCACCAAAGGCACATGCAATGGGGGTCAGTAGTGGACATTTATCCCTCAGAGTACCTAAGGGGCTTGAATAGTGTTCGGGGGAGATATTTCTACAGAAATGAACAGATGTTCTGTGACAAAAACTCCCAATTCTCAGGAAAAAGTGAGCTTTGGATCTTTGTGGAAGGTGTGGAAAAATGGGAACTGATGTTGTGCTGGGGTGGGTGAAATATGGCTTCAGCGAGGTCATCTTTCCTCATTTATGGCATTGATACAAAGCCCGTGCCCTCTTCTGGCAACTTGAGAGCTCTGAAGTTTTCAGATCCAGTTGGAAGTCTGGGATAATTATACAGGTGTGGAACCTGCAGGTAAAAGTATCCATCAGAAATATTAATCACTTTCTCTGTTGGCTGCAGTGTGATTCAGTGGGAAACTGAGAAGGTATACTGCCCATCTTTTTTAAACATTCATCACACAAAAAGGTTTTGTAACCTGTAAATACCAATTCCGATTACTCACCAGACACCTCTTCTAGTTGTTTTGATAGACCCTCACCTACTCTATTAGTGGCATGCTTCATCATCAGGTCTCTTCTGGTTCCAAAAG
Source organism: Pleurodeles waltl (assembly GCF_031143425.1). Taxonomy (NCBI): domain Eukaryota; kingdom Metazoa; phylum Chordata; class Amphibia; order Caudata; family Salamandridae; genus Pleurodeles; species Pleurodeles waltl. Next base: position 694,290,606 of record NC_090445.1, read on the forward strand.
ACCAGGATTGGCTCAAACATATTCCTGTGATAATTTATTGCTGGTGTCTTAACACAACTTAAAGCTACCCAGAGGACACCCAGCTAGCCCTCGAATCGTGGGTGTCCAGTATAGATAAAAACAATGTGTTGGGTGTTAATAGGATATAATGTCCTTACTTCCTCATTGGTGTCAACTTGTTTCGGTCTATATTTGTGTTGCCTTTGGGGAACCAGGCTCTTAAAAGGACAAACGGGAAAGCTCCAGAGTGTGTGTCTATTTGACCTGTACTGATTAGTATGTAATGTATAGGTACTTTCCCTATTCAGTCATGACATAAGACATACAACACATAACATGTATATGGACTATTCGCCCAACTGTTTGAGTCCTATTTCCTGAAATGGGAGAAAACAACAGTATTAGAGGAGATGATTTTTTCATATGACACAAAAGACATATTTCACTTATTAGTGCCATTACACAACACACTGACATGCACTGTAAAGCCCAACCCAGGACATACATTCATTCCCTCATGCAGTCCAATACATGCATGCAATTAACATAACAATTGGTGGGAAACGTCAGTGAATCACTGCAAATCTGTGATTAGTGGCTGGGAAAATATATATATATATATATATATATATATATATATATACACATACACATACACATACACACACACATAAACACACATATATACACACACACACAAAGTATCTCACCCTACTGTAGAAATCATCCGTCCAGCTGTGTGACGACATACCTAACCGCATAGATCGATTGACAATTTTAAAAGGGAAAAACATCAGTAAATTTTTTTCAGGTGTGCTCAAAGCCATTTATGAAAGTGTGATGGAACAGTTCCTTTTATTGATGGAATCTCATTCCTCTGCCTCAGAAGGGGTTTTCTACTTATCTTTTGTCAACCATATCTTATTATGTCGTTTTTTGCAATGGTGGTGCGCATGCACTTTCCTATTCAATGTTAGGTTCATCAACTTTTCCACTCATGACGCCACTCTGGAGTTTGTTGCACATAACATTTTTGGTATTTCGTCCCAATTGTGTATAGTGATAAAAGCTGCTGGAATGTTAAATATATAGTATAATTTTCAGGTTTTGAGGGTCAACCCAGGTGTAGTCTCTCATTTCATGGGGTTCATTTGATGCTACTGTACACCATCATTAAGTTCTCTTATGTGACTTTTTAGTCTGGACACCCCACTGTTGTTCACGTTCCACTATGGTTCTTTAGGAACCAGAATGCGACACGAAGATGAAGCATGCCACTAACAGTGTGGGTGAGGGTCTAGCAAAACAACCAGGAAAGGTGGCTAGGGGTTCATTTGAATTGTTCCTTAAAAGGTTGTAGGATACAATGAATGATTTTGACAAAGGAGACTATCTTGTATCCCTAAAATGTTTGTCTCCCCTTCTCTTCTACAATGTGTTAATAACATTAGTATTTGAGGGTTGGTAGCTATCTTTTTAACCTCCAGTTAAAAGCACTGATTTCAGGAAATATTAGATCCCAAATCAAAACATGTACTGCCATGTTCAAGTAGCAGGATGTCACCTAGTGTAGTGCTCATTGGTGTTCAACACATAATATTAGAGCTACAGAGAAATGTGTCAGTTTAACATTTTTCAATCTTCCTGTGAAATTCAGAATCATGCTTTACTTTTGCAAATTGTTAAAATATCTGCATTCTCATGTAAACTGAGTAATTTAAAAGTATCTTAAATCATAAGATGATCCCAATGGTAGCCAATATTTTCAAGAAATACTTCTGTATGTTTAGTACTCTCACGACTCCTCAAGAAAGATGCTTAGCTGTAAATACCAAGCGGCCACAATGGATAGTGAACTCCACAAACGTTTTAATGTCAAACTATGTCTTACCATGTGAATTCCTTTTTTAGCCTACTGCAGTCTTCCCAAATCAGACTTCACTTCCAGAAAAAGGACTCTACCAGATAGGAGCTGAATGCAGAGCTGTATACGTTCTGACATTATCAACCCAAATCAGGCATGGATCAACTAGCAATTCAAAAATGTTTAAGATACAGTGGATGGGACTATTCAACAAACAATCACAGGATTGCCAAATCCTGTTATTTACTCACATACTAATTGCCTGCACAGCTACCTGATAGTATGTTTTAAAGTCAGTAAAGACCAGCTACTGTTTACCAAAAACGGAACAGCTTCCAGCGACCCATGTACTGTTTTCCCCATTCCATACAAAACTCATAATCAAACCATTCTGTTTTTTTGTTTTTTTTTTAAAAAAAAAAAAGCTTTTGCAAGGTGATAAGACATTCTGCTAAACAAAATAAAGTGGGTACGAAAAGTCGCCATTTTAATCAAATTGACATGTCCATCCACACAGTTTGAGATTCTGCAGCTGTTAAGCAATTACAGTTTTACAAACTAAAGGGTCATTCGTCAAAAAACTCCCTGCTATATGAAATCCAAATGCCTAGATATCATTCAAGTGATTTTTAAATTGCAACCCTTCAACTTAACCAACAGTAAATCATCTTGATGAAATGCAATATGACAGCTTTGAAGTACACTCAATCTTTAGCCTGAAAACAATAAGTACCTACTATCTCTGTAGTGCCAGTCCAACTACCAGTAATGCAGCAACTCTATTTTATATAAGACAACACACTATCAGGCTGCTCCGATGTGTAGCTTGTGGGGTACTGGTAGCTCTCCACCTACCTACAAGCAGCTCTCCTCTGTGCAGTCCTGCCAAATAAATTAGAAGATTTTGCTTGGTTGAAATTGAAAATGTGTGTATTTTTGAGAACTCGTGAGCTGATGCATGGAAAAAAATGTTGAATTTCAAAATCCATTTAAAGCTCATTTGTGATAGCTAAATCATGTAGCATGGTCACAGGCCATGTTATGCAGACTCTTTCAATTTTAAGCCAACATTCTCGTTTTTGGCAAACCTGTGTATCCAGTGTGCAGATCGCTTTTACTTCAATAATCTGGATACTATCAAAAGTGTGAATATTCTATATAAGACTAACAATACTGCAAGCACTCCTTAGGAACAGCAAAGACTAGCTTCGGGTCACTACAGGCCCGCTCTCTAACTTCACCTACTCCAAGTATCATTGGGATCTGGTTAGAGGCCAACCTCACATTTTAAAATCACAGCACAGCCAGCAGGCCCACCTTTACACTGGAGAAACAATTATCTTTATTCTTGATGCTCTTCCTAAGGACAATCAAGATATACAACAGATAATAAAGATCTCTCTAATATGCAGGTTTCTGGAATTCTATAAGGTTTTAACGTTGGAGATTCTCGGTCTGAAAGACTTGTCCACTTTCTTGATACATCCCTTTACAATGATCGGAACCACTGTCAGTTGTTACTTCATAGATGATTTCACTGGGAGTCATTACATCGGGGCTATTACATCAGGAATCTTTACACTGTGACAGTTGTTACATCAAAGGAGGCAAGTGCACTTTTTCATAAAATATATGTACATATGTTTGTTTTGAGGTTATCTTTTTAAAGAAACTATTAAAGGTTATGTTTATATAGTTTTAATTTACCTTTTCGAATAAATATTTTATTTAATTAAACTATAATTATAAAATATTAATTCTTTATATACATTTGCACACACACACAGATGTATACATGTGTTTGTATGTCCCTTGAAGGGGTAATTCCCCACCCCCTTATTTTGTTTTGAAGTTGTATACCACTCAAGCCCCCTCTTTTAAAAAGTCTAATAATGTTATTTATATACATACATACATACATACAATATATATACACACATACATACATAAACACACAAAAATATAGGAAAAATGGAAATAACATCGAGGGGGTTTCTAAAAAAAGTTAAAATGCCAGCACTTCAGGACCATAGTAAATCATTTCTTAGAATTACAGGTGACATGTTTTGGCATTAGCCTTTCTCGAGGACATTAGTGCCTTATATAAATATATGTTTTTAATCATATTTTATTATGAATATTTACCTATATATTTATGTACATATATTAAGATTTTAATACATGTTCCTACTGTCTTTTGAATTTACCTTAAAAATAATTACATTAATTTTTTTAATTAACTTTAGACTGATTTTAATTACATTAACAAATTGTTTAATTGCTTTACATCTTACTTTTCTAAGTATGTTCTAAAATTAATTTAAAATTACTTAAATGTTTAGATTAATATTAATATCTGTTTAAGTTGTTTAACAATCACATTTTTTGCAATCTCTCTCTAAAACATACATATAATTATTTTATTGACTTACCTGCTATGTAACAGACTCAAATATAAAGGCATGAAAACTCATGATGACTCCTCACGTAAAAAACGCTATGTAATGACTCCTGATGTCATCACTACCAGGTAAAGATAGACGCGCCGATCAGAACACAATATTTTACTCAGCTCTGCTTTACTATGATAAAAAAAGGTGTGCATTCGCCTGCAAAGACCACCTTTTGTGGATGAGCTCAGGTGGCCGAACATCTGTTCCCACAGTAAGGGCCATCTCACAAGTTCCAGACTACAAGCTAGGCAGTTCTTTGCATATGCCGTCACATTTACCCAAACTACTGCATATTAATCTCGGTCTGCTAATACAACTCATTACTGCAACTTCAACTGTTTGTTTCAAAACAGTGGTATCTCACACTTTCTAATAGGCATAAACACATTCATAAGGGAGAGCAGTAATGAGTGAAGAAAAGGGAAGCCTTGAACTGCATGTGAGGCAGGAAGATTTTTATTTTGGAGGTTGTCTATTTATAGGTCCAGGAATAAAGTTTTTTTCTGGTGAAAGGAAGCACCTCTATTCTATCTGTTTTCACAATCTAACTGTGAAATGTATGCTTGGATGACAAGGCTGTGGATCTGAAAATCACATTCACTTTGTTTCCAGTACTATAATTAACTTTTGTGAGTTTTAGTGGTGTAATAAAATCAATATCATTTATTGTTGATAATACACATTGGAGGGTATTTTGGAGTGGGGTGTTTTACTTTTGGCATGTGTTTATTTTTGAAACAGCAGGTTCTGGTTACACAAGCCAAAACATGGCTTTAGTGCAATGAAGATGCCCACAAGCTAGCTGATGACAGTATTTGCTGTGGTTCCAGAATGGACTATTTCAGAATAGAGCTGCAGGAACATGTGTAGCAGGTCAATGACCATTTCAAATGCATCTTGTCTATTAAACATGTGGGATAAAATGCTCAACATTAACCGCTCCAATTTTAATGTTATGTTTAGCTGAAGTGCTTTTTGGGAAATTAGAAAGGTCTGGTTTCCAAATCTTTAGCAACGCAGCAATGACTTGATCTTCATGACTGGGTTCATGTCCTTTATTAATTATGCTTTTCAATACTGCAGTGTCTGGTCTTACGTGGATTTTTCTTCAGGAGTTTGCCGTTAAACTCTGGGTATACCCTACAATTTCTAAATCATGGGCAGATCTAGAATTCAACAGGCTACCATACAAATGAGGTGTATCGTACTTCAACAGATCACTTTAGCACCCTTGCAGTTACAAGGACGGTTTTACCTGGAACATACAAGAAGGAGAAAAATCTTAAAATTTCCAGCGTACATCACAATCGAGATTCAATAGAATGTTCAAATACCATGATATGGTTTATCCACCTCACACTGCAACAAACCGTACCATCAATGAAGTGGCATGGGGAAAAAGATGGCAAAGAGTAGGGGAAATATATAAGAATATGACTGAAGACAATTAAAAAAAATAAAATACATGGCACAAATTGTCCTAAAATTCTCTCCTCACACAGATTCTGAAATTGCTTACATTTTCGGGCCAGCTGGTACACTTGATATCGCATGCTCTGATAGTAGAAATTATCATCCATCACAATGCAAAGTGGAATGGAAGACTCATTGAGCTTTAGGGCACAGACAGATCCCGCCTCAGCAGCCTTGCAGGAAAAGAGTCCTTGACTTTCCAGGGAGCAGATAAAGCGACTCCATAATGCCTCTGTGTGGTCTTTGGGAGCAGACAAGGGAGCACCGTTGGCAACAGACATCAAGAAGCAGTCAACATAAAGGATCAGCTCTTGACGGTACTGCTTCCAGTTGGCGATCTGTAACATGAAATAAAATAAGATAATTTATTTCAAAATTCATTGCATACTGTACACAGCCAAAGTAATATATCTAGTTCTGCAAGTCGCACTGGAGGGGCACTGTGACCAATTCAAGAGTTTTATGTCACATTTGGAAGGTCAAAATTGACGTATTATGTCCAGTTCTAGATGCCAATCTATAGAACAGCGTGTAGCACTGAAGCTCAAAGCTGGATCAAGTCTATGAGTTCTTTTTTTGGATTCAATATGTTTTAATCGTAATTCATAAGAAATGTAAAAAGATGTAATACAAAAAGTAGGATAGACAGTGAATAGGCAGATGTATAGAGTATGCATGATATTACTAGTCTTGAGCGTGTGTTGGGAAGGCTTGATGGCCCATAGGATGCTTACTCTATGGGCATCTGGTTTATGCAATGTTTTTCTTGTATGTGCATTCTATACAAATATGGGTATTTAACAGATCCATAACACCGTTTTATTGGCTAGATCCGTAGCGTGTGCAAGAGGGAGCCCTGGAGAAGAAGATCTGAATTCAGAAAAAAGCCGCTGTAATAGTTTTAAAACAAGGGATTGACATTTGCACTGTAATAATAAAAGAATAAACGACTGAATTTGCGTTTGTTTCTGCACTTCCTCCAAATAACTTATTTTCACTAGTGAGCCTTAATATATTTACACACACAAGCACAAAAAACTCAATAGACTCGGTTTTGATTTCATTCTGAAAGTGAAACCACACTGACATTTGCCAATTAATGTTAGCTATACAATTAAATGTACCCTGATTGCACTGCTAATGACCTTACAAATCAAATTAATGACTGCTTTTTAAAAAATCCGTTAACTGGTGGCATAAAAACACCCTTTCTCCCTGCATGCTTCTTTTGCAAGGACTTAAAAATGCCGAAGTGTCTATGCCAGCTGTTCCCAAACCTGTGGTACGCAGACCCCCAGGAGTCCAGGACACGTTCCCAGGGGGTTTGCACAGGAAGGCATTTCCCAGCTGGGGCCTCTCGCTGCATTTTTTTAACAATATTTAATAATTCCTTTGTGCAGCAATTTTAAAAGCACTGCAAAGTTTCTGTACATCCAGCAGATTTCGGGCAAAAATAAAAACGTCAACAAAAACTCTGGTGATTAGTGTACCTGCTGGAGAGAGATGTGAGTTTTGTCTAGTCGCAGTTCTGACTCATCTAAGGTGCACAGATGGTTAATATGCCTGCTGCAAAGAACATCCAGCATGCAAAGAAGAGTATTTTTATGCATAGCACTAAGAGTTTGGCAGTCCCACCACAAGACCACCAAACTCAAGAGGACAACACCACGGCCGTGGAGTACCCCCTTCCCACCGAAACCCCAAGCGTATTATAATGTTTCCGGCAGGAACATTTCAATATGCATTCCCGCTGGTCAGTCTGGCGGGAACAGTGCGCTCTTGGCTCCCTTAAAGGAGCAGAGTGTTATCTCACAGCACAGAGGGGGCTGACCAGCACCCTTTGCAGACAGTGACCATTCCGATGGTGCTGGGCAGTGGGGTCCCTGCACTTGTTCTCCCACAAGCTTTTTCATGGTGGGGAAACTGCCATGAAAAGGCTGGCAGAGAGCAAGGTTATAATCAGCCAGGGAGTTCAGCGCTGCCCTGGCTGACTACAACCAAGACCGTTGTCAGCCATCGGGAACAATGTTCCTGGCGGGGATGGCGGTCCCCTGGTGGGTCTGCCTGCCAGGGATGCAATTGGGCGTTCAGACTGCCCACAGCACGATAGTTCAACCTTCAGCGCGAGTGTGGCAGTCCTCAGACTCTCACACTTGTAATGAGGCCCCCAAGCACTCTTAGAAAATGGCTACCAGAGCGGATGACGTGAATCTTGCAGCTTGTAGTCCTGTCAAGTGCTCCAACACCCTACACTGGTGTGAAAGGTGCTATAAAACAAATGAATTACATGTGAGAGAGAGGCTATGAGAGATAATAGGCCCTTATGGTTTTACTTCCTTTCCCCACCACATATATATGTGAAAAAGCTTTCTCAGAGCTTATGTACCTGAAAATAAAAACAGAAATTGCTTAGGAAATATAGAATCTGACCTGAAGATTCAGTTTTCCTAAATAAAACCAAACATTGAAAAGTTAGTGGCCGAGATGCAGCTTCAATCTTCCCATTAAAATGTTAATTTTTGCATATTGTTTCAATATAAAATAATTATATCTTTAGTAGTTTGAGTATTTGTTTGGTGTATGCTTGTTTGTGTATATTGTTTTTGTGAATTACTGTTTCAATGTTTGAAATTTAAATTGTACAAATTGCTTGGGGATCCCTAGCTTTCAGTGTGATTCAGTGGGGGTCCTCAGAAGTCAAAAGGTTGGGAACCACTGGTCTAAGCCAAAGTCAAAGATTATTAGACCACGATGCAGATGCACGGTGCGATGGGCAGAGATTGTGTTGCCTACTTTTTTTTTAGTGAATTGTTTATGCTGTGCTTGTTGTTGCCCTAACTAATAAGCAGACACACAAATACATACTGCAGAGACATTCCTACGAATTCCCATTTTTGCATTGTTAATAACTTTGGACACACATAAGCTCCAAGCAACCTGTACCAAACGCTTGGAAAAAACTATTTATAAAAAGTGTTAGGCGGGGGAAATTTGAAGCCTTTCGTTGGTTTGCCTTATTTCAGTTCAGCTGTATAAAGGTATAAGCAAAAAACTAACAGGGCAATTTAAAGTGTGGAGGAGTAGAAGCACCTCAGCGTGGCTCCAACTTAACCAAACTTGTGCTTCCAATTGATTGTATAATTAGTGGAAGAATTGGGCTTACACTGGCAGAGCCTCCACCGACTTCAAACTTTGACCAAATGCAGCTTCGACCAAAGGCCTAAGTGATGGTCTTCCCACCTTTATTAGAGGTAGTCCCTCCACTATGGCAGCAGAAAATTGCCCTGATGCTGAAAGAAGAAAAATAAATGGATAATAAAGGTACTTTATTATCCATTTATTTTTCTGGTTTTGTATGGCGGGCCGGGCCCAGCATCCTCAACGTCAAGAAGTGGAGGAGGACTGCTGGTGTGCTTCTAAGTGTGCAGATCCGGTTGGCCGGCTGTCCGAGGCTGGCCAAAGTGACATATGCACTTAGAACTCTGCGCCCAGCTGTGTTGCACAGCCAGGTGGAGACCAAGCACAGTGTCTCACTTCCTCCCTTAGAGACAGCATGAACGAAGCATCTGGATTGGGTGGGGGGGGGGAGGAAGAAGATGAGAGGCGGCAGAACACGGAGGTGGTAGGTCCTTTTTTTTTTTTAATTGCCCTATCCTCGCAGCCCCTGCACCACGTGCTGCCTTCTCCCCACCCCCCCACTCGGCACCCCAAGGCAGCATGCCTTCTCTGCCCCTGCCTGGCAGCAGCCTATATTTGGCAGGGCAACCATCGCCCCTTTTCATCTCAGCTCTGAAAGCCCTCTTAAAAAAAATCAGAAGGCTCCCATCTTGTTTCTTATTTGACAGCAGATAAAATATGTTGTCAGGGAACATACCAGTAATGGTTGTTTAACCCTCTAAAAAAAAAAAAGATACTACTAAAAAAACACTCAAACGGTGCATATTTGTAAAACAAACCTCCTAATGTTTATCAGCATTGGGGGGAAACAAAAATAAAGCAATAGTAAGCCTGTATCATTTATACGCCCTTATGCTGAACTCTCCCTGGACAGTCACACAGGCAGGAAAGTGATTAAAGAACAAGACAAGAAAAGGCCATTCAACTCTGAAGGAGGACTCTCATTTAGGACTGGTGAGGAAGAGGGGTTTAACAAACCCTGGACTTTCTAAACGGCTGAACTGTCAATAGAAAGCTTCTACAATAATGCCAATTGGCTAAGGAGATGTGCCTTTCCCCTCACTTAAATGAAATTCCCCCAACCTGGAGGAGGTAGGTTTAAGGATCCTGTGTGCCTTGCTCTGGGCTTTTCCACCACTTCATATCCCTACTTCATTCAAAGACTCTGCCAATCTCTACAGAAAACCCAAACGGTTTGGCCCTGGCGCTGCATCGGTTACTTGATGGAGTTAAGAAGCAATACAGTATAACATGGTCATAATAAGCCTCATACGGTCTACTAGTTAAGCTTGAGAAGGCAACTGAGTTTCTAGCTTGTCAATGTCCAGAGTGTTTGGGAATGGCATAGGTTAAAAAGAACAATGCAAGACTTCACACCAATCTTATAGTACCATTTGTTTATGGTTCATTCAGCCAACATAACCTTTGTGGCTTCCTCGTAAGCCTGCAGGAAGGCCTCACATGCTTGCATGTTCTGTTCCCTTCTGACCCCGTTTTTGTACGAACTGTATAACTTCACTTCCTATCTCAGCCCAGTGTTTAATATTAATAATTTGATGTTTGGTGACCCCAATTTTTTCCCAGGACATTGCTATTCTTCTCCTAGCAAGAACCATTCCCAAGTCACCAAACTGATCGTGTATGTCCTGTTCATATGTCTCAGCATTTACCCAGCAAGCACATTTCAGGCTTTAGCTCATCCACTATTTCAACTATCTTTTTTCCAATTACAATTACTACAATTACTTGACATTTCCAGGACATTTGAGCGAAGCCTGCATCTCTTTTTGTAGATCTCAGGCATTCGTATTTGGTTGAAGCGAACATTCTGATCAGTCTCCTTGGGGTAAGGTAGGTCTTCTGTAAATAATTACATTGCAACAATATAAATCTTACATCACTGGAGATTTTTAAGACACACCTTAGAAGTATATCCCAGTCATCTCTTAGTTCAATGATATAGTGCCTATATCGTTGGATCAACTTCCTGGAAATTTTTCGAATCCTCTTTGCTAGTCTCAAATAGGTCACTGCATAGTAAAGTCATCGCCTTCAGCCACCTACCAATTCCTAAGGACATTAACATCCCATCACCTGGCATATCATATAGAATGTTCCAACCTCTCTATCACATGATCTCTTCCAAATTACCCTTAACCCAGGTATCATTCTGAATCGGTTTAATATTTCCAGAGAGAGGGCTAGCCCGTGTGTAAATCTTCTATCTAAATCAGTGAATGATCTGCATACAATGAAACATTAAAGGGTGTGCCTGAAATGTTTATGTCTCTTTCAAAGTTATGATGATATTTATTAAAGATTTCAAAGTTTAACCATGCGTGCCTCAGATGCTGTCCATCCCATCCTAACTTTCACTGTTGGTGAAGCATACAGAAGCATGACCTGCGTCAGGAAGTCGTTTCTAATACCACTTTTCTTTATACCATAATACATTTTTTTATTTCCAGCGCATAGTTTCAGAAGTATTCTTCAAGTTGGTGGACAGTACCAATGATAATAGGACTGACTAGCATTTTCTACATGGCCTAGAAAAGTCCCCTTATTTTTGAGCACATGTGTCATGGAACACATCTATTTTAATCCGATGAATCATTGACAAAGGTATTGTTAGATCTGGCATCCTTGGCATGGTTTCCCCTGTCTTCTTTGCCTCTGCATCCTGTATTTCTGACTGTGTGCTGGAATTAGTTTTTGTAGAATGTTGGTACACTCAGCACTTTACCACTGCTGACCAGTGCTAAAGTGCAAGTGCTTCCTGTGTAAATTTTGATTATGATTGGTTATCCACAATTGGCATATTTGATTTACTGGTAAGTCCCTAGTAAAGTGCACTGTGTGTGCCCAGGGCCTCTAAATCAAATGATACTAGTGGGCCTGCAGCACTGATTGTGCCACCCACATGAGTAGCCATGTAAACGTGTCATAGACCTGCCACTGCAGTGTCTGGGTGTGCAGTTTTAAACAGCCAATTTGACCTGGCAAGTGTACACACTTGCCAGGCCCAAACCTTCCCTTTTACTACTTGTAAGTCACCCCTAAGGTAGGCCCTTGGTTGCCCCATGGGCAAGATGCAGGGTATTTAAAAGACAGGGCATGTACTGGTGCATTTTACATGTCCTGAAAGTGAAATGCTGCTAAATATTATCTTCACTATTGCAAGGCCTATCTCTCCCACAGGTTAACATGGGGACCACCTTTAAATATCTTTCAAGTACAGTTTCCCCATTGGGAACAGATAGAGATATAGAGTTTGGGGTCTATCAACTTACAATTTAAAAATACATCTTTTGGTAATGTTAGTTTTTAGATTGTTTCAAAATGACACTTTTAGAAAGTGGGCATTTTCTTGCTTAACCATTATGTGCACTGCTTGGCTGCTGAATCCACGTCTGGGTCAGATTGACAGTTGGGCTGTCTGTACATTCACTCGAAACAATAACACAAAGGGAGTTGGGGCGTGTCCTGCATATCCTGGTGAGTCTTCCTGAGCTAAATTGAGAGGGAAAAGCTGTCACCTGCACTTGAAAGGGCTGTGTCTGTCCCCTCACAATACAGTCTCCATCCCCCACAAGTGTGGCTGGGGCAGGGCAAGGAAGAGGCAGGGTCTTGTGCACTACAAAGACTGTCCTTTGAAGTTTACATACCTCAAAAGGCAGAAATGAGTTTAAGCAGTGGACCCAAAATCCCATATTTTAGAACACTTCTGGATCAAGAGGAACGTCTGCCAGGGATAAGAGCTGAAGAGCTGTGAGAAGTACTGCCCCTTTGCTGTGCGTGCTTTGCTGGTTTGGCCTGCAGTTGCTGCTTCTGTCTGAGAGAGGACAAAGATTGGACTTTGTTGTGTATCCTCCTTGTGAAGTTTCTTCAAGAGTTTGGACTGACCTTTCCTCCTGTTAAGAAGTCTCGGGACATTAAAGACTTAATCTGCAAGCACCTGGGCTCTCTTGCTGAGACCCCCCTGACTTGCCAAGTAGTGCCACATCCAGTCCCTGTAAGGAGAAGCTGGCATAACCAGAGAAAATCCATGCACCAGAGATGATCAGCAGAACAATTGACGCAGCGCTGTTGACAAATCACCAGTTAAGCACAGATTCATCGCTGACATGCGTCTGGATTTTCCACCCATCGTCCCTGGGCATCAAAATCTTCAACATCACCACACAGACCAGAGGCTGAATGTCTGGAAAATCGACACATCCCTTCCCTTTGTGGAAAGAACTGACGCATCGCTTACCTGGCGGAGAAGGAATCAACGTACAGTCTCACTTGTAAGTAAGGAATCAACACATCGCTTGCTTTTATGAGGCACGCTCGCCCCTTTGACTTTATTTTTGGCGCATACTAGACACTTTGTGCTAAAACAACACACCCATTGATTCTTATGGATTAAGACTTTTCACTTAAAGATTTAATATCTCTTTTTGTGTATGTTGGATTTTTGTCATTTTGGTCTTATCCGATTTAGATAAATATTGGCTATTCTCCTAAACAGGTGTGGAGTCATTTTGTGGTCACATGGGACACATGTAGCTATCTGCCCACCATCGGTCACAGGGTATGTTTATCAGAACTGAAAAAGTACACATTCTATGAACATACAAGTAATAAGCAATGCCTCCAACATTGTAACTGATCTTGTGGCCAGATACCCAAGTAGCACCCATGACTCCTACATCTTCCGGCACAGTGGAATATACACAAGACTACGTGCTGGGGAGTTTTGCGAAGGATAACTACTTGGTAATGTTATAGTTGACAATGTCGCCTTGATGTATATGTGATGTCACGATAACAATTACTCATATTACTCTCCTGTCATTCTAGGAGACAGTGCCTATGCCGTGCGGTCCTTCATACTGATGCCCTATCGGAATCTTGCCACACCAGCCGAAAGGAGATATAATGCTGCTCACAGGACAAACACGAAGAATTGTAGAGAGGACCTTCAGCCTGCTGAAGAGCCATTTCAGATGCCTACACAAGAGTGGTAGTGCACTACAATACAGCCCTGAAACCACTTGCAAAATCGTGGCTACTTATGCAATGTTGCACAACATTGCAACAACGAGGGGCAGACCAGTGAAACTCACCGAGCCTGACTCAGATAAGGGTGACGATCCCCTGCCACCCCTTCAGCCAGCAGACAGAAGCAGTGCAGCAGAGGGCAGACATTGACGTGCTGAGATCACGGACAACTATTTTTGATGTAAGTAATGACAACACCACGTCTAATTTTATGTATTGCTGTAAGTAGCATCTTTATTTACTTGACTTCAGGTAATATATGTGTGATTAGGACATAGGTATGCACTATACACAAACAGGTGCCAGTTACGGTGTCACACTATTGCCATCATAGTATCACTGCTTTGCTACATGACATGCAAGTCCCCTGTACCTCTCAACATTACTTTCTACGTCCACGCACTCCACTTGAGTGCTCAGAGGTCTCGGTGGCACCTCTTGTTGCGAGTTCCAAGACAGTACTGTGTCTGGTACTGCGACACCTAGGATTCATCACAGAGACTGTGAGACTGCCGAGGTTAGAGAGCTCCTCACTATCCCCACCACCCAGTTGCTGTCTGTAGCACTCCGTGCTGTCTGCATTGGCTCCAAAACATTGGTGATTTGCACCAATCCTTTAGCAACGTCCCAAATGCAATGTGCCATCTCCACTTGTATGCCCACAGCAGTCGTGATACCAAAGCACTTGTGATCGTGAGCCGATTGGCAGATCTGCGGAACCCATCCAAACGGCCCATCAATTGGTGATGGCGCCTACGGTGGCTGGCATGCTCCTGCTGCATCACAGTGCAGAGTTCCCTAATGGCATTTGTCATCTCCTTCGCACTTTCTGCTGCTGTTTGCTGTCCCTCATGCAGCTTGCACGTGTTTTCATTGAGAGACTCTAACTGCTTGTGCATTGATCCCATGTTGTCATTGTGAGACTCAAACTGCTTGTGCATTACGCCCATGTTATGATCGATTGACACCGATGGCCTGTGCATTGACCTCATGTGTTTACATTGCAGGTGCTGCACTTTCAGCATGGAAGCCTCAAGGCCACCAAACAGTGATGGACCCTCACCTTCTTCTGTGCACTGTCTGCCTGCTTCGCGATGCCTCCTGAGGGGAGTGGACTGATGCTGGGGCAGGGACTGCTGTCTGTCAGTGCTTCCAGCCTCTAGGGGTGGGGTGGGTACTTCATCCGGCATTTCATCAGAGTCCAGGTTATACTCAGGCAGAGGTAGCACTCTTGCTGTGCATCTAGTTGGTGCTTGTATGAAGGACTCACTGGTGTTTGAGTCGGACTGTGGCTGAGTTTCGCTATCCCCCACATTTCCACCTTCTGCTGCGTCAGGGCCCAGAACACCTGCAACAACAATGTGCAGCATGTCATTCTTGGTTTACTACACAAATAGTTGCGTAATAGTATTAAATGTACACTGGCATAATATCACTGAGAGTCCTTTGTGTTGTTTCTCTATTTGGTTTTACACTATCTCGCTATTTATGTGGTATTTGCACTTTAGTGGGGTGTGGACTACCTCTCTCATAATGGATTGTTGTGTTGTATGCAAGATGTGGCATGGACTACTTATGACACTGCACAGTGCCACTGATATTTTCTAAGGGGCATTTGTACATGCACATATGGGGAAACACATCATTACTGCCCTTACCTTTGCTTGTGCTGGGTGTGCCTGAGGGGTCAATGTCAGTGACAAGACAGGAAGCAGTGTCGACTCCACCACGTCTTCCATTGATGTGATTTGCAAATACCGACTCGCTATTTCTTGCGATTCGCTATTTGCAACTTGTAAATTGCGATTGCAAATTTTAAGAAATCACTTTTACCGACTCGCAATTTTCATACATCCCATTTTGCATTTCTAAAATAGCGATTTCTAAAATTCGCTATTTAAGAAATGCAAACCGGGAGCTTGATACATCTAGCCCAAAACTCCTTCCCGAATTTAACACTGTAAAATTCACTCTTATTCTAAAGCCGGATAAGGACCCATTGAAATGCAGGAGTTACAGACCAATCTCATTGATTAATGCAGAGATTATGATTTTAGCAAAAGTGTTGGAAAACTGCTTAAAGCAAGCCCTACTGACTTTAATAGACCAAGTAGGATATGGGCCACATCCTCCTTTGTAGCTCATCTAAGTTCGCTAGCTCATGTGCTATGAAGAGGATTACATGATAGGGACAAGATGATATTAGATGCAGAGAAAGCATCTGATAGGGAGGGTGTGATTATTTATTTAGAGTGCTCAAATGTGTGGGAATTCGAGATAGTTTCCTCTCTAAAGTAAAGTGGCCATTTTCAAACCCTACTCTATCAGTGTTATGCAACTGCTTTATATCCCTTTTACTGGAGATTAAGAGAGGGACAAGACAAGGTTATCCCCCTATCACTGCAGCTTTTCATTACATCGTTTGCAACAGGGACTCAGCACAGTAAAGAAATTAAACACTGAATCAGAGCTCTCATAAAATCATCTCAGACTTCTCCGCTTTTTCCAGTTACCATGTCAATTATGACAAGTATGAAGCGCTACCAGTGACACCAGTTAAAAACATGCTTGAACCACTTGCAACAGCGATTCAGAAAGTAAAATAAAAATTAGCATGTACTAATCGGGGCAGGGAGCACAAAGCACTTTTCTCTGCTGATAATATACTGGTGACATCATCCAACATGAAGCACACAGTCAGAGCTCCCATAAAACGCTGCCTTTTCCAGTTACTATGCCAACAAGACAGGTTTGAAGCACTACCAATGGCACCAGTTACAACCACGGCACTCTCACGTTAGTTGGAGGGGAACCAACCCGACATATTTCAAATAAACCAGAGCAGATGCTATGCAGGATAACTTATCCCATCAATTAATAAGATCAATACAGATTTAAGCAAATGGTCTCTTTCAAATTTCTCCTATTGGGGTAAACACCAAATAATAATAAATGTTTGGTCACACTGAATTATGTTTTTGCTACGTTACCGTTCTGAGTTCCTGTAAACATAACTAAATCATGATACAATAACTAAACTATGGAAACAATTCTGGAGCAAGGCAGGAAACCTACCCATAAATTGCCTAAGCTACACACATCCACGAAATGTGGAGATTTTAGATTAACACCACTTAGGATCTTACTAGTTATCCTTTCAATTGGCCCTACTTCTGTACAGATTTACATGTTACTCTTGAAACACTGACTTGGGTCAAGATTGAAAGTGATATGCTAGGTAAATATAGTTGGGTCTTGAGGTAGGAACATATTATGAACCTCCAAAAGTGTGGGAAAGCTAATCCTATTCTGTACTCATTTGCTTATTCATGGCACAAAGCACACAAGATTAAAAATAAATAGAATACACAGAGGGGCTCAATTGGAGGGCAATGGACAGATCTGTATGGGGCCACACAAAAACAGCTCTGGGCAGATTACAAGTCCAAGGGCATTTTCAAAATAGACCTGGGGTGGGGAATTCGCAAAGCCCGAGGCCCAAGACATGATGATTCCTGCTCCAGACAGGAAGTTTCAATCTTTACTTAGTCCGCCGGACAAGGAGACTTTCTGCTGTCCCATGTGGCAACTTATAAAAGCACCAAGTCAGTTATTTCAAACTGCACGCTGAAAACGGTCTTGAGGTAGGAACATATTATGAACCTCCAAAAGTGTGGGAAAGCTAATCCTATTCTGTACTCATTTGCTTATTCATGGCACAAAGCACACAAGATTAAAAATAAATAGAATACACAGAGGGGCTCAATTGGAGGGCAATGGACAGATCTGTATGGGGCCACACAAAAACAGCTCTGGGCAGATTACAAGTCCAAGGGCATTTTCAAAATAGACCTGGGGTGGGGAATTCGCAAAGCCCGAGGCCCAAGACATGATGATTCCTGCTCCAGACAGGAAGTTTCAATCTTTACTTAGTCCGCCGGACAAGGAGACTTTCTGCTGTCCCATGTGGCAACTTATAAAAGCACCAAGTCAGTTATTTCAAACTGCACGCTGAAAACGGTGTGAGTGCTCATTTTCATAGTTAAATACAGTAACCATAATAAGCAGGGAGAAGGTTATGCGCACTCTCCTGTTCACAACTGATAAGCAAAGTGAATAATGATCCAATGCATTTATTGGTTGTGGGCTCAGACACTAAAAATAACAAGCATAATGTAAAGGTGCTTCCCGGAGAGTGAAACAATGCCAGTCACATCCCCTGGAGGTGCGATTTAAGTAGAAAGCTGTCTGGTACCTGTATATTTGATATATTGTGGCAAATCTGGGTGAACTTCTTGCTGCATGCCATCTACGATGAAAACTGGAAGAAAACAGAGGGCACAAAAAGCCCATGATCACAGTTGCTGTCAGGATGTCATACTGGTGAGCTGATAGTGAGTAGAATGATTATCAAGGCCTCACCGTGGCTGCTGACAGTTTTCTGGAGTGCCCAGATTTGTTGATAAGTGGCATGGTGAGGTTGGTTAGGGGACAGACTGGTTCTCCCTGTCGAAGAACTGAAGCACAAGAAAGTATGAGTTCCCAAGTAAGGTATGCCAGCTGCACAGCATGATCTGCAGAAAGGTGTCACTTGCCTGGAGTGGAAAATCCAAACAAGATGTAACAAGTGGATGACAAGTGCTGGTTGAGACGGTGTGGTGAGAATTGCTGTAAAGATCATAATGGTGTAAAAAAAATACCACATTCCTCACCCAAGCAACCCCCGAATGGGAGTTACTTCAAATGTTTAAGAGTACTTCTACTGCTTTTTCACAAGCTGCAGTGTTGCTGAGCTGGTGAGTAACACTGATTGTACTCTGGTTCCTACACGGGGGCGAGCCAGCAAATTACCAGAAGAGCCAGGGGTCGACTCTGGCTCTTAGAGTTGGTGTATAGGTCAGGCCTTGAAAATATTTGACATGTCAATCATGCAAAAGACATGTTAGATTATGACAAGGTGTCTTCACAACTTAAAAAAGTTTATTTCCTTAACATAAAATTCTCAATGAATTTCGAAAACCTACATGCATGGAAGGAAGTCATCCCACTACTCAAGATTTCACAAACAAACTGGCAACTCATTACACAACCAAGGCAGACACATTGGACTCCTATTTAAAACAGAGGAAAACCATCAGCACCAACCGTTTCCTAAAATACCCTCAAAGAATAAACCAACCCAGCCTCTACAGTCCTTCAAACAAATATCACAAGGTGAATATATGGATTTGGTCAGAGCAAGCAGACCTTCCGGATGCCCTTCTGACCCTTGCCCACGTCACATCTTCAAGAACATTCTTTTATCTACTTCTGCTGCCACACCTGTAAGAAGAATCATCAACTCTTTAACTACGGAACTTTTCCTGTAGACCTGAAAAAGGCATACATATGACTGGTTTTAAAAAAAACAAACCTAGACGCACAAGACCCAAACAACTACAGATCAATCACAAATGGGCCTTTCCTGGACAAACTGATAGAAAGAGCAGCATTCACCCAGATGTCACAATTCATTGAAGACAATTCTATACTTTCAGACTACCAAACTGGATTCCGCCCAGGAAGAGGCACTGAATCAGCACTCATGGCAATCTGGGATGATCTTAAAAACACAGTCAACCACAATGGAATTGATGCACTACTTCTCTTGGACCTCTCGGCTGCCTTTGATACGGTTGACCATGACACCCTAATTCAAAGACTCCACGAAGCTGGCCTAGAAGGGACTGCTCTCAACTGGATTACATCCTACCTTCAAAAAAGAACTAATATCATCTATTCTCCCCCTTTTTCGTTCAAACCCTACCTCACAAAAGCAAGCTTACCCCTCCCCCCCAGGATCAATCATCTCACCTTTGCTTTTCAACATCTACATGATATAATTACCAGAAATGATCAATGATTTTCACCTCACATGCTACAACTAAGCAGATGACACACAAATACTACTTAAATTAGAATGCCCCAAAAACATTGAAAAATCACTAATCTTCAGTTGCCTCAGAGCCGTTGATCAGTGGATGACTTAGAGCTATCTCAAACTAAATGCCTCCAAAACAGAAATACTCATATGTGGTGACTGAAAACATTATGACCCACTGTGTGCCTGGCCTGATGATCTCGGACCACCTCCTCAATTATCCAAGGAAGATAAAAACGTTGCAATCACCATGGACTCCAAGTTAACAATGAAAGCCAAGTGGACAAATTAGCACGAACAAGCTTCATCACCTCGAAGACTCTACGACGCATCTTCCCTCTACCTCAGATTTCCACACAACGTGCAGGTTACTATCTCACTTGTACTATCCAAACAGGATTATGCCAATGGTCTCTACCATGGATCATCTCGTATTCAGAACTCCACAGCCAGGCTACTATTACATGTAAAGCCACAAGCCCACATCACCCCTGCCTTGAGAGCACTACACTGGTCACCCGTTGACAAAAGATCCACCTTCAAGCTGCTTTGTATCACTCACAAAGCTATACATGGAACAGGACCGCCTTTTATCAGAAACAAAATAACCAAATACATTCAACAAAGAAACCTCCGCTCAAGATTGGCACCCCACCTTAGAACACCACCAAACAAGAAAAAGACTATAGGTGGTACATACTTCTCCGTTCAAGCAGCCAAACTATGGAATTCATTACCTCCAACTATAAGATCCACAGATAACTATCTTGTCTTCAGAAGACTACTCAAGAGTTGGCTCTTTCCTTCATAACCACCATTTTCAAACAGCTATGGAATGCATATGTCTGTGTTGAAAAATATTTTTTATCTGATTATGTGTATATTCTAGTTATATATAGTTCTTTAGAAAATATGTATCGCTACTATGTCATAACAATAAACTACACACATACTCTTTAAACCTGTTTAATGTATATTTACTCACGGTTTAAATATGTATGTACATATATGTGTGTGTGTGTATATGTGTGTTATTCTATGCTTACCATGTTCATAGGTCATTGCATGGCTCCTAGATAAGTTGTTATATTAGATACTTATGAATACCTGCTCTCATTTATACCACACTGATCAAATGTTTATTATCATAGGTATTTGGCTATTCAAAAATTGAGTAAAGATAAATAAATGTTAGAAAGGTACACTTATTAATTAACCTCAAACATTACTAATCTTGAAAGTCTGTGTTTATACAATATTACTTTCCTTCTTATATTATACCCATTATTATATTCCGTGGACATATATTCCCTTACTATGTACTTACATATTTATTTATTTATCTAGTCCTACTATACTAGAGAAAAAAGAAAAAAAATCAAATTATAAATACATCTAAAATATATATGTATAAAGAATAAATAAAATAAAAATAATGATAAAAGTGTGTGTGTGTATATATATATATAAATAAAAAAATATAAATAAAAAATATTATATTTTTACTCTCTTGTAAGCTTTACTTTGTCTACCCATCACCATATGTCATGTCTCTATCAATCTATCCTCCATTCCCACTGACTCATCCCAAATCCATTCTACTACTTTAATCTCCTAAATAACCCTGCCTAAGCTCTTCCCTACTCTTCCACATCTAATTCACCCAAACCTCAGTTTACTACCATGATCTCCCAAACAACCCTACTAAATTCTCCCTCATTTATCTCACCTTTAACTCATCCAAAACCCCTCCTGCTACTATGATCCCCCTAACCCTACCCACAGACTCTACCCTCCTCCACCCCTGCTTAGTCATCCCAAGCCTAAACCCTATTACTATAAACTCCCAATTAACACTTCTGGATTCTTCCCTCCTCTACCCATCCATTACTCCAGTCAATCTAACTAACAAACTCACATATCCTCAGCTCAAAATAACTCATAATAA
The DNA here is from genome assembly GCF_031143425.1 of Pleurodeles waltl. Lineage (NCBI taxonomy): Eukaryota > Metazoa > Chordata > Amphibia > Caudata > Salamandridae > Pleurodeles > Pleurodeles waltl. The sequence goes on from NC_090445.1 coordinate 694,312,487, forward strand.
TATTAAAACTGTACTCGTATTTCCCTATACTAATCCACCACTAATCATTTTTGGGTTCCGTGCTACTCGCCAAAAAGCACTTCAGCGTCTCGTCAGGAGTAGTAAGTGCTATATAAATACTATTACAATACAATACAATAAGGAAGCGTTTCAACTCCTATCTCCACCTTGATGACAATGCTATTAGTAAACTCAGATACAAGTCAGTAATCTTGTGTACCATACATGTGGCCTTGATTGCTATTAAACTTAGGTCATTGTTATAGGCTACTGAATCAAGAGTTTTTTTTGTAGAGATGAGGATGCTTGGTGAAACAAAGTACTTGCCTAGGTTCACACAATTTGGTAAGGCAGGGAAGCCAGGTTTGATCCCAGGTACCCAGTTTCACACTGCACAATTCAGACACTAAATAGCTATTTCTTTATCACATCAAAGGTTAATGCTTTGTCCTTAGATCTTGGAGAATGATACCAGAGTGCCTGATGAGAACAATCCATGTTTTTTGGGGAATTTTACACAGAAGAAGCCTAGCAAACCTAGTGCTTCACAACAGACACAGACTATGTTATACCTTTTTTTTTTTTTTAAATCAGAGAGATATTTGCTGGGATTCACAGGCTAAATTTAAACCTGGTTCCACGTGATGTGTGGTCCTCAGCTGTAGCCAATAGGCCACATCACCCCCTGTTAAAACTCGTGTTGTCTGAACCGGTTGCCTTGTTTTTTTCTACTTGCACTCATTTTATACCCAATTAACACTGTGGCATTTTTACAGTCTTACTTTCAAATGTGTGTTCTTAATTGAGAGTTTGAAATAGATATTTTGGCTTATGGTAAAACATTATCACTGCACAAGACACATTAATTAGTTTCTATGAGCCAGATGTATCAAAGGAATTTACTCATTCTGTGTCTATGGGAAAAAGCTTTAGTACATATGGCCCTACATTTCCCTGACTAGTCCTGCAGAGTTCTTTCCAAGACTGGGGTTACTGAAGGGGCAGGTTGCAGAACTGCTGGAGGACATGAAGCAAAGTGGGCTTGTTAAGATGAAGGGACTGCTGACAACCTTCCTATTAGATAAGCACAAATAACACCGGGTAAGGAAAAGTGGGCAGTCTGTAATTAAAGTGAAAACGGCAAGACAGTTTTAGCAATTGACAAGCGCAGAGGAGGGGATTCTCGAGTTGAGGTAAAAGAAAGATACATGCAGCCTGGGGCTGGAGTGGAGGAGGGGTAATGAAACCTATTGTGAGAGGGGAGAAGAAGAGGACAGCCTCAGAACCTATGGTAAGTGTGAACACGGGGCATGCAGCCATTGGTGGGTAAAGGGAGAAGAGGGTATGAAACGTGTAGTGAGAGAGGTGGGGTTGTTTGTGTATGTATGTCTGTATTTCCTCCTCGTTATGTGGGGTGGACCCAGCTGTAAAGAAAGTGCTGTGTGTTAACTGGAAATGTAGTAAGAATATGTTGTGAGAAAGCAAGAAAGTACGATAAATGAGTCAGTGGAAAAAAGTATGGGCTCAAAAGTCTGAAGTTTACGCATATGTAAAGAAAACAGATTGCTAGATATTATGCTGCTCTGAGAGGATTTGCAAGGCTGCTTACTAATGGAAGGCAAGGAGCAAAGATGCTGAGAAGGGCAAGTTTACTTTGGAGGCTGTAGTAATAAATCTATGCAAGCGTATCCAGCGGATTTATATGGTAGGTGGAATGTATGGATTTCTTCACAGGCTAAAAGTTTACTGTAGACCTTTGTTCTTTGAACAATTAAATGTTTTCAAATATTCCACACTCCTGATAGACAACATGATAAGTAGAGACAGATTTAAGACATTTGCCGGAATGCAATCTAATTTTGGTCCTCTTATGGCCCACTCTGGAATTATGAGCGCTTGAGAAAGTGTGCATGAAGCATTTTGGGTTCCAGAACTGTAACCCTCCAAGAAGCCCTGATTCTCAAATATATTTCTATTTAGGGCATATATAAAAAGGGGTCCCTGTAATCAATAAAAACGGCAGGCAGGGCCCAAAAAACATTAAAATGTTACTAGACTTGCAGGTCGAGTAACTTAACTAATCTACTCGACCTAACTGTAATGTACTTGACCCGTAAATGGGTCTCAAATTATGTGATCATAGGCAAATAGTTTACAGAGTCTCCTTTTTCTTAATTCTCACATATGATTGCACCTTCAAATATGTGAGCTCAGCATTTCTGCAGTACAAAAAAAACTCTTTTGTTTGATTAAGTAGACTAACGTTTGCTGCATGCATCACAAGAATCTAGACCACATACCCATGAGGTCTAGCCCACAAAACCTAGGACTTCTTTTAGCTTACTAGGATTGGCATCAGGGCAGGAGTGTTTTATAGTTTGTTTAAACACTCAATTTTAATAAATATATTACTAAACCATGATTTGATAACATATTGTCATCTACACACAGTAACTTTCCAAGTAATGTCCAAAAACCTCTCCACTAACCTGCAGCTTTACTGATAAAACTATATAGTGTATTAACAACCTGTGAAAATTAGGTTTCAGAAAACATATCCTTTGCACGTCAACATGTAAAGTATTCTGATTTGTTCACATCATATTAACATATTTTTTTCATCACAGAAAGGGCTTTCACAACTAATGAAATATATTTTGAAATGTTAGCACAGTTGACTTAGTCATTTAAATGTTGTGTGTTAGGAAAACCTGACACCATATATCCTTTTATTTTACACTCTAAGCAGCAGGTCTTGCAGTTCACCTTACAATGTCCTGGAACTCTGCAGTCAGAAGGAAAATTAATTGTAAGAAAAACTGACTTTTGACCTCTGTCTGTGAACACAGAGCAAATGTGACATAAGAACAAGATTTAAAGGCATATTTTATTGCCCCTCCACTTTTCAACTGAACAGAACACCTGTTCAGTGTCAACTCGCCAGAAGGGAAGAGTAGGGATTAAAAAATAGCTCAACCTGATCAAATAAGACTTGCCAATGGGAGTAGTTGGGTGGATTATTTGAGCCTGGGCAGATTACACATTCTTATGACCTACGGCCAAACAGCTGCAGAGCTGGCGGCCCCATAGATTTACATTTGGTTATTCAAAAAGAGGACTTGCTTGAGACAGTGCAGTTGCACCACAAAAATCTATTAGAAGCCCAACTGAAGTTCAGTTATTACAAAACTCACCATAGGTGCCACTGGTCTCCAAGGAGATTGGGAGGAGCAGGCCTTTGTAATAACACAAGATGTTGGAGGTGTACACAAACTATAGGAGTGTTTAACAATACAAATATACTGGCAAGAAGAGTGACACATAATTACACAATCCCTACCAATAGCCAATCCACTAAACATTAGGGCAATGTTCCTGCATGATGCTTCCTTGGGCCCTTGAATCATGTCAGGAAAAAGTAGAAGGTTCACGACAACACTCACAAAAGCAAAAATATGCATATTATGGTTGTGAAGTCAGATTAATGTCCGATGGCTGAGATCTGGCTACAGGAGATGTATTACATAACATTAAATGAGCAGATTATCAATCAGCTTAATGACCAGAGCTTTAAGTTCATGGAGGTTGCAGAGATTTTCTGACTAACTGTAACACTTGGTGATAAACACCTTCAGGATTTTATATGCTTAGCAAGACATGAGGGGTGGGGTTAGAATATCCAGAAATCCTGACTAAGTAGTGTTGATTAATTTGTTGTTTGTTTTATTCTCATTCTATTATTTGCCCTTACCCCTTTTCAGATGTTGTGACATGCTTGTTGTAGAATCTCCTTAAAATATGGTTGAGGGGGCCATTCAGAGTGACAGATTAGGCGAGAAGGGGTCAGAGACCATACAAACATGTAAAGGGTTGTAAGAGACATGTAAGTAGATGCAGAAAAAAGGGGAAAGTGAAAGGATGTGTACTTTGCATGCTGGGTTGAAACAGTTAAAATGATCCTCCATGGTAAGCTTACAACATTCTATGATCAGGCCTCCAAAAATCATACAATATTATTACCAGACCTGCAGGTCTAGTAACTTGAATAATCTAGTCAAGCTAACTGTTATGCAGTTCCGTAAAAGTGCCTCACATTGTGTGATCCTAGACAAGTATTTTATTTCACAGTCACCATTTTCTTCATTCTCACGAGTGCACCTTCAAATATGTGAGTTCAGCATTTCTGCTGTACAAAACACCTCTTGATTAAACAGACTAAAAGTTTGCTCCACTGATAATAAGAATGTAGCCCACATATAGGGTACACATGTTCCATGACTTGTCGCTTGGCTTACTAACAGTATTGCCTTTGGGGCAGAAGTGTTTCACAGTTCATATTTAAACATTCACTTTTAAGAAATATATTACTAAAGCATCATGTAGTAGTGCACTGTCATTTACAGACCGTAAATTTCCAAGAAATGTCCAAAACCTTTCCCAATAACTTGCAGCTTTACTGATAAACCATATTTTCACAGATTATTGATAATACTCAATATAGTTTTAAGAAAACATATCATTTGCACATCACCAAGAAAAGTGTTCTGATTTGTTCAATCACAGAGAAGTACAGAAGATGGGTTTTTACAACTGCTGATATATATTTTTAAATGTTTACAGTTAACTTAGTTATTTAAATGTTGTGTGTTAGGAAAACAGGGACACTCTACAGCCTATCATGTCACACTTTTTACAGGAGGTCAGAGAGTTAACCTTGCAAAATCTTGAAACTCTGCAGTCAGAAGGAAAAAAAGACAAACTGACTCTTGATCTGCGCCTCTGAACATTGAGCAAATGTGACAAGAACAAGATTTAAAGGCCATTGCTCTTTCACTTTCAGACTGAAGAGAACACCTGTTCTTAGTCAACTCCCCATGGCAAGTGGCCAAGCAGATTTTTCTAAGCCTGTATGATGAAGAACAAGAAATATAGAAGCGGTGCATGTTTTCATTTCAATAAAAAATGGTTAACACAAACATGCAGCACAAGCTATGTCATTGGCATGCTAGCATGAAAGGGGATGTGACACATTGGGAGACTTATAGCCTGAGGAAATGCTATCTTCTTCACTGAGGAAGAGGATGTCGTCACTAACATCCAGGTCAGATCCTACGATATGCTAAAGTAGCTGGACAGCCAAGAGGATCTGAACTGAATTGCCAGGTGCGCCTGACACCACATGCACCCTTGACACAGTTTTGCAGCTGGGTTTGAGGCACGTGATTTATAAAGCACTTGGGGCCATATGTACGAACACATTTTTCCATAGACACAGAATGGGTAAAATCCTTTGATACATCTGGCCCTTAGAGTGGATAGAAAAATAAGCATTGGCAAAGCCAATAGGTCTCAACTAAGCAAGATCTCCTGGCTTTATCAGTGCTTTTTGTTTTAGTCAAGTATGATATGGCTTGCCCTTGCACAGTATGGTACGTCTGCCAGTCTAACATGTAATGGTGTTGCACATTTGGTATGATATAACATAATTGTTTGGTATGGTATCGCCTGTCATTGGATAGTATAGTATGGTATGGCCTCTCATTGTATAGTATGGTGTGCTATGATCTGCTGCTGTACTGTACAGTATAGCCTGTCATTGTATAGTATGGTATGGTATGTGCTCTCATAGTATAGTTCAAAGCATGCACACACTGCATGGTCTAGGGAAGATAATGTTACCACTTTGGTCAGTCATACCCACACACTGGCACCTGCCAGAGGCCAAACATGTCACAAGTGAGAAAAAGACTATCATTTTGAAAAAATGTGCAAAGGAACATAAAGAGAGGCACATATAAGGAAATGGGGCACATCAAACTCCACCGTGCCAGAGCAACCAGGGACTAAAGCGGTATTCCGTCCAGGTCCCATCGGGCCTCCTACAGCACAGCCAAAGAGACCATTCATTAGCTCAACAACCAGCTCATTAACATCTTACTCACAAGGAAGTGACGAATATCTACTCAGTCAGACACAACGACCAAGGTACCTGTGTCTAGAACTAACACTAGGCAATCACCCTGTCTGCTTCATACAACACAATAGTGCATCATTGAACTACATTTGCACGATGGAACACAAAAAGAAACCCATGCCCAAGCTACATGAGACGGATGTGTGAATATACATGTGTATAGCAAAAAAAACTCATGCTTGAGAAAGTTCACAACCTAGTTCACCTACAAAGATCACACAGAACAAGCAGGATCCATTTTTTGGAATATCCTTTACAGCAGAGATGTTCCAAGAGGCCATACAAATGGCCATCAACCCAGTTATCAATGCAGTACATTACAGTAACAACATCCTAGTGGAATAACGACTTAAGAACAAGAGCAAGCTCTGGTCAAGAATGTCATGCACTGAGTACAGCCAACCTAAAGCTAACTCCTGTCAAGTGTACATTTCACCAAATCCAACTACTGAAATGCATTTTCAGACAACAATACCTGGTCTCAACAAAGTATAAGTGTTTTACGGATATACGGACTCCCAACGATGTCAGCAACATTCAGTTAGTCCTAGGGATGGCCAGCTCCTGCCACATAAAATACTATACCACCATCAGCAATGCAATTTGATTGCTGACAAAGTAGGTCTGCACATTTGAGTCGACCACCACATGTCAACAGATGTTTCAATAAAGGAGAGTCTGCAGTGCCACCAAAATGGCCTACTTTTATCCAATATCTACTGTGAGTTTTGTGTATAATATCAGGCCAGTAAGACTGGGAGCGATCCTAGAGCAACATCATTGAAATAGCTAGTGATCACTACTGGCAAATGTTATCCTCCGTCAGTCGTAACCTCTTCGACGTCGAAATAGCATAATCGAAAGCTGAAAAAGAAAGTCCATCAGTTGCATGGGTGTCCAAACACTGTCACTTTTATACATAGTATGCACTTCAATACAGTGACAGATCACCAGCCGATCATCATGATCTTGGAACCTCCTGAGCAGAAATACTATTGCAAATTGAACAGTAGGGAATCCACCTACAAGAGTACTCCTACACAAGTAAGGGGAAGACAAGAACTCTGTAGGCTACATATCTTGACACACCTTGATACCCAACAAAAAGATTACATCTGCTGTCGAAGCATACCTGGACTTCGTAATGAACCAAGCAACACCACAAGCCATACCTCTACACGTCATCAAACAAGCCACATAGACCGACCCCTCACTGGCAGAAGTCAAGAAGAGAATATGAACCAGGCACTGGAAACATCTGGAAGAAAGCTCAATCACTGAAGGAGTGAATCACAGAGATCTATATTCTTTTCGACAAGTTCACGAACAGCTGATAGCAAACATACAAACTGTTCTAGTCAGGTACATCCAAACAGTAATCTCAACAGCTCTCAGACAGTGAGTCATAGACCTAACCTATATAAAGGTCATCAACATATGGTGGCCACCAACAGAGCACATTGTGACCAAATATGATTTCCTGGACTAGAAGAGACTGTAATAGTTTTGGATCACTACAATACAGCAAGTATGTGATGGTAGTCATGAATGAATCCTTAACGTTCACAATACCCAAGGAGACCTCCTCTACCAGTGCAGTAATCTCAAAGTTAGATTAACTGTTTGTGATATACAAGAAGTCATCCAGATCAACAATGGGAATGACCTTATGGAATTTGCCAGGCATCTTTATTTCAAGCACTGGAAAAAACTCTTGCTATCACTGCAGGTAAACAGAATGGATTCATATAGGCAATAAAGAAAACCCTGCAACAAATGGAAAGTAAGCATCAGTAGCTTCAACAAGCTGTCAACACAGTCTTAGGAGCATACCTGTATATGCCTCACAGCACCACTCGACAGTGCCCGGCTACCCTCATTTTTGGTTGTGATCTCAAAACTCAAATTCCCAGCTGGAGCCATAGACTGAATCATGAGTGGACACAGAAGTCAGAGGCTGAGATACAAGCGAAGGACCAGAATAAGAAAGAAAAAGATAAGAGATATGCAGACGATGCAAGATCAATAAAGATACGCGTTTGTTGATGAAACAACCACAATGCAAAACAAGCATTGATTAATCCATTAGGTTTTGCCTATGTGATTAATAAGCTTTTTTGTTGTAAGTTGTAGCTTGGTGAGTAGTTGTGCAATATTAAGTCACTGAAACTCTGTTAAAGTGTTATGACTTGTTTATTGAGAAAGGTAATATATTGTGCCCAGACACTGTGACTGAAACGCCTCACATTTTGGCGTGGCAGCTACCATTATGCTATTTGTGGACACAGTTATGCTAATATTATGCCAGAGGTGTACACCGCAATTCCAGCCATAAAAAGGCCAAGGATGTCCACAGTATGTAGCAAATTGTCATTATTATGCGAGGGATGGATATCCTAATGCAAAGAATGCACAACAGAATGGCAAGCATGGCTATCGTTATGCCAAAGATACAGAGCTTATGCCAGAAAGGATTTCAATTTGGCCTAGAACGCTCTCTTTGCTGCAGTTAAACAAAGTGGAGTTGTGATTAGTCAGCTGCAGCGGGGCAATAAAAAGGCATCTTTGAATAAAAATAGGGGGACCTGACTGTGCAATATGGGCTCACAATACAGGAGTTTATTGCTGAAACCTGCTTACTGCCTTACATGGTCAACCATGGGAATTGCAGTCAGATGGATTGCTGATTCCCTTCTGTGAGCTAAAGTAGTTTCAAGCATCAGAAGGACAGCTAAAGCCAGCTAAACTCTTCCTAGTAACTGACACATTAGGATAATCTTTATGGACGTTTTGCATGACCTTCTGCTTTTTTGTTGAAGTTACAAGTTTAGTTAAAGCTGAGCTTTTACTGGGTTTTTCCCCCGCCTGTGTATGGAAGCCAAAAAGCCTGTGTTCAAGTGACGTGCTACCCAGCACTTGGGAACGAATGCACTTGAGGAGGGATTTGCTTTCGCTCAGTGTGCGTGACACATAACCAAAATAATTTTACACTGAGGAAGGAGGTATAGGTCAATTACTGAATGTGGCAGCCACCTGCAGGATCGACCCACTGGTTGCAGTGCCAGGCCCTTCATGGATATTTAATACTGTGATGGTATGTGTGAAAAGAAATGTAAGTTATGGCATTAAGAGAGCAGCCTCACACTGAAGTTCGGTGGATGAAAAGATGTACCTGGGCCTGATAAGAGCAAGCACACAGGAAATAGTGTGTGACAGCAAATAGAAATGGAGAAAAGGCAGGGGTGTGGAATTTAATAAAATATCTACTTGTCCATGGGAAAGGATGCTTCTTAAATCTGCTTGACTTCTAAAAAAAAAAAAAAAAAAAAAAAAATCCACTTGACCCTTTTGTGCCATGTTGTACGGCGACAAATTATGGCAGCAATCTCATTATGTGAGAGCTCTGATAATAGCCTCTCTGATCATGCCAGGGCTAATACTATAGTAGGGAATGAATACTTGCGATTTCAATCCGTACTATAGCAATTTCTTTATTTTGCTACCTTTCTGCAGATCTACGTATCAGGGCTGGAAGAAGCAGTAAGCAATAGTTCAAGGGCTTGAATGCCTTTGAGTCTGCAAATCTACTAACTTTCATCTTTTAAGAATGAGCACTAGCTCTTCTCTAATCTTTTCCCATACTGACAAAGGTTGGAAATGTACGCCTGATAATGACAGAAGTAGAAGATCTTCCAGGATTTGGAAAAAAAGTGGCTGGAGTCAACCTGAACTTTTAAACACTCAATAGATTGTCACATGAGCAAATCTACACATGCATATTTGCTCGTGCTAAAATATAGTTCACAAATATTTTGAAGGAGTATGATTTCCTAGTTTACTCCTGTAAGTTCTTGTGAATTCATGAAAGCCACTCATTGAAAGACCTATAGCATGCGTGCACTTTTGCACCTTTCTTTAAGAATTGGGTCCCTAATTAGGTCTGGAGTTGACCAAGACATTTTATTAAAATTCTATTTCTCTTGATCGGCTGGCTGTGAGTGATCGCATTCTGCTGTTCTGCAAGCAGCATATTGGCACACAAAGTACTTTTGTTCAGTACCAGGAACTACTGTGGCAATCACGGGCTGCGGGGCCTATGTTACACCAATAGTTGCAATGTGTGCTTTTTGAGACCAAAAACAATTGTTTTGCTTTTTGCCAGTGTTCGTTACAATGGTGAGGGCCTGGCAGCTCCCACAACAATAAAGTGTTACAAAAGCTATGCCAAAAGAAAGCTTGCACTGACAAAACCAAAAGACTCACAACAAATGTCGGATCGGTTGGCTTTGCCAGTACTTGTTTATTTTCATGCTTCCTATAATCTTATTGAAAATGGTTACACTGATTTTCCATTAGGAATATTTTTGGGAAATACTAGCATGCATCAACACATTTTACTAATTGACGCCTCAAAGAAATAGAGCCTAAAGTTTCATAGTTGCAGTGTCCTTCAAAAATCCTTGCTTGCTAGTGGTCAGTTCTGCCTCTTTGTCCTGCCTTTTTTCACTTTGGGAGCAGCACAAAGTACTGTATAATTACACTATGTCATGTTTATCTCTTCAGTAAGGGACTTTTTTTTTGGCATTTGCCTGTTTCACCTCAACAGTGTGGGTGCTTGTTATATTTTGTTCTCGCTTGGCAGAAGTCGAGCACTTTGCATAACATCGACGATGTTTAATAGTTAATTGCACTTTTGCCAGTTACGTAGATAAGTGCTGATAGGTTTAATTCCTGTTTTGAATATTTCTGCACACGCCAATGCCCCTCCCCCGCTATTACAAAGCATGAAAATACAGCTACTTCCTGGAGGCATGAACCTACGCCACGCTTCGGTAGCTAAAACACTGCTCGTCACGCACCTAAGTCCATACACACGCCTGCTCTCATGCTTCATAACATTAGCCCCTGCGCGCCAGGTGGCCCATGTGCAGCACAGTCAAGCACCATGCAGTGGCCAGCAGTGTGCACGGACGGACTCCTGACTGGGTCAGCGGGGCTAGAGGGGGGCTCCATGTGCTTTGCAAGGGGGCTCTCAAGTTACTGCTTCTGAGCCCAGATACGTTGACAATGGCCACCAACAGCACTGGCCTTACAAATTCCCTTCATGATATGATGCCGGCCCCGGGGCAACAACTGAAGTAGAAGTGACACAGAGCGGCCGAGATGTGCCTTTTCTCCTTCTTTACTGATCTAGTCGCTCCTGAGCTATAAATCTTGCTCACAGCCCACAGAGACGGTTGTGTTTGTATGCATCCTTAGTGTCAGCTAATACCTAAGCCATTAACCGGACCAGTGTAGGCTCCTACTTTCGCAGAGGAACATTAATTTACAGTTAACTTTCGCAGGGAGAGAGAGCGAAAGAAAACACATTGTGAATTTGCATAAGTATATTCATCACTCGTGTTTGTCATATTAAAAGTGGAGTTTTGTTCTTTTTCCTTCTGACCGCCTAAACTTTTTGCAGCCTTCCAGCGGTGAAACATTTTTAAAAACAATATATTTATTTCTCTCTTTAGAGCAGGGTTGTCATACAGGCGCGAACACCATAAATCATAAAATTGGGGGAGGCAAAGGAGAAGACAGCACAGGGACAGCAGTTGTTTGTGTAATAAACATCACAGTGTATTACTGGGCTAGAGAACGGGGGAGGCGCAAACACTTTCGTCCAATACGGAGATTGGGGTGAAAAAAACATCAAATGTGCCCTTCAACTGAAAATAATAAGTTGGAAGGACGTTATTTGTTAGCCCATATCGGAACAAATCGGAATTGTTTACTTCCTGCCAACCTGTTTAGTGACATGGGGACGCTGTGAACCGAATTGCAAACTGGTTTCAGACTTGGAGGTTGGGGGAATATTTGAGGGGTTTGGGGAGTGGTTTGTATTATTTTTATAATATTTTTTCACCATTAGCCTATCGATCTCGCCTTTAAAAAAATCTCCCTAACCCACTCCAACTTTCCATTTAAAATCCTATTTCATGTGCACTCACTAATCAATGCAAATTTTCCCTGCGACTGAGTGCATCGGGGCCTCTGACGCTGGGCTGTGGCTCACGTTTCTGCTTTCATGCTGACATTCCCCTGGAACCAACAATTTTAAACCATTCACCCAAACCCACTGCTTTGGAGCACTGCCGCCAACGACTTCCTTGCAGCGAATACCACTACTCAAAAATCCAAAAGGCAAGGCATTCATACCCCCATGCCCTTGAAGATACTTATATCAATTTGTTTTGCTTTGTAGTTCCCTCCCTCCCCATTTCCCACCCCACCATCTTATTTTTAGGTTCGAGCGCAAAGCGCTCTGTCCCTGCTGTAATCTCTCTGTGGGTTTTTAACCACACCCATGTCATGCCCATCACTTTCATTGGTTTGTGGGCTTGCCTTTTAAAAGTTGCTTGCTTTCATTAATGGAAGGCATGCACACACGTCAATCCTTTTCCGTGTTTAGCCCTCCTCGAGCGCACCGGCCAACTACTGAAAACATATGAGGCTCTGTGTTTTCCATATGGTTTCTGGACTACTTTTTTCTATTTATTTCCTACGCAGCACGATCTCGCTGGGCAGTAGTCCAGCAATTTGCATCACATCGGCTCGGTTACATGGATAATTGCATTGTTGCCGATAATACGTTTGACTGCGAGCGAACTTCTGTTTTACTTTTTATTTTCCGTTTATGTGGCAAGAAATGTCCAGTTCAGAAATTACAACGCAAATAGCTGTTACTCGAGCAAACGCAAGACCCATTGCATTGCAAATGCTTGTTTTTATTGGAACCACTGTCAGTAATGCAGTGTAACCTTTAAAAGTGCATTTCCAGCGCTCACCCTAATAATAGAGGCTTTTCAATAATGAACCATAAATACAAGTTTGAACACCATAAAAACATATGGACACACATATTACATCAACTGCAGAAAGCCTCTTTTCTTTAAACTGGCAGCCAAAGGCTTTGTGCTGCAGGGAGCTGGGCCTACCTACTTGTCCAAAGGACAAAATAAACATGAAAACTTGTTGCCTGTGACCCCAAACAATATGACCCGGGCGTCGGGAATGCTACATCCCTGACAAAGTAAGTGGCAAGTACACAAACCAATAGAAAGTAAGGGCAGGATGTAATCCCCTTTTGAGGTTTATATTAAACACAATAGATTTCCCAAGCACTGTGCGGGCGAAACCTAATCCAAGAGGGTTGATCAAGTCTGACAGCGTCAATCAACAAAACTCTGAATAGCAATGGCCCATGGAAGCCAGTCAGTTGAGATGCCAATCGAAAAAACCATACAAGAATCCAATCCAGCTAATAAAGAAGATGTGAAAACAGTGAGGGAGAGACCGTCAACTCTTCAAGCGAGAGGGGAGAAGGGAGAGAAAGAGGATATTTACGTCCAGGTGGAAATATTTTAATTCAAGTGGGGTGGGGGATGTCATGTTGCCAGATAAGGATACCAAGCTCAGAAACCCAGCAGAGGCATTTGGTTTTGCTGGCAATTGCACCTTACTTCCTGAGTAATGTAGGGAGGAAGTGGGTTTGGGAGGCGGTGGGGAGAGATTAAGGAAAAACAATGTATCGGAAAGTTACTCCACATTGGAAGGCACGTGTAATGTAGGCAGCTGAGCCGGTCCTTACTTCAGCAGCACCCTGGGTGGAAAGAAACGTGCCACCCTTGCTACTGCTGATAAATAGGACTGCAGTTCAGTCCTGGGCTGTCTACATCAAAATAGCGACGTGCTTCTGAACACACATTTCAGCACCTTTGCCAGCACACATGAATCAAGCACAAGTATGCTTTGGCTAGTTCCACATTGTTGGCGAGGGAGCGTCAATCTGACGTGGCAGAGGGTAAGAGGTAGTTGGGAGGTGGCTAAAACAGACTGCACCACACTAAAAAATATTAGAAGCACTTTAAACTGAATCACTGGAGCCACGTTAGATTGGAGTTACTGTTTGCTGGACATTTACGCAGACAATCCTTTTTGCCCCTCTGAAGATTGGTGCCCTGTATCCAGCTCGACCAAGCCAAAAGCAGGCACTGATAGAATATTAAATGGTTGGAGGAACCCCCATGTGTTTGCCTCAGGTTCTGACACCACATAAAGACATTACAGAATGGGCATTACCAAAGAAGTCACACAAAGTGAACATATACAAGAAATGAGAAGGTTGCAGAACAAGACCTGGCGACAGGGGCATATATGTCGCAAGACCTGACAAATATGCAAGAAATTAGCACACAGGGCTCTTCGCAATCTTCAGAGTCTGGGGATGAATTATAAAGACTGTGTCCTTACGTTTATGTTTTGGTTAAACCCATCCCCGTCTGCACGATTTTTCTGAAACGGTCTTTGGGGGAGCATCTAAAGGGGAATGGTCAGACTAATGGATGACTGCATCAGCATAATGACAATCTACATTTCTAAGAGTTTACAAGGCGTATGGGTCATTTGTTATAATAAATTAATTAAAGGTTGTTAAATAAAAATAAAAAATAAACTTGCTCCACCTTTTGGCTGACTTTTAGCCAGTTTTGGTTTTCAAGCAAAAGCACTAAACATAGTGCGACCTGTACTTCCATCTTCTCAGTTATTATTCTTCATGACCAGTGCCCATGAGCTCACTCCTAATTCACAACGCATGTTTATGAGATCCTAACACTTTACTCTCTGATTTTGCGGGAATCGAGTTCAGTGGTGTGCACTTATACTGACCCAGTGATCTGTTGTCGGAGAATGCAGCTGACTGTTTGCACAATCGAGCACTTCCTGGTGTACAGCGACTGTTCGAGGTAAATGCTTATGTCTTCCTACGTCTGCAGTCTTTCCAGGATCTGTAGCATCGACTCCCTGAACAGAAAATCTTCCACGAGGGACGATTCTATCCCTTTTTTGGTGTCTGCCATCCTTCTGTACTGCTGTTCCTGCATTTGGCAAAAGTCCACCCTCTTGCCCTTTGAAATATACCTGTCCATCCCTGTTTAAATGATAAATCGTATTCCCTTTTAACTCTATAATCTCCTCCCTACTTATGCGAGCTGGATTTCTCCATATCGGCTGCAAACGTCCCTCCGCTTTCGAAAGTTCGGGTTCCACCCTCTTAAATTGTTCTGAATCTCCCCCTTTCGTGTCCTTTGGTTTGGTCCGCACCAGCTCATCTCCATTCACAGATTCTATCTCATTCCCTTTAATACATTCAGACTCTTTCCCTGTAACGTATGCGAGTTGCTCTCCTTCAACACGAGCTTCGCTATCCGCAATAGGATGTACGGACTCCTCGACTTTCAACTGTGAGCCTCCCTGCTCCAACTGAGTCGTAGGTGACGTTTCAGGTTGAAATGTGTCTAGCGTGATGATGTCGTCGTAGCAGATGAGCGCGCACGCCCAGGCAGCTCTGCGGCGGATGATACTGCAGAGAGACAGAGCGAGCGAGCTTTTACCGGATGCTGGTAGTCCGCTAAGCAAGCACAGGAGCAGAGGTCTCGGGGAAGTGGGCAGGGAATGCATCATATAGGTGCCTACGGAGTTCGTATTTTGTGAGGGATCACGGCGTGTTTCCTGCTATTCGTGCTCGCGATAACGGAAGTCGATATAATGTGCGCATGCGTCTTGAATTAGCTCCGACAGCGGAAGCGGTTATGTGCTCTGTTTCCGTAGACAAAGTTCGAAGGACCCGTTAGTGTAGTGAAAGTCCCTGAACAATTGTAAGAACAAGAAGCAGAAACTAGATATAAAATAGAAGTCTGATATCAGCTAAACGCATGGAGACAGGCCGAACTCGAAAAGGAAGTGGCTTTATGGCAAAACTGGCTACAGGGAGTTGTGAAATCTACTTCGAAACCGGAGTCGGCTCAAAATCCTGTGAATCTGACAGACCACTTAAACTCCGTGTGCCCAAAAGAAAACAAATATTTTTACGATAAACCTCACCACAAACAGCTGTGCAGCAGTAAATAGGTTTATTCAAAAAGCACACCAGCCATACCTCAGTCGCTCGTGTCTCTTCAGCAACTGTCGTTTCTCAATCATAATCAAAGTTCTAGAACCTTATTGTAGTAATATTCCACGCGGGTAGTTGAAGTAGTAAGTTTATTCAGAAGTAAGAATATCCATACAGCCCCTCACACCAAACCTTCTCTTCCAGGTTGTCTTCAACTGTCAACCTACCGAATCTCCAACATCCCACTATTCCACATCATTGACATTCCAATACCACATTCTAACATATTAAAGGCCTGCAAACATTACCACACTTATCTCGTTGGTTTTAAGCATATCTCACAGGGAAGGTGGGGGGGAGTGATGGAGCAGATATGTTAATTAAGAAATTGCTAATGACGTGTGTGTTAACTAATGAGAAAAATGCACAGAGAAATTAATTGTAGAAAAATAATGTGTGCATTTGAAAATGTGCCCTCAGGGAGTGATCACCATGTGTACTAAAAGATGCAAAATAATGAAAAACATATAAGAAAAATGCACTAATATGTCATAATGAAATGTATAACCTATGTTTTATATTAATTCATATTCCTAAATTAGCCGGACTAAGAGCCTGGTTTAACTGGGCCTCGCTTGCTCTGAACATGGAGAGATCGGATGCTTTGCGAAGGACTGGTAACTGGAGACAGCAACCTTGAACCGCTCAGAGTTCAAGCCGCTTAGCTAGAACATTCTGCAAATGTACCAATGAACAGGAGATGAAGAAGACAATTTGATACAATTATGTGTAGTGTAGGCTAAATGTACTTTCCAGGACATGAACAATAGAGGCACTGACTGAAGTCTCGTATGCAACAATTTCGTTACCTGAAGAGCCGGATGCTGTTCTCATCACAAGAAGAACCAATCAGTTTTATGGGGCTCAAGACATATGCAAACTCAAAGATTTGGTAAACAAAAACCATAGGTTAGAGTCATAACTTCAGATGGACTGACCAATTAGCAATTTGTGGGATGGACTGGGAGACCCTAATAAAAAGTCATGACAAGGGGTCGGGAATCAGAATTGCGAGGAGAAAGTTGATGACGTTAGGAGACGCTCTCCGAGGTGCTGATATTGGGCTCATACTCTGAGCCTGATCTGTAGCTGACTATTAATCACCTGGAGACGAACACTGACTTGTTGCTGATCCATCCTGGATAGGTAGCTATGAAAATGGGACTGACCATATTTGTGCCTTTTCTTCTAGGTACCAACTGTGCTATTTTATAGAGATTTTCTCTTTAAGTAGATTTTTCCAAATTAATGTTTTTTCTAAATTGTTTTTGCATGAAGACCCCCATGCTAATGCTAATCTTGGTTAGGTAGGCTGTTAGGGGTGACGTGGACAGTGACAAATGACTGACAAACTTTATTGCTGAATTACATTGTCAATGCTGATATCCATAGCTTATGGTGTTGCTTTGTCACAAACGTTTCCTTCAAGAGATAATGTATTTTAATTAATTAATTAATAAAGAGTTGATTTGAATAAACTTTGAACTAACAGATGACTTACAATTGTAAGCAATAGGGAATAAAACTTGTTAACCCTTTCCATGAGTAGTGGTTATTTCTTCTTAGAATGATTACCGTTGTGGGCTCATAAAGTTTATCTTGTTTATTGATGTTGATTATTGGTTCAGTGGTCACTGCATTACTAGGATACTCCATGCGATTCAAAAGGTTCATGGACCTATACGCGTCCCCAGGTGCGCTAGCAGAAGGAAGATGCCACAAATGAATAGAAGATACCGAACATCTTCCCCTTTTTACACATTGAATATAAACAGGAAACTGTATGTCTTTTTTAAATCAGAAAGTCACAATTACAGATTGAGGATTTGTACAATAAACATGAACAGATGTGTACACATTAACCAACTGGAAAATTCAATGATGTCATTTAAGTAATGTAGATTTTCCTATTAAGTTATGAAGGAAAGTCTTTACTTTATTAAAGACACAGAGGCGAGTATTATGCTTTTCTTTTCTTGATAAAGTTTAATAGCAGCGCAGTCAAGAAACTGCAAATCCCAAATGGCGAACAACAGTAGCCAATGGGAAACGAAACATAGTCCACAAGGCCCACCAATCACAAGCCAGCAGACCTTCTAGTAGTTATCTTGACCATGAATAGCCCTCTTTTCTTGTGCGTGTTCTTAAAAAGTAATAAACATAGAAAAAATAGAATAAATGACACAACAAGCCATTACAACAGACAAAAGTTCCTAGAGAAAGTTCACAACTCTAGGTAGACTTTGCAGGAAAATGAAAGCCTCTGAAACAGAACTGTTGAGACATTCCGTCTAGGATGTAGAGATCCATCTATGGCACTGAAGAGGGAGATTATCCTTAAGAGGAAGCTTGCAAAGGAGTTGATGGCACTGCCAAGGAGGGAGAAAACATAAGGTAAGAAACGTTGTAGGGGTGGATAATACTTGCCTTCGTGTCTTTAATAAAAGTAAGACTTTCCTTCAAAACATACTAGGAAAATCAACATTTTATGACCAAACCGGAGGCTCCTATTATGCTTTTTTTAAAGCGAATTAATTACTGTTAAGGAAGCATGTTGGACAGGCTTACAATAAAATACCTTAAAAACATTATCATTTGACCAGTCAGCTGATCTGAGAATGTCCTCTAGTCGGGAACCAGCCCAAAACACCTTAGAAGCCATAGCCCCTCTGGAACAATGGGCTTCAAAAGAGGGGGTATCAATGCCCTCTAAGGACATAACCCACTTAGCCCAATGGGCGAGGGTAGGGGATGATACAGGCTTCAAAGGTTTTCTGAAGGAAATAAGGAGTTGGGATGCAGAGGATGTTCTCAAATCAACTGTCTTTTTTTCCTAAGCCTTCAAACATTAGCCTACGCATAACTTGGGATGGTCAGAGACATAGGGATAAAGTACTGTTGATAAATTAGTCTTGGTACTCCTGATAGAGTAAACTGGTGAGCCGTAATGTCAAGCGCTCTAACATCTGAAAGTCTTTTGATAGAAACAAAGCATAACAACATGGTAAGTTTAGCAGATAACATTTTCAAAGAAAGAACTGTATTATCAGGCCAAGATAAAAATAGGTTCATACAACATTAACATCGCAAAAATAATTATACTTTGGTAGAGGAGGAGTACAAAATTGTACTCCCTTTAACAGACGGCAGACCAAAGGGTGTTTGCCGACCGGTTTTCCATTGATGTAAGGATGGGAGGAGGAAATGGCTCACCTATATAAGTTGATGGTGCAGTAAGTTTTACCTTAACTAGCTTCTGCCTCAAGGAAATTAACTATAAAGGTTACATCCGCTAAAAGGGAATCATTATGTTTTGCCATGCACCAGCTAACCCATTTTGACCATGCTGTTCTGTATGCCTTTTTTGTTCCTGGAACCCATGAGTGTTCAATGAAGTTTGAAGCTTCTGTCAAAATAAACAGGATTGTCTGGGAATCCCTGATATTTTCCAAGCTGAGAGAGTAAGAAGAATCGCTACTATTAAGATGTGAAGAAGACCTTGAGGATTCGAAAGTAGGCGCGGCAATGAAGGAAGAAGGAACAGGGGCTCTACTGAGAGTTCCATAATAGTACGGAACCACACTTGGGATTGCCGAAAGTGGACCATGAGAACCACCACTGACATTGATGCGTTACCTGAGCTAATAATCTGTTGATCATGATGAACAGAGGGAAAGCATAATTGAGAGAAGTTGACCAATCCTCAGAAAAGCATCGGATGCCAACTGAAGAACTGGGGAAGTTGGGAGTTGAAGCGAGAAGCAAAAAGATCTATCTGGAAAGGGCCCCATTTGCAATGAATAGTATTGAATATTTTGGGGTGGAGCTTCCAATCGCTTGACTCTTGAAAATGGCGAGAATGCCAATCCGCCACCTAGTTTGGATCGCCTGGTAAATACTCTGCATGTACTGAGATTCTGTTTTGGAGGCAAAAATCCCCAAAACTCTTTGCTGACTCCAATAAAGGTTTGGATTTTGTGCCACCCAAATGGTGGATATAACAGACCACAGAAATGTTGTCCATCCTGAGAAGTACAGAACAACAAACTCTGTCTTTTGCCAGGCTTGTGATTGCAAAGGAGCCGGCAAGCACCTCTAAACAATTCATACGCAATTTTGACTTCTATCGTGACCATGTCCCTCCAGTCGAAGTTGGACCACACCGGGCGCCCCAACCCGAACGACTTGTATCTGATTCTAACACAGGATCTGGGGCTGATACAAAGATGATCCTGCTGTTCCAGGCGTCTAAATGGTCTATCCACAATTGCAACTCTTTTTGAGATTCTTGATCTTGATAACGTCTGAATAAGCAAGACCTTTTGAAAATGTTGAATCTTTAGTCTTTGAAGAGCCCGATATTGAAGCGGACCTGGAAAAATGGCTTGGATAGAAGAAGACAGAAGGCCTCTTACTATCCTTGTAGGGGTCTGAGTGAAATTTGAGCATTGCGTAAAATTTGAAGGATTTTGGATTCTATGGTTTTCACTTTTGCCGAGGACAGATGTAGAGTAGCGGAGACAGAAACTACGAGAAAACCTAGAAACTCTATTAGCTGTACTGGAGCTAGAGAGGACTTTTAATGGTTGATGATAAACCCAAGGTCTGACAGTAGAGAACAAGTTAATTGGACTTGGGATTGGAGAGAAGGAAGATTTTGGTTTATAATCAGAATATTGTCCAAGTAAATGATCAATCTGACTCCTTGAGCTGTGAGAAAAGCCATTAGTGGTTTCATGAGCTTCGTAAAACACCATGGAGTGGAAGAGACACCTAAGGGAAGGGAGGAAAAGTGAAAAGTCTGGTTTAGCCACTGGAATCGTAAGAATAACCTGGAGTTTGGATGTATGGAGATGGTGAGATATCCATCCTGAATATCCAAACTAACTATCCAGTCTCCTTGAAGAAGAGAATCTCTGAGGTGTAAGATGGTTTCCATTTTGAACTCATGATAAACAACAAAGTGGTTGAAATGTTTTAAATTGATGACTGGATGCATCTTCTTGTTTTCCTTTTGAGCCAGGAATACCGAACTGAAGAAAACTGAAAAATCCAGTTGACAAGGGACAATTACCTGCTTTGAAGAAGAGCTTGGACCTCCAATGAAGTTAGGTTAGTCATTTCTGAAGAAAACTGGGGAGTATGAGGAAGCAGCGCTTGAAAAGGCTCTGCAGATAGTTCTATCACATAACCTTGAACAGTGTTCAGTACCCATGGATCTGCAGTAATCAATGGTCCATTTTGGAAGAAAATGTAAAAACGACCTTCAACAATAGGAATGCCAGAAAGGCAACTCACCTGTTTGAGAGGTATATCTGGAACCCTTATTTCCTCTGCTGCGAAATCCACAACTTCTTAATCTGAGGTCTGTACTCCTGGTATGAGGACTGGAATGGGTCAGGGGAACCTTGGTTGTGATACGTGCGGCCAGCAAAGCGGTTCCTGCCTCTTCTGGCCCTAGAGAAAACCCAACTAAAAAACATATTTTTCAAAGATTGCTGGGCTTTGTCAAGTGAAGCAAATGTAGCAACATATTTGCTAAGTTCTGTGATAAAGGAGTCCCCAAACAGAAGACCTTCCACCCAATACCTGGATCCGTAACAGCCAGATTGACCAAGTTAAGGTCCAGTTTTAGCAGGAGCCATTTTCTGCGCTCATGCGTGATCGCAGAGTTGGCATTTCCCAGCAAGCAGACAGTGCGCTGGACCCATAAAGATAACTCATCTGGGATAATGGGTTATTTTTCCAACCTGGCCGACTCAGCCCGATCAAAGATGCACGTTAATTGCCCCACCATGTCTAATAGCTTGTCCTGGCATGTGGACCATGCCTTGTCCACCCCCTTGCGGAGATCTTTGCTGAATTTTGTGAAAAAGGTAAGGAGAGAAGGGTCAATAGCAGAAGTCACAGTAATCTTAGACTGAAGAAATGATCGAGGACATTCGGATCATAATTTTGCCCTGGTCTGTTTGTCTAGCGGAGTGCGCAATCAGGACGCAACATACTCTCTGACATGGTCTGCTGGAAACTATTCTGTTGAGCCAGGGTGATAAATTTCATATGGGTCGAACATAGGGACCCCTTCCATGTCTGATATTATAACAGTTTTGGAAACCTCCAGAGTAAAAAGTTTGGAATTCTTTGGAGGACGGGAAATAAACAGGTCCCCATTATCATTGTCAGACTTCCCAGCATCCGAATCTGCATCTCCCATGTCGTCATTAGTGTCAAGTATCTTTGAAGTAATTATAGGGGAAGATGTATGTTTGGTTTTTGAACTACATTTCGAAGACGATTTGTTCTTTGCAATCCTCTCCCTTAAGGGAGGCTTGTGAAGAGCCATTTCATCTGCCTCAGGTGAGGAACTCTCACGGACCAACAGCGCCACTTTTGGGGCTTTCTTAGAAAAAGGGAGCTTTCTGCTATTCCCTGCAGACTGGGCCAAAATCGTCTTGGATACCAAATTGAACACAGATTTTTCATTTTTTTTGATAATTTGACCACAAAGGCAGAAACTGCTTGATCCACTGAGAGTTGAGTAAAGTCACTCAAATTGTCCTAAATGGACTCTTCCTCATTCGAATAACGAGAAATAGGAGAACTGTCAATTTCCATACGGGCAGTGTATTAAAACGGTCTCAGAAATAAAACTAGCAAACAAGGGTTTAAATTTGAGCACGGAGGAAAGAATAGCTCAACTCCATCTATGAGCAGAGAAAAGGGAGTGACTAAGTGGGCCAAGGAGGAGAAAAATCAATATGGAAGAAGGACACCTTACAGAACAGACACAGAGCAAAATCAGCAGTAACAGGACAGATACATTTTGCCCAACGCAAGGCAACTTTAGGCAACAGCAGGAGCAGGTGAGGAAACATGACGTCTCCCTCAACTGTCATCTAAAATGGTGACCGTGAATTGAGGAGAACGTCGTTAACCAAAAATAAAGCGTCCACGAGGAGGAAGCGCATAACAGCGTGCAGCTACAAGCCAACTGTCAAGGAATGAAGCAAGAAGCAACGTGATACACCGTCGATGCGAATACAACGATATCAATAAATGCAGAAGTACATGTAAAACGTAATAACGCTATGAAAAGTTTACTTATCTCGACTGCAAGCAGCAAGAAAAGCACATTGTTCACGGTAAAGGTAACTACTAGGGGGTCTGCTGGCTTGTGAATGGTGGGGCATTGTGGACTATGTTTTGTTTCCCATTGGCTACTGTTGTTCGCCATTTGGGATTTGTAGTTTCTTGACTGCGCTGCTGTTAAACGTTATCAAGA
This sequence comes from Pleurodeles waltl, assembly GCF_031143425.1. Taxonomy (NCBI): domain Eukaryota; kingdom Metazoa; phylum Chordata; class Amphibia; order Caudata; family Salamandridae; genus Pleurodeles; species Pleurodeles waltl. The sequence continues at coordinate 694,335,740 of NC_090445.1, forward strand.
AAAGATAAGCATAATTGGATCCTCCAGTCTTGACATAAAATTTAATTATATGGTCATGGTGTTTTTCAAACTGGCGTACATGGGGTTAGAAATACAATGACTACAACTAGCGGCAATAAAGACATCTATAAATAGAGACTATTAAAACATTCTCTACAGAATGCAAAATTAGAAAGGTTTCTGGGACATTCATTTGACTAAGAATGGACAGTATAGAAGTTATTTTTGAATGCAATCTTTCAAATATGTGGGAAGTCTTGTTAGGCAGGTACTTGCCCTGCTTAATGTATTGTTAAAATATGTTTTATTTAGTCTTTCTTTTGGCTGGCGTATGTTACATTTATGTTGGTGACTGTTCCCTTTCCAACCATCATTTTCCAAATTGCCATGAGTATTAAAATTGGAATTACCATCAGGGTACTTGACTCTTCAATTAGATTCCAGATTCTTTAATCCTGAGTCTCTACAGCATTCTTGAATTACTCTTTATTACTTTTATGAGTTTAGTGAATTTAGACCATTTTTGCCATCCAGTGGGGGGCCTTAAATTTCACACAGTCACCTTTTTCACTTTTCTCTGTGTTGTGTGATGATCAATGTCATATTTTATTTTGTGTGCCTTTTGTAGTTTCAATTCTTTCTGTCTTCAGGACTATCTTGTGCTCACATCGGCCCACCATTTCTGCCATTTCAAACCACCAGGGTGTAGCTTGGTGTTGAGTTTCTTTCCTTTAAATAACTCAAATGGAGTGCGTTCAGTTGTTTGAGGTGTACAACGAACCACTAGCATTCTTCTGACTACTTCTTCCTTCCAATTTATACCGTTAGCCTTGGCTAACTTAAATCCTTCCTTTAATGTTTTATTAAATCTTTCTACTACCCCACTGGTCTCTGGATGATATAAGGCACATAGGCTGTCTTTGATATCATTACTTTCTAAGTACTCTTGCATTTCCTTGGAATAAAAATTTACCCTATTATCAGATAAAATGGAGGTCGGTAACCCTTCCCTTCCAAATACCTCATCTAAAAATTATATTACAGTTTTTGAGCTACTATCAGAGGTAAATTGTATTTCTGGCCATCTAGAGTACAGTTCAATTCACCACTCAAAGGTCCTATGATGTCTATAGCTAGGTCTCTCCATGGTCCTTCGGGAAGATGGCAAGAGTACATCAGATTCTTTCCGATGACTAGGACATTGTAACTGTTGCAGCATGAGGAACATCTGTTACAATTCTTTCTACTTGTTAATCCATCCCTGGCCACCAAAAATCTAATCTTGGTCCCTTTTTGGTTTTAACGACACCAAAATATCCTTCATGCACAATTGTTATTGATCTCTCAGAGTCACAGGTGACAATCATCTCTCTGTTTCCACTTTGTTTCAAGCATAACCTTTATTCTAGTTTTCCATTAATTGTCAAGCCCCGTATCACTCTTCGCCACACGGTACGTTCCTTATATATTAACTTTGCCTTAATCACTGAATCAATGATAAAGGGATTTTGTTCGAAAAATTAACTACCTTAATTCTGCAACAAACACTGTTTAATTGCACCCAGTCTTTTTTCCTGTTATATTTGAGAAATGTGTCAAAATAGATCTTCCCACTCATGCCAGCAGTAAAGTGAATCCCTCAATGTTCCAGCATGTTGGGGTGTTCATTGTCCATTTCACATCCTCGTCGCCAGTGTGAGATACAAGGACACATCACCGCAATCAGTTGTGCAGGAGTAAATAGGTTTATCCATGAATCACCCCAGCCGCAGCTCAGATCTCGTCAGCAACTGTAGTTTATCCCTCATAATGTACATTCTTGTACCTTAACTCGGGGTGGTTCTAAGTATATTTAAAAGGAAAAGGGAGGAAGGAAGATACCACAAATTAATAGAAGATACCACATGTTACGGCAAAACTGCCTACTGCAAAATTGTGAAATCTGCTCCAAGACCGGCGTTGGCTTAAAATCCTGTGATTCTGGCAGATCATGTGCCCAAAAAGAAAAGAATTTGACCTTGTGTAATCTAACCACTACTCATGAAAAGTGTTTCAATGCACTTGGGCTTAATCAAAATAAAATAAAATAAAGAGTACATGGAGTAATCACTGCAATAGGTACATGAGCCCGCTTATTCTGCAACTTCAATTTGAACCTCTAACACCCTCTTACCTCTAACCTCTAATTAATTGTTCATTAATACTTTACACACATCTCTGCAGTGGGTGTGTTAATCCACTGGAACGGTTTTTGCGTAGGCAGTACCGGGAGAAGGATAAAAACACTTATAAAATAGCTTTGAGTATTTATCATCAGAATATCAGGAATGCGAGGAGTACCTATTATGCTGACTGCATTGAAGCGGCTGATAATGACAGTAAAGAGATCGTCAAAACTGTAATTAGATATGTCGACCCTAAAGCTTCCCCTACCCTTGAACCCATCCACACCCTTTGTGCCACTTTAGTGACTTTTTTGAGGATAAGGTTTGCAAGATACTGGCAAATTTTTCTGGCTCCCCCCCGAGTTTTCGGTTGCGGTGAAGGAAATCTGTGGGGATGGAAGACCTAGGGTCCCATTTTGAGCAAGTTTTTGGTGCCATCGTTAGCTGTGGTGGTGTCTGCCTTTTCTCAGTGTAAATCAGGTTCTCATTCAGATCTGATTCCCCCCCATATACTGAAGTCAGTCTTGGACATCATTGGCCCAGTCTACCACCAGCTATTTGAAGCTTTGATTAGGGAAGGGATCTTCCCAAAGGAATGGAAACAGGTTTCTGCTATCCCTCTGCTAAAAAAGTCTAATGCGGACCCGCAGTCTTTGTCAAATGTTAGACAAGTTTGTCTCGTACCAGCGGCAGCTAAAGTCCTAGAAAGATTGGTCAGCATACAGAAGACCACTTTTCTGGAGGTTAACAATCTGCTTCACCCTTCGCAATCTGGGTTTAGATCTCACCACACTACAGAGACAGCATTACTTGACTCCAGGTCCATTAGAGGCAATGTGGACTCTGGCCTTAATGGTGCCTAGGGCTTGTTATATCTGTCGGCTGCATTTGATATGGTCTACCTTGATATTCTAATGCTCAGGTCAAAGCAAATAGGGATGACTGATACAGCTGCAGAGTGGCTAAGGTCCGTTTTGGCTGGACGAGAACAGGTGTTATGGATGAAACCATTTGCATCTGAGACTAAGGGCCTGAGATGGGGTGTGCCGCAGGGTTCATCCCTCAGCCCCACTCTGTTTAATATTTATATGGCCTCCCTGGCTGAAGTGGTGGAATATTTTGGCATCAAAGTTATCACACATGCTGATGGTACTCGGCTTCTGTTTACGTTTGATTGGGAGTCTGCTAAGGTGAAAAAGGCTTTCGCTGGGTGTATGACGGCATTGCTGCATTAGATAAAAACTAATAAACTCCAGAGGTATCCTGATAAGACCGAGGTGTTATTATTTGGTCGAAATCCATCTTTGGGTTGGAAGTGAGCGTGGCCAATGCAGGCACCACCTCCCCCACTTCCTCCGCTAGAAACTTGTGGGTCATCTTTGATGATTAGCTCTCTTTTGGAGCTCAGGTTTCAGCAGTGGGAAGAATGTACTCTGGGGTCATGCGGATGTTGAAGAAGTTCCTGCATTACCTGCCTCATGAAGCCCAGGTGATAGTTGTATGGGCACTAATCTTATCTAGACTGGACTATTCTAATGCCCTATATCTGGGTTTGCCTGATTATTTGATTAACCGACTACAGGTTGTTCAAAATAAGGCAGTCAGCCTTCTATTTAAAGTTCTGAAGCGTGCTAGGGTGTCTTCACTGCGAAGTAAACTGCACTGGCTGGGTGGCAGCGCATTCTGTTCAAGGCTCTGACTTTGGCTCACCAGAGCCATTATAAGCAGCGAACTAAGTATGTGAATGAAAGACTGCTAGTATACTGCACTGCCCGGTCTCTGCGCTCTAGCACGGCCAGTTTACTCAGAGTCCCATGCTTTGAAAACCGCATTGTGTAGGTTCCTTTTTTTCGGTACTGGCAGCTAAGGTTTGGAACCAATTACCTATGTTCCTTAGGCTGATCTGCTCTCCTAGTAGGTTTAGGAAGGAACTGAAGACCTTTTTGTTTAGGCAGGCTTATGGTGTCTAGGGCAGTTGTGTGCCTACCTCGGCCCTACCTGGAGCACCGGGACACTCTTTTTGTCATGCGCTTTATAAGTTTCTGTCATTCTTTCAAGTTCCATCATTCAATCCACTGAGTTTTCTCTTAGCACATTTAACCTCCAGGAAACATGCAGATCTCTGCAGCAGGTTTTGTTGCACAGCACATACTTTGTGCCACATTTGCAGTAATTTGATAATGCAACACCACCAATTGAGGAAAGCAAAACAATAACAAATCCAGTGAAATACTTTCTATTTTGTTGAAGTGTAAATCATGTCTAACAAGTAGGGGTGGGCGGTGTGTTTCCCATTCTGCGCTCCACTGAGAGCGCAGAGTTCCAAAAAAAGTCAGTGGAGCAAAGTTTTTTCCTCGCTCGGAAAATCTTACTCCAGACCACCTCCTGGCAAGATTTCTCAACACGGGCAGTCGCGGATGGTCGCTACCGCCCACATTGAGAAACCTTCCTTTCGCTGAGGAAGCTACCGCTCGAGTAGAAGATCTACTCGAGCGGCAGAAAAAGAAGCAGCGCCCTCTTCCGCTGAGTGTGGTGCCGTTTGTGCTGATTTTACAGCTCAGGACAAACAACCAGCAATAAAAATCGGAACGACCTAACGCACTCTGCAGCTTCGCGGAACTCCGCGTAGGGTGGTGGAGTTTTTGGGTCACTACGCAGAACCCCTCGAACTCCACCCAGGCCTACTAACAAAACATGCTTGTATTTCAAAACCTCACCACAGTAACATTCCAGCCATGTAGACACTTTCTCTTAGAACCCTTGTACAGCACTTATTTTAATGTAAACTAATCTGTCACTTTTCAGAATAAGAGGTTTGACTCATTCGTAAAGTGTGATTGACTGAGGTCACTGAACCTTGTAGTCCTCCTGCAATGCAGTAGTGAATGAAAGCCAGCCCAGATCAGTGAGAGGGGAGGTCAGACTCGCATCTCATTCAATTACTGGCCTCTTAAGAAATTATCAATAATAGGCAAATGTTTGGACCCAATGTTTAAAGTGAATGTGGGAACATGATACAGATAAGATATAGGGCATAGACCGCTAGAACATATTTATAGAGTGCCTTGAAGGAAGGAGCTGCAGTACAGCTGGTGACAATGTAAAGGTAGCTTTTGTAGCATGTTTGTCTTCAGAGATTATATGAAACAGTAATGTGAAGACAAGCTAAAGAAGCCTAAAAGAGAGTGATTAAAATAGATAAAATAGTAGAATAATGGCAGGAAATAGTCTAGATCTATGACATTCCTGGAACAATTTCTAAACTAAATAGTCACTAAATTATCACTGAATGTGTTTTTGGTTGATGTTGCTTATCAGACATATTCATTACATATTTACAGAATCAAAACATGCCAGAAACACGTGTTTGGTGAAATAGTAATTAACCACAGTTTACTTGTTCAATGGCACATTTCTTCTAACTTGAATGAAAATATGGTCTCTATGCACAGGTAGACATGATCCTTAAAACATTGTATTTGCTGCCAGTAATTGTAGATTTTTGGGCATTCCCATATAATATAATAGAATGTACCTAGGGATTTGTTACATCAAAAACAGTACGGACTTTGGGATTTACCCATTCACCACTGTCTCTCTGGGTTATAGTGTACTCTTTGGGAAAAACTGGATTATAGTAATCTAAGACTAGATCTGATAGCTGGTGTATGTGTGGTCATCTTCACCTCCAGCCATTGTTCGTCCACCAGTTTCCTTGGGTTTTGCTCCCATCTATCTTTCAACTTTCACAATGGATCTGGAAAATTAACAATAAAATACCTATATATTCCACAAATGCCCTTGCCTTTGAGTTCCATTTTTTGTTTCCAGTGGGTTAAACTGTCAGGTTGTTCTTGTGAGATTGTAGAGCTTGTCACAGCTGCAGGTAACAAAAAAAGTGTGTTTTATGCAGTTCTGATTCTTCATCCAACAGTTAAAATGATTTTATGTGATTATCCGCCCAACATCTCCTAACTTTGATATATCAATTAGGTCTCATGTGCCAAACACGTTGTCTTTCTCTACATGTATCTGTTATGTCCCTTGCCATTGAGAGGTCTCATTTTTGAGCTTGCATTTCCATTTAATGTGTTTCTGGGGCATTATGCCAGCACAGAAACAGTAATCTAGTACCATTTTGGGAACAAACCAATCATATAGTAGGAGCAGTATTCCTGGCCTCTCTAAAAAGTCTAGTTCCAACATTTTCACTGAGTCTTATCTGACTCCAAACAGCCAGTCATTTATTGGGATTTCAGGGAGGCCCATTTGTATAGGGGTACATTGGCTACGCTGAGCCCATTGCTGTAGGGTGCCTTAGTACACTATTGACAGGAAATTTTGGGTATCTTACACACCCATCGGAATTTAGTGACCACAGATTTTATCTCAGAGATAAAATTGAGAGAAATTATATATGGATAGTTCTGCAGTGTATTGGGAAAGCAAGTTAAGGAGATCGTTTAAAACAGACATGCCCTGCCCATTATGGGTAAAGGAAGGAAGGTCTAGTTTTCTAAGCCTCTCTTTGTGTGATGCAGGAGGAGAATAATGTTTAAGTGCAAGCTTCTCTGCAGGTCAAATGCTACATTCATGCCAAGATATTTAAAGTGGTCTACAGCCGTAACCATCAACTCTTTTCACAATGGTTTAGGCCTACTTACAAACAAATTTAGTTACTGATGTCAGCTTCTGCATTTTGGGTGAAGGATAATTTACTAAAATTAAACAGCAACAAAACTAAGTTACTGATTCTTGGAAGTCCTTCTTTTTTACAGTCCTACAGTTGGTGGCCATTTAAATATAGCACAGTTCCTAGCCAGTCTAATCTGCTAGTTGATGGCCAGATTGCAACTAATTCAAAACATGTCTTATTAGAAATTTGGTTGTTGTTGGTGTTGTAACCTTAGTCAAGTAGCAAATTATCCTAGTCAGGGTAAGTATCAGACAAACCCTAAATTAAAATTTGCTTACCCTCTGGTAGCCTGGCACAGAGCAGCTACAGGGCTCGAAAAATCGAGAAACACTACTGTCCTGATGGCAAAGCTATTAGTTAACTATGAGGCAAACCATGCATGGATCATGTGCACCCTATATGTGGGCTATATTTATTATACATGGAGCAAACGTTTAGTGTATTTAATCAAACAAAAGATTCTTTTTTTACAGCAGAAATGCTGAACTCACAAATTTGAAGGTGCACTGATATATGAGAATGAAGAAAAAGGTGGCAGTAAAATACTATATTTGCCTAGGATCACACAATTTGAGACTCATTTTTGTGTCAAGTACATTACAGTTAGATCGAGTAAATTATTCAAGCTACTGGACCTGCTGGTCTACTAACATTTTAATGATTTTCTGAGGCCTGAGCGGGCTTTAACTTAAAGACATTGTGTAAAGTATTTGTGCAACATCTCAAATAGTAAAACACACAAACACATTCCACACCAGGTTAAAAAATAGAGCAAAATGTAATAAAACAACAAAAATGACGAAAATCCTATAAGTAGAACTTAAGATATTAATTTTTAAAGATAAAACTGTAAAATAGAGCTTAGAAGCAAGAAGTGACAATCAGGGATAGCTGGTCACTCACGTTGGACCAGTACAAAGTGAAAAGTTGAGGCCGAGCAGGATGGAGCACTGGCTGGCACAGGGACTCAGTGAGGCCCACTGAACAGAAGTACCTTAATCTTGGTTGCCTCAGCATAAAAGATGAGGGGTGCAGCAGAAGTGATGTGTCGGTGTCGATCCCCTCAGTGGAGAAGAGATGCTTTGACTTTCCCCACAAAGTAGGGGAGATGCGTCGAAGTTCCCCATGCAGTGGTGGGAGTGCGTCGGACACTGCAGAAAGGGCCATTTCAAACAAGTTTGCTACATTATGATAGAATTTGCCTCCTTGCTCTTAACATTTCAGTGCTTTTGGGCGCTGCATGTGCACAAGAGGACCATGTGTAAGGGACTTTGTATATGTCATCACTCTCTTTACAACAACAGCCCTATTTTTTGTCAAAAGTGTAATGCTCCTTAATTTCTGTGCATACTCTCCATTCCTCCAAACTCATTTTGTTGGAGTATTTAACATCAAAAAGTACTCTTAGATGGCAAGCATTTTGGCATTAGGCAATCAAATGCCTTAATGATCTTTCTGTAACTATTTGTTTAGAGACTGACCATATTTCTATTTGGAAATTTTTTAAAACATAACTCTTCTCCTAGCTTATTGCTCTCCCACGGCCTATACAATACTAGAATCTCTGGTTGGATAACGGCGTGCTTAATTAATTTATCATAAATTCATTCATCTCTTTCAGAGAGAAAAACAAGAACAAGTCAAAACATTTTGTATCAAAGGAGGAGCACCAGATCTCATTCCTTGGCACACTCCCTGTTGAAATGGGTGCAGTCTCATCATAATTTTTTTCAGGCCCCTTATCTCTTGGGAGTGAAAAATATGCAAGGAGATGCTCTTAAACAGGTCTTTCTATCCGTGATAGGCTTTGTTCTTGCCCTGAAAGTCTGTTAGTAATAAAAAATGGTTACTATGGCTATGATGAGGATGATTGAAAAAATGTATGCCAATTGGTACTTTTAATCTAGCCACTGTCATGTACTGTGGCTGTGTGCAGGTGCAGCACAAAAACATAGAAAGCTGATTCCTTGAAAATTGAAGTGATAACGACCCTCATTATGACATTGGTGGTCAACTGACTGCCACGCCGGCGATGGCAGTAGTACAGTTGCCAGGCTGGCGGTGAAAACCACCAAATAATGACCACGGCATTCATCCCTCCCATATACAGCCAATATACCACCTGAACCGCCAGTGCAGTCCGGCCATCGACCACATTGGTTGCCATCTTCAGGTTGACGGAACACTATTCCCCAACCACCATATGGTGATAGCAGACAGCCAGGATTTCTGGGGAAGGACCACCGCCACGAAAAGCCTAGCGGAAACAAATCATATAAAAGGAGGCATTCATCTCCTGGGACACAGAGGAGTCCGCGGCCGCCATATAACCCGAACTGGAAGCCCTGCCCATGCTGTACCATGTGATGGCAGTCCAGGAGTAGCACCACCAACGACAACAGTGAGCACATCCGCTTAGCACACAACGGAGGGAGGGTTCGAGTGACACGCCCACATGCACAACACACACCTACCAGCATACCACACACCGAGAACACTCCGCTGATAAATCCAACAGCAACCTAAGCCAGAAGTAAAGAAAGCCAGGACTAATACCTTTGGTCCAACTACTGTATTTGGATGGGAATAGCGCCCACAACAAATGAGGCAATCATATACAAAGGGCCATTGGACTGTCCAATGTCAGATACAACCCACAGGGCAACAAACAAGGCCCAACTTGACTCCTGACAACCCAAGTCACTCCACTGGGCAGGGACATCATAATGCAAGGCAAGTACCTCAGGGGGCAGGTGGGGATGAGGGGGAGGGTTCTTGGTGTAGTACTAGAGATTTTCATTCTCAGGGTAATATAACAAAGAACTTGGCAAAGAAGCTGAAATATGAAAAGACATCTTTATTAAACTCAAATGAGTGAGACTACGTCTCCCAGAAGTTGAACTATAGCAACTGAAAGAGGCAGTCTCCAGAAATGGTCTTAGCTCAGACCTTTTATATAATTTATTATGCCCTAGGCATGCAAGGGGGCTGTACCAGTCACATTCCTAAACAAATGAGAAAAGCTAGAGAGGCAACATGTGAGTAGCCTTTGGGGTTTTAACAGGATTACAGTTGACCATTCACATATTTTCACTACAAAGAAATAGCAGGTTTATGATGACAAGCCCATATTTCAGTTTGTCCAGCCCTCAATCAATTACCCGGCAAGGCTTAGTACTTTCATCAGATATCGACGGACCCCCAATATAAACGGGCACTTCCTCCTTGTAAAGCAAGTCATAAAGAAAGAAACAGGGACAGGTGTGTGTAAGATTAGGCATGGTTTGTGTGTGATGAAAGGTTTATGATGTGTTGTGCCTTGATACTAATCTCATTCGGCCACTGGGAAAGAAACTGGCCGAACAGGTTTGGCTTCAGGCAGTGGAGTCAGCTTGCCCAGGTCACAGAGGAGTCAGCAAAGGTGTACGTGTCCTTCAGACTTGTTTTCAGCATTAGACATTGGCCTATGTGAGGGCAATCACAAAATGGCTGTCGTTTAAATGGAACACGAGGGTTCAGGACGGAAACTCTGATATTCGAGTGATTTCGTTACCCGAATATGAATACAATGCTTGTGCATACTATTCTAATCATTCCCGGTCTGCTGATACCAAAATTGTTGTGATACGACGATGTTTATAACACGGGTCCAGAATTTTCAGTACCACAGACCCTCCTTTTGCCCTTACATAGGCAACAACTATACTCATACTAATCTGAGTCCGGGTCTATATTCATAAGGCCATGGAGATGTTGCTGGAGCAAAATTCTAGTACTTGGTAACTCTCTCTGGACAGGTCTCCTCGAACATGAAGTAGCACAAAAGGCCACATATGGCAGGACAAAGTAAGGAATACCTCTATCTGCAGTAGGTGGCATAAGATCACACACCCAACAATTAGTGATGTTCACTACTAACTAGTGTTGATGCAGAAGCTGCACAAAAGAATTGCTTACGAATTCTGATCTTCTAACCTGCTCATGTTCAGGAAAAGGGTGAAAAGAGTGCAAAGAAACAATAGTAGGAAAAGACATAGGTTGGGAAGTGGATGCAGAAGTCAATTGAGTAGAGAAAAACAATCCCACCCATAAATGACAACGTCATGTTTAAAAGACACTAGAAAACACGTTATTAAGAACATATAGACAACGGGAGAAAGTAGTGACCACTATTACAAATGAAATAATATTTTTTCACAACCCTAACCAAAAAGCAAATCCTAAAATTATCTAGTAACATTTTTAGGGCTCCTATGCATTTCAGTAATTTTGGTATGTTCAGGTGGAACAGTGGTGACTCTCATCAATGCTCTAAGGTGAAAAGGGGGTACTCTTTCCACAGAAAATTGACTTTATTCTGCTTTTACTAAACAGAATAGTACTTTAAAACAATGCCAGCAAAACAATCAGTCTCCTAACACCTAGTCTATACAATCACACGGAAACCTCTGGTGAAACCAACTATGCCCAGAGTCCGTTCAAAAAGCCTCTCTGGCAGGCTTCTATTGTCCATCAAATTTTCTTTTGTTGTTTTCTTTCGCATGGGCCTCTCAATTCAGGCCTTTTCGTGAGAAAAGTACTGCTTAGTTGGAGTGCCTTCCTGGCAAACACCCACAGCTCACTCGAAAGTCTCAATGTCTTGAAGCAATGCACCAGTGTCTCTCCTCTGTGGCAGACACTACAAACAATGTGCTCTTCATTGATCAAGGGCACAAATCATCTCGTGCAGACCCAAGCACCATTAATTGGGAAATAGCTCAAGCTCAGCAGCACTTTCAGACTCCAACACTCATTATTTAGTGTCAGAGGACGCTCAAGCTGCTCTTTCATGGGCACCACAATATAGTGCCTTTTTCCAAACTTGAAATCTCCGGTGCACTGCCCTTCTTCCGTTGGAGCAAAGAAAAGGGGGGGTGTGGCCAAAACTCAGGCCAAGGGGCTCAAGGGATTGCACACTGTCAGAGGTTACCAGCACATTACAGGTAGAGAAATGAAACTTCAAAACAGCTCTGCCATCAACAACAGGAATCCTTCTCTTTAGCTCTTTTACACTGAAACTTTGGTTTTGTGATGTCCAACGCCGTCTGATGGAGCAAGTACGATACCATGCGCTGGCGATCGCTGTCCAGCTTTGCTACTTTCTGGGTGCTGAGACTGTAGGGCCAAAACGTCCGTCTTTCATCTGTAGCTGTCACTGATGGGAATTAGGCTTAAATCAATGTCCTGCAGGTTATTATGACTTGATACCCGCAGAATCTAGTGACGTAGGAAATGTGCCACAGTTGTTAGTTCCCTTCAATTTAGTACAAAAACAGTTCATGGTTTTTAACAAGGGGACTGCAAGCAGGTGGTCTGCAATCTTCAAAGGAGTAGCCATACACCATGGGCATAAAATACAAAGACAAAGGCAGAAGGGCAAAACAGGGTCTCTAGCATCGTTAATTGGGTTCTCTCCATTATTCTCTGCCATCTATAGCTACATGAGAATTCTATCTGAATGGATTTCCTCACACAGTGGCATTGTCTAATGGGGTAAACACATATTTTCCTCAATGATTAAGTCTAGGTGTTCCTCCTTATCTTAGAACATCTCAATAGAGTAATCACATGATACCGATTATCAGGGACATGTAGAAACCTTCCTTTAAAAACTGTGCATCAGGTGCACTATGCAATACACAGGCTAATAGTCAAATGTGCAAACAAAAAGACAAGAACTAGAGGGTCCTGATATTTGCATGATTAGGACACATCTGATCCCACCAAAAATTAAAGTAGCAGGAACAGAAGGGAACCGAAAACCAAATTAAAATAGACATTGAAAATTCGTCATTTTCAAAAAGGTAAACATAAGATATCTCCTATTGAGATGGAAAACTTGTCTTACTATAATATTGAGTCAGTTGACCAGTCTATCGCTACCCTGACAGTCAGGCTGGAAAACATTGAAGCAGGCCTAAGGCAAATTCTTGAAAACCAGTCTGGTCATACCAAAGGGAATTATACATAACATGGGGGTCCCTGGTACATCACTGCAGTCTGGAAATGTGAACCTGAACAATACATCAATAATAATAAAAGGTCTGACTGGTGAAAGGAATTCGAAAAAGAGAAATGGGACTAGGACATAGCTAAAATCTCAATAACTAAGCATGATGCGACATTGGTCAGGGGAAGTAACAAAAGAAAAAATCTATGGGAAGAACAAAAAAATTATTTGGGTGATAGTCAGGCATGTGACACAACACCGAGAGAACGGGTGATACACAAAGGCCAAAGTTACACAAATTTTAACTCTACCGTTGGTGACTACACCATATACGGTACTCCTAGCTAATGTTTCAGTTCCTTCTTCAGGAAAAAATGAAAACCTGGTTTTCTTTTAAGGAACAAAAGCCATATGCTACTTAGGAAACAGAACATCATTAACTAATGTAATATAGAAATTAGGCCACCTTGAGTCACAGATCTATAATTTCATCCTTAGGTCCAATCAAGGCTACATAAATGTAGGGCTGCCTGTTGCTTTAAGGGAAGGGGCAGTAACGTGACTAACTGCAGGTGACACACTTTGATCCTGTATATCTCTTTTTATTTTCCTTCAATACCATTATAGCCAAATAGACATGCACTGGTGAAGTGTTGTCTCTTATGTTCACAGCATGAAATATCATTATCTGTGGAATTTAGTAACCAGAACAAGTTCAACCAACTGTTGCGTAGCGATGGGCATCGTCATGACCATCCCCTCACAACACAGGGGAGCTTGTAATAGTATCAAAAGTAGCAACAAACATGCAAAAAAAACAAATAAAAAATAATAAAAACGCACAAAACGTCAAGCCATCAGATATACTTGCTGTGTATCAAGCACAAAAAGCATAGACAAAACAATAGCATGTGTGAATAAGCGGTGACACACAACACCATGTCATGTACTTTATGCACTGTAAACCTGCAGCCCAAAACCCAATATTTGGGCCTGTTTAATTTGTCAGGTTTAAAATCCTTACCCTCCTTTTGACAGTAGATCTCCAGGCAATGGAAATCTGCTGTCAAATATAACTTTACTGTTTCTCTTCTAACATACAGGACCAGCAAGAACAATTCATGATAGGACCAAATACACGAAAATAAATTTCCATTACTTAACTGTTACCCTCTTGTCAGTTACTTCGCAACATCAAGCCACCTTAGTTTTACCTTTCTAAAAGTAAAAATTGTTACACTGACACTCCATATTAATTTGGCACCTACAATTTCCACTGTGAAAAATAAGTCTTAATTGGTAAATCGTTCTCATTAAGGCATGTAGCCTTCAAAATTTTAGAAAAGGGCTGCATCTTATTTTCTGTCTAAGACTTAATGCAACACTTCGTTTTCTGTCAAATAAAAGCAACAAGCAGGCATCATTTTATTTTTTTAGAGCGGAGACACAAATGTATCAGTTCTGCAGAGCATTTAACATGATGTTGGGACTTTCGAAGAAACCCCTTTTTTTTATATTTTCCCTTTGGAATTAAGTTCTTTAATTGTATTGATGTTCTTCTGGAGAAACCAGAAATCCCACTTTTAGAGGCCTGTAGGGTAATTCTGCATTTCACAGAGACAAGGCCCTAATTTAAAAGGTCACAAGTGTCAACATGACAGCCTCCTCCATTGTTTATGGGAAAACTAAAGATAGCATCTCAGCAGCGTGACTTGAGCCAGCCTCTGTAGCTCTCCTAGCTTCTGCCACTCTGAATCTGTCAAAGACAGTAGGCCTTCCTATTTTCCTTCTAACCTGCAATAATTCACTCTATTTTAAAACAAAATAATTTTTCCTTTTTAGGCGCTAAAAAAAATTATCTTTATTTCCAGATTATTAAACTACATTTACTGTGAATAATTCACAAACCTTAATAACACACATACCAGTTGTTAGAATAAATGCTTGTTGCAATCCCATGCAATGGTACATATTTCATCAACCTCGAATGAATGAACGTCTCAGTAGGCCCAGCTGAAGTTAGAACCTTCAACCTCGATATTAAAACAAGCCTTTGTACTGGCACATTTCACAGAGACAAGGCCCTAATTTAAAAGGTCACAAGTGTCAACATGACAGCCTCCTCCATTGTTTATGGGAAAACTAAAGATAGCATCTCAGCAGCGTGACTTGAGCCAGCCTCTGTAGCTCTCCTAGCTTCTGCCACTCTGAATCTGTCAAAGACAGTAGGCCTTCCTATTTTCCTTCTAACCTGCAATAATTCACTCTATTTTAAAACAAAATAATTTTTCCTTTTTAGGCGCTAAAAAAAATTATCTTTATTTCCAGATTATTAAACTACATTTACTGTGAATAATTCACAAACCTTAATAACACACATACCAGTTGTTAGAATAAATGCTTGTTGCAATCCCATGCAATGGTACATATTTCATCAACCTCGAATGAATGAACGTCTCAGTAGGCCCAGCTGAAGTTAGAACCTTCAACCTCGATATTAAAACAAGCCTTTGTACTGGCACATTGACTCATTGAATCATAAGAAGGCACAACCTGCAAATATATATCAAACCTAAATGTATGCATTTACTGAAGCCTGAGACACTTTAAAAAGTACTCTGAATGAAAGAAAATGCAGTTTAAACAGTGCTTTTGCCCAAAATCGACTTTGATATTTTAGGCATTAAAAATCAATATCCTACAATTTTCTTGCATAATATGCATTACCAGAATGTCTATTACACAATCCATGAGTCAGCCATTGAAAATATTAACTTATACTTTATAGAAATGAGCTTGTTTGCTCCTGCGCCAAGGGAAAATTGCACATACAAATGTCATTTTAGCGGTGCAACATAATTTAAATTAAATTTTAATGCTAGGAGGTCATAGTATAGGTATTAAGTTTTATAAATATTAAAAAACGATTTTGAAAGGCACTTATTTTTTAAATAATTTTTCCATAATTAATAAAAAAAAAAAACAATTATTCTTTTTTTTTTGTGATAATTCCACATATAAAAGCAAGCTGCATCCCTTGCCTATTATTTGGGATACATTAACTCACAAGCCTAAGCGCATAAGCCTAACTTGAAATGCGTCACATTTTTGCGCCACTTTCATTTAAAAGGAAGGTTATGCAAAATTCCACCCGTGTTTAACTGGGAAAGTGCTGGCTGAATTGAACATTCCTTTCAAATATACTGCAGCTGAAAAGTTTGCCTGTGAACATCTAATACAATGCATCTAAGAAAAATGCTGTAAATTTATTTATTTTTTTGCAAAAATAGATAATTTCGTTTTTTTTTTTTGGGGCCCTATTTATATCTATTGAATGTGTTTTCTAATTTATTAAGCATTTAACGGCAGTTTTGTATATGTGCACAATTGCTCATTCTATAAATTAAAGAGCAACATATAGCTATGTTAGCACATCACATGGTTCATTTCTGGATTTTTTCTAAGTTTCTACATAATATTAATTAACCAACATTTTACTTAACAAACTGAAAACATCAAGAAGACCCACAAACACACATTGAGCTCATTTCAGATATAAACAGAAAACACTCAGGACACACAATACAGCGCGCTTTAGCCATTTTTCATAAATAGCGCCGTCGCAATTTACTTACAGAACCGTTTGCAGATCCTAGTTGTAAGTCATATTTACAAGAGAAAAGAAAACTTTTCTCAATAGTGTTCCAAAAAACTGCAAAAACAGCCTCACAGACATTTATTTCCAAGAATAGCGGACCCATACTTTATTAAACGTGATGGGGCCCACGCCGTGTTTAAAATAGAACTCATAAGTTGGAGTTCCGATCGGAGGTATCAGACATGAATCCTCCAATCGGGAATCCCTGCTGCCACCAAAAACCAAACCAAGTACCAAATTTGCTACGATTAGGCATCTTCGCTCACTAACCGAGCTTCAAACTTCAAGGGGCTATCTCTATCGATACACTCGCAAATGTACGAGACCCTCGGTTTTTGAAAATTGCAATCTTCAAATAAAACTAAGGACCAATACTAAGAACCAAGAACCAAAAACTAAGAACCAAAGGACCAAAGAACTAAGGACTGGGAGCGACCCACTTATACTTCAACTAAAGCAGATGGAGAAAAAGTCTCTTCATTACCTGCCTACACAAATTGCAATTCACGTATACAAACCTATACAAACCTATCAAAGCTATACCAAACAAATAGTTGTCCAAATTCTAATTGCCAAGTTCTAAATGACCTAACAGTCTTTTTTTTTTTTTTATTTTTTTTTTACTTACGCCAAAAAGGTTCTCAGTCAGGGGTGACATCATGTGGAGGATCAAAATCAGGAAGATCAGAAATATACTGGGCTTCATAATCAAAGAATCTCCAGAATCCCTGCGCACAGAGTACCTTCTTGGTAGAATCCTGTTCTGTCCTCCTCAGTAGATTTCAGTCTCCTGACAAGATCACTCCCACAGAAAGTCACTTTTCTGATGAGCCCCGCGTTGGCTGCGCCATTTGTAGTACTAGAGATTTTCATTCTCAGGGTAATATAACAAAGAACTTGGCAAAGAAGCTGAAATATGAAAAGACATCTTTATTAAACTCAAATGAGTGAGACTACGTCTCCCAGAAGCTGACCTATAGCAACTGAAAGAGGCAGTCTCCAGAAATGGTCTTAGCTCAGACCTTTTATATCATTTATTATGCCCTAGGCATGCAAGGGGGCTGTACCAGTCACATTCCTAAACAAATGAGAAAAGCTAGAGAGGCAACATGTGAGTAGCCTTTGGGGTTTTAACAGGATTACAGTTGACCATTCACATATTTTCACTACAAAGAAATAGCAGGCTTATGATGACAAGCCCATATTTCAGTTTGTCCAGCTCTCAATCAATTACCCGGCAAGGCTTAGTACTTTCATCAGATATCGACGGACCCCCAATATAAACGGGCACCTCCTCCTTGTAAAGCAAGTCATAAAGAAAGAAACAGGGACAGGTGTGTGTAAGATTAGGCATGGTTTGTGTGTGATGAAAGGTTTATGATGTGTTGTGCCTTGATACTAATCTCATTCGGCCACTGGGAAAGAAACTGGCCGAACAGGTTTGGCTTCAGGCAGTGGAGTCAGCTTGCCCAGGTCACAGAGGAGTCAGCAAAGGTGTACGTGTCCTTCAGACTTGTTTTCAGCATTAGACATTGGCCTATGTGAGGGCAATCACAAAATGGCTATCGTTTAAATGGAACACGAGGGTTCAGGACGGAAACTCTGATATTCGGGTGATTTCGTTACCCGAATATGAATACAATGCTTGTGCATACTATTCTAATCATTCCCGGTCTGCTGATACCAAAATCGTTGTGATACGACGATGTTTATAACACGGGTCCAGAATTTTCAGTACCACATTGGGAGGAGGGTTATTAGGTTTGGGAGGGGGCGGGCCTTTGCTCTTCTGTTTAGGGGCTTGGAGCGGGGGTCTGAGTGGAAGTCTTGTGCCCCTTAGTGGGAGCTTTTGCTGCAGGGGGAGGGACATGGGCAACACCAGAGGGGTCATGAAAAGTCTGAGAACTGGAGCTACTGTGCTGGGGGAGCAGGACCTTCTTCTTACGGATGTGACAGGGTGGGGGAGGAGGAGAGAAGAGGGAAAGGCGGGCAAGGAAAAGTTTCTTAGGTACAATGGGGCAGTCGGAGGGAGCAGGTTTGGGAGTGGCTGTAGGAAGAGTAGGTGTGCTGGACTGGGTTGCAGGTGCATGTACACTGTACATGTGTGAGGAGGATGGCTGTTGAGTGTCAGAGTGGGAGTGTTTATGTGTTTTTGGAGGGGGTGGGCAATCAGGGTGAGAGAGGACAAAGAGGTCATGTGCATGTATGTTGTGGTAGTGTCTGCAAGTGAGGTGGGTGTGCTGCATGTGGTTGTGATGGTGGTGGTGGTGACTGCGCATGTGGTGAATGGGGTGCTAGTCTGCGTGTCTGCTGTTGTGGTGATTGTGGGCAAAGCTGTACAGGTGGCAGGATCTGTGACTGAGGATGCAGTGCTTGCAGGTGTGAGTGCTGATGTGACTGTGAGGAAGGAGGAGCCAGGGAAGACAGTGGAGACAGTGGCGGCAGTGGCTGTTGTTGTGTGTGCTTCTGGGTGTTGGCTGTGTGTGTGCTCGTGGTGTGATCTGTGGTGCCTGTGCTTGTCTTTGTGAGTCCTGTCTGTTGTTTTGGGTGCATGCTGGTCTGATTGTGTGCTTGGGATGTGTGGGGAAAGAGAGCTTTGGGACTGGGAACAGGTAGAAGGATGGGGGATGGAAGAACCAGGGACACTGGCTGCCGTCAAAGAGGAGGCTGGAGCCTGAAACGATCTCTGTAGGCCAGCCAAGCCACCGTAAATATCCCTCCAGGTAAGCATTGCATTGCTGCATCTTGGATGCCAATCCTTGGATGGCATTCACTATGATTGACTGCCCTATGGAGATGGATCTCAGGAGGTCAATAGCCTCCTCAGTGAGGGCAGCAGGGCTGACTGGGGCAGGACCTGACGTGCCAGGGGCAAAGGAGACGGCCACCCTCCTGGGTGAGCTGGCATGGGCAACTGGGTGGGGGGCTACTGGGAGAGCGGTGCTGGTATAGGGGTGGCAGAAGATGATGTAGCTGTGGTGGTCCCAGAGGGGTCCGCCACCACCAGGGAGCTTACATCGGAGGAGGAATCAGAGTCAGTAGTATCTGCTCCTGTCCCCCCGTGGTGCTTCCCTCACCCTCCACCCCACTGGTCCCCTCAGCATCGGTGGACTCAGCCTCTTGGGTACTGTGGGCTGCAGCTCCCCCACTCGCTGGTGCCCCTGCTGCTTTGCCAGATGATGCTGATGCACACAAGGACCGGATGAGAAAAGGAGAGAGGGTGGGGAGAAACAAAGGGAACACCAGGTCAATTTCAGCAACAACAGCACATATGGCTTTCACATCACAATGACTCACTGGGACTAACACTGTGCAGTATGAACCACAATACTAAGCCATTGCCTGGGAACAGCAGCAGAAATGAAGTCAAACACTACCATCTGTACACCTACTGGGACTCAATTACCCATATCTCCCATGGTATGCCAGCTACTTGCCAATACCAAATGTACATACCACTCTACATTGCTAAGCAGGACTCTACAATATTAGCTAAATTGGCATATTGGGCCATACACTGACTAGAACTTTGCACCCATACAACATGGCAGGCATCAAGAAAGAATTCCACACAGTGTGTACTCACCCCCTTGTGGCTGCTGTGCTGCCCTCAAGCGCCCATCCAACTCCGGATTGGCCACCACCAGTATGCGGGCCATTAGTGGGGTCAGGGTCCGATAGGCACCCCTCCCTCGTTGGGAGGACTTCCCCAGCTGGGCCTCTGTGATCTTCCGGGCCCAGGATCGCAGGGCCTCCAACCTCTTTCTGCAGTAGGTGCTCTGCCGGATATGTAACCCCAGGGCCTGCACGTCCTTGGCGATGGCACGCCATAGCCCTTTGTTCTAATGGGTGCTGACCTGCATAGGAAACACAGACGAAAGGACACCATGAACTCCACACTACATTCTGTTACAACAATGGCTTACATACTGCATAGATCCCACATCAACCTCACGCATTACTCGTACCTCTGTGTACACATTGCATGCAGCAAAAATACACTCCCCAAATGACACACCGGCAGCACACACATACATCTACATACAGCCAGGTTGCATCCAAAGTACCCAAAAGGGGCTCACCTGTTGCTCTGGAGGCCCATACAACTGTCCAAACAAGGGTAGGACTTGAGTTCCTCAGAGGTGAAGGCTTGGGCCCTATTCCCTGTAGCACGGGTCATTGCAGGTTCCAGACACAGGATACAGCGGCACATGGAGGGGATGTGTTGATGTGTTGAGAGCCAGGAATCAAATGAAGTGGGATAGAGAAAATGGCGAGCATGTCTGCACTGGTGAACACCGTCACCGCTGGCGGTGATCATCATTGGTTCCTGTGCTCCATTGACTTCCATTTTAACCAATGAGGAGTTGCACAGTGGTGCAGACCGCCTACCGCCATGACGCCAAATGCCGGCAGAGTGAGGTCACTTCCACCTATCCCGGCATACAGGACAGGCGGTTGTCATTTCCTGATGGTGGTACTGATGGCGGTCAATTTAATGTACGTCATAGGTACCGATTGTAGACACCAAGGCACTTCCAGTCTGCCACATACTTTGGCTTGGTTGTAGACTCTGGCACTCAAATTAGATCTCATACTAGTGCACTGCTTGCAGATGAGTAGTTGACAGAACATTTCAAATGGGATACTACTAATCACAACACACGACTCCGACTACATCTGTGAGACAGAATGGCTAATGAAAAGTATTGGTATTTTTGAGGAAGTCCGTTTGCATTTAGAGGACACCAATGCAAATTCCAATCATTGTTTGCGTAAATTGGATCTGACTGCTCTGTGTACTATGATATTGTATGTCCATCCTTCCTGTAGTCACACACTTCTGATGTTTGGTTTAATTATATACCAACCACTGCGGAGGAGGCAAGCACCTGTGTACAGACCGTTAGTCGACTTGGCTATACTGGAGGAACAGCACTTTATTATGACCTATCGTCTGGACAGGGCCACAATTACTGAACTGCATCAACAATTGGAGCCAGATTTGTTTCCTGCTATTCGTAGCACTACAGCAATACCCCCTGCAGTACAGGTGCTGCCAGTGCTCCACTTCCTGGCCAGTAGTTCTTTCCAGGTGACTGTGGGCTTGGCTGCAGGAATGTCACAGCCAATGTTTTCACATGTGCTGAGTAGTGTTTTGGCCTCCTTGCAGAAACACACGAGCAGCTATATCTCATTCCCCCACAGTGATGAATTGCCCACTGTGAAGGCTGCATGCTACACCATGGGACACATACCACATGTGATTGGGGCCATTGACGGGACCCATATTGCCTTGGTCCCTCCCAGGACAAATGAGCCGGTCTACAGAAATAGGAAGAGTTACCATTCAGTAAATGTCCAGATGGTGTGCCTTGCAGATCAATACATCTCCCATGTTACTGCCAAGTTTCCTGGATCTGTGCATGATGCCTGTGTATTGAGGAATAGCAGCTCCCACAGGTGATGGCACAACAACAGAGAGAGACAGTGTGACTCATAGGTGAGCTTGAGGTTTCACCCAATGTATGTCACTGTATGCTACCTGAAGTTGTACTCTGTGCTATTGTACATGAGTAATGTGTATCTCACACTACTTCCAGGTGACTCCGGCTACCCAAACCTACACTGGCTGTTGACACCAGTGAGGAATTCGAGGACAGGGCCAGAAAATCAATACAATGAAGCATGTGGTCGTACCAGAAGGGTAATTGAAAGGACTTTTGGGATACTAAAAGCCAGGTTCTAGTGCCAGCATGTATCTGGTGGATCCCTACTCTACGTCCCTGGGAAAGTCTGCCAGATAGTTGTGGTCTGCTGCATGCTGCATGCTGCACAATTTGGCCCACAGATGCCATGTGCCATTCCTGCAGGAGGAGGGGGAGACAATGCACCTATGGCAGCAAAAGACACTGAAGACAGTGATGAGGATGGGGAGGAGGAGGATGTGAAAAACATGACACATCTGATGCAACAGTACTTCCAATGACACTCAGGTAAGACTGTACTTCTGTTCATACCTGCATTACACTTAAGTGCTGTGTGGCAGCTGTGTTGTGCCAAGCACCACTGTGTGCATTAAGTGACCCGACACTGTTCCATCTGTGGTCAGTCGTGCCAGTCTTATGGTGATATTGTACAATTTTATTCAGCCCATGCTATGTGTCAGTAGTTTAGCTTACTCAAATACATGCCCACTATAAACTGTGTCCTCGTCCCATAAAGTACATAGCATTTGTTGTTAGGAATGTCATGTGACTTACAATGTGTTTACACAACCAATCTGTGACTTCAATTTCCCTGACTAGATGGTCCACAGGAGGGAATGGCATGCTGACAGTATGGCATAGCTAATACTGTGGTATCTTGTGTGAGGGCCTGAAATTAGTTGTTTCTCCTCACTTATGGTGTTATGAGTCAATTGCTGTGCAAATTACTGAGTAGAAGTGACCAGCTGAATGTAGGCTGTTGTGTTACAGGGGCTCATGTTGCTCTACTTCCTTTGCTTCTCAATTGACTGTCCCTAATGGTTTCCCTTTTTGCAGATGTTGGTGTAGTCATAAATGTGAACTAATGTGATGACTACAGACTGCTTTCACACCGTTTGCTGGATGGTGACTTGTGGCATGCTCTCACATTGGTTATGTGTACCCCAAAATGACTATCCATTGAATGGATTCACACTTTACATGACATTTGCACAGGATAATACAGGTCAAGACATTGCATATTGTTGTAATTAAAGCACAACAACCTCAGTTCTATTCAAGTGTGTTTATTGAAGTGACAAAAAGGAAGGTATGGTGCAATAGAGTGGGTGATGGTGGACGAAAACTTTAGTGTAGTGGCCCAGTTGGTTTGTAGCACAGGTCCAGTATCCATGGAGCCATAGGAAAAGGAGCAATGGCAGTCCAAACTGAACAAGGTGTCTCAGTGCCATACAAAGGAGACATTCAGGAGGGGCTCAATTCCTGGCAGTGGTTTGGGTCTTGGCTACAGTCTCTGGTGTCTGTCTGGGTCGCAGGGAATGTTTGTGGGGTGGTTCTTATACTGCAGAGAGAGGGGTGCTGGTGGCCTGTGAATCTTGTGGCAGGTCCTCCTGTCTACTAGCTGCAGCAGATGTGGAAGGCTGGTGAGTACACTGTCTAGTGGTATAGTGGGAGGCGTCTACTGGTGTATTGTGTACTCACGCATAATGTTTGCCATGTCGCCCAGCACCCCTTCAGTGGAGGCCACGTTGGAATTCAAGCCCTACAACTGCTGCATGACCTCCTGGTAGTGTTCCCCCTGCAGCTGCTGGTCCTCCTGCAAGATGGTAATCACCTGGCCATCCTATCC
This sequence comes from Pleurodeles waltl, assembly GCF_031143425.1. Taxonomy (NCBI): domain Eukaryota; kingdom Metazoa; phylum Chordata; class Amphibia; order Caudata; family Salamandridae; genus Pleurodeles; species Pleurodeles waltl. The sequence goes on from NC_090445.1 coordinate 694,359,586, forward strand.
TGGGATTTCCGGTAGGCTCCCAGGACATGTGTGAGTGTCTCCTGGGCAGTCGGTTCCCTGGGTTGGGCCTCCCCTCGGCGCACTGCGAACCTCCCACTGGTCCTTGCCCCCTGTGCCTGTGTCCCCTGAACTGTGTGCCCACTCCCACTGACACCAGGACTTTCATCATCTCACCTGTGTGGTGTTGACTCAGGTCCCTGTACAGGTGGGCACACTGTTGAATTTTGAGTCCTGGTTACAGAGGTTTAGGGACGTTGTTTGGCTGCTGTGGTATCGGAGTCCGATGGGGGGGGGCCTGTGGTGGACTGGGTGTTGGCTGTGGTGTCCGACTGACCAGTGGTTCCAGATGGGCCGGGGAGATCATCCAAATCGAGACATTCAGAGTTGCTGTCATCACTGAGGTCTTCTTGTGGTGGAGGACTGAGTTGCTGTGGCACATGCTCACCGCTGACATTGGCTGGGGTACCTGTGTACATGTATAAGATTTGTTACAGTCATTGTCAGTTACTTATTCAGCATTTCTGGCTTTCCCTATGGGATGGGTGTTGTCCTTCCGCCTTTGGTTAGTGTATGGTGATGGGTTGTGAGATTGGTAGTGTTACATGCTGCCCATGGATTACTGTTGTGTGTGCATGCAGAGCTGGGAGGGGTGTGCGTGCAGTTGGTAGGGCATGCAGGGGTACACTGTTGAGGGTGGCTATGGGGGTGGTTCTCTGTATGGGATGGAGTGGGGTGAAGGGAGTCAGGGTGAGGGGGGTGACATGCCATGCAGGTGTCAATGGTGTTGAGGAGGTAATGGTGACTTACCAGTGTCCAGCCCTTGAGTGATTCCAGTGAGGCCCTCTGGATGGTGGATAGCCAAGACTTTCTCCTCCCATGCTGCCAACTGTGGGGGAGAAAGTGGGTGTCCACCTCCACTCTTCATTATGGCAACTTGGTGCCTGGAGGCCTCTGCAAGCACCTTCCCCCGTAGGTCATTCTACCTCTTTCGAATGTCCTCCCTTGTGCGTGGATAGGTTCCCATGGAGTTCACCTTGTCCACGATCCTCCGCCATAGCTCCATCTTCCTGTCAATGGATATCTGCTGGACCTGTGCACCAACTAGCTGTGGCTCTACCCTGAAGATTTCTTCCATCATCACCCGCAACTCCTTTATCAGTGAAACAGGGGTTCTTTTGTGGGGATATGCCTATTGTGTATTGTGTGTGTTGTGCAGAAGGTGTTAGGTGTTGAGGTATGGTATGTGGTGTGTAATGCATGACGGTTATATAGGTGGTTGTGGTGTATGCACAGTTCTGTCAATCTATGTGCTGGCAACGTGTAGCAGAATTGTCAAGTTTGCAAAGACTTGTGGGTTGTGGGGGGTTGTATTATAGTGCTGTTGGTGGGTGTTTACAGTGTGTATATATGTGTCAGGTGTGGGTTTTTGCAATCTGGCAAATTTTGGCTTCTGCTGGTGTGAAGTGGCCAAATCGACCGCGATGGTCCACACTGCCAATGGCTGATCACTGTTGAGTGTCCGCTGTGGTGATTCATGGTGTGTTGCAGGCGTAGCGGAGAGGGTGGTGGGTCCGACTGTTTTTCGCCTCTGTTGGGCCTGGCGGAATTGTTGTGGCTGATTTCTGTTGGTTTTGTGTTTCAGTGTCATAATCTGGCAGGCGGATTGCTGCCTACGCGGCGGTCTGTTGGCGGCCATCACCACAGTGGTCTTCCGAAAAGGCTGCCAATGCCATAATGAGGGCCAATGTTTCCAAAGTAAGTACAAGAAAACATTAAAACTTTTTAAAATGTTCTTACCAAGGGTAAGAAACATTTTAATTGGATGGGTTCTTATTCCTACTGATTCCACACCTCGTGAATGAGCCTCAAAGCAGTACATTCTTGGAAGGTGGAATTGAGTAATACCAGGAACCCAACTAAATCATGCGTGCGATGCAGCCGAGGCAAAATGTCCCTCATTGAAGGTTTTAGATGTGAGGCAGGTGTACTTAGCAAGAGTATGCAAGCATGACAACATAGGTCCCCAGCAGGTGTCAGTAACCAGGGCACCTCTGGAAAATGATCTGGAAGTAGCCCCAGCACTGGCTGAATGAGGAGGAAGGCCTTACATGGTCAGGTTAGAGCAAATCTTGATACTCACAGTAATTTGACTTAAAAAGGTGTGTTTGGTCACCACCATGACCTTTTGAGTTCTAATGAAGCCTAAAGACCAGGTCGTCAACCTTGACCTGTTTTGTGCAGTCCATATTTGTCCAGTCCGTATACTATAATACCACACACCACCCAAGGCAGACGTTCCTCCTCCGTGGTTGATGCAGGCAAGGGAAAAAAGATGACAGTTCAACATACTGGCTTTTATGATATGCAGAAGCTACTTTGGGAAAGAAGAATGGACAGGTGTGAAGGACCAACTTATCCAGGAAGAGAATTGTGAAGGGGAGATGTACTGATATTCCCTGAAGTTCACCATCAACAGAACTGTTTTTAAAGTAAGAATTCATGCTAGGGAACCGCTCAAATCAAAGCAAGATTCAACTCCCACTAAGCAATAATAAAAGGAATGGGAATAACAGAAAGAAATGTGCCACTTGTGATTTAAACAGGAAAGTTTGGTCAAGAAGACACATAAACACAGATAGAGCTGCCAGGCAGCCTGTTCAGTGCAAGCCACTCACCTGAATTCCAGGCGTTCCGATGGGGCAATGACAATTCCCCAATCCTTGTGAGGACTAACGTGACCGTAATGAAGAGTACATTGCCCTCTCGCACCTCTGCAAGGGGAAGCGTGTTTTGGGAAGAGAAAAAGAGAAAATACCAGCTTCTGCTTTGTGGACTGCAGAATCGTACTGCTGGACCCTGGACTGCATGTTGTGTTGGGCATCAGGACTTCTGATTTCTAAAAATATACTTAAATAATACATTGAACTTGCATAAACCATTGTACATTGCATAATGTCAGTTATTGTTAACACATTGTGCAAATGTTTCTATAAGACTAAACAAGTCTCTTCCTCTTTTTACAATACTTTCAGAGTCTCTGAAGTAATGTCCAAACTCAAACACGATCAACTTGACTAAAGGGCTTTTTTGTGTTCTGGCGTAATCTCTTGCCAATAATAGTTTTGATAAACTTGCTCTATTTCCAATTTCCTAATTCTCAGGAGAGCGCTTGCTACAGGAAATATGTCTTTCCTTAATGTCTGTTCAGCGGTATCTTGGATTCCCACCCAAATGATAAATCACGCTAGTTCTTAATGTCATAAATTATTTAAAAGACAGAGCTCCATTTTGTTTCTTTTTAAGTGATTAATCTTTATTTACCTTGAAATTAAGTTACTTGCTTGAAAATTTCAGAAGATTCCAAACTGGGTTTTTTCACCTTTCTTATTTTCTCTAGTTTACAGTAAATACGGGATCATCAGCAGAAGATGGAAGAGGAGACCTGGGACTCCACAGGAAGCTGACCAGAGAGTGAGGATCACCAGAGGACGAGTAATGCTGGAACATGACTTGAAGCTGAACGGAGGAACACTAGAACACTGGAACTCGACTGGAGGCAGACTGGAGAACAAGGAACTTGACTTGCACTTTAAGTCACCTGGAGGCAGGCTGGAGGACAAGGAACTTGACTTGAATGGAAACAAGTGAGCAGAGCAATAGGCACGAAGCCAAGCAAGGGCTCAGACTCCCAAGCATCCTTAGATAATCAAATGTGCACATGTGCCTTTTGGCAGTTGATTGCTTGTTAAGGAAATGAGTAATCATCCTCCTGATTGTGATGCATGTTCAATGCAGATCGTGTTGTGAAGAGCAAATGTTTTGGCAGTTACAGTTGGAGGAGGTGGAATACAATGAGCATAACCAACAAGCATTGGTTACAATAAATGAGACATTTAACAAGCATTGGTCATTGCAAACTTGCTATTCAAGGATGTAATGAATATACCCAAATACATCAGAATGTTGCAAGCAACAGCCCCTTACTGTAATCAAGCTCTTGTTTTGTGCTAGTGTAATCCACAACACAGCCTTTAACTCCAACGACCCACGAACACTGCTGTGCAAAGGAGAGTGCAAAACTCAAAACAACGAATAGGTGAGATGTAAAGGGTTAATGCTTTCTGGTTCACCCTACTACCGAAAGTTGTCTTAATGATCTGTGTAAATGGATTTGGTGGCAGGCTTCCTGACGCCAAGATAATGTCTGTTGTCACATCATAAATGTAAAAGGAATCTTGCTGGCCCCATTCAATGTCTCACGTGCAGACATAATGTGTGGGGATTGGGGTCGAGGACCTGACAGTTGTGCTACAAGAGCTGATTAGCTCAGTATGATAGGGGAAGGGGTGGCTAAATGCTTAGCCTCATCGTGATTTATTTGTGCCTTTGTGCTCTCAGTGTTGTTAATGGGTCTGACTGACAGTTGGTCTTATTATCAGACATTGTTTGCCTGGGATTCTGGAAGTTGTAGTCAACTAGGTTTGTTTTTTTTATAGCACTTATGTGCCCCCTCTGCTGCAGGAGTCTTCTATATGTAATGACATCAGTTCAGAGGGTTCTTTTTGGTGTTTGCTCATTTCCAGTTCGAGAACCTAATGATTCATTGTGCTGGTGTAAAATTCCAACATACCTCTGACCCATGTTGGACACTTGTTTTCACCTCCCATTACAGGGTCTACGAATTGGCATACTCAATCATCCTTGCTCAGTTTCGAACAGCCAGATGCCAATAGGTTGGCATAAAAAATTCTCCTTGCCAAGTTTGGAGAGATCAAATATACTTGAACCCAATCCTCCTGTACTTTCCACAGTACTGTGGACCAAAAGAGGGATTGTGGAAATGCATACAACAGGCCTTGAGACCAGCTGAACCTGATAGCATCAACAGTTCCAAGTCTTGGTCACAAGATTGAGGACACTTTTATTCTTTGGAGAAGACTGCATCCGCCACCTCAGGTGTAGCTCCCGCTCATGTTTTTACAGCATGAGATGACTAAGAGTATATGCTTTTATATTGAAGGAGCCTGCAAGATGGGGTGCTACTGGGAACACTTCACATTGCTGCACTCTTACATACAGGTGAATTACCATCCAACAGAGGATCCACGATCCACACCGACTTACTTGTTGATATAATGGACAGCTGAAGTATAAGATAAACTGTAAACAAGGAGTTATAAGAATAAGTCCACTAAACCTACTTCAAGTTGCAAGATTATAAGACAGTAATAAGGTATGAGAGAAAGGAATTTAACTACTGTTTGTGGGAAAAACTCTTGTGATAGTAAGGACAAAAACTTGAGAGAATTTTGGTAAATATACTGCAAATAATGCCAACACCAGTCAGACAGTCTGGGCATAGAACCTTACCATTCATGCCACTTCTTCATTGGACAAAGGTACAACTTTGAATTAAGGCAATTCACCTTCCTCTGGTTTGCCTAGGGTGGATCAGTACATACAAGATAAAAAAATTCAAAGAGAAAAGCTGATCCAAAGAAGCAAAACTGAGGGTGTCCCTGGGCCAAATGGCCTGCCGCAAGCCCTCTTTTAAACAAACTAACCAAATTGAGTGGACCACCTATCCCTGATATTTAATTATAGACTTGCAAACAGCTTGAAGACTGACGCATGGCGAGGAGCAATCATCTATCCATTATTCAAAGGAGCCAGTATATTAGACCTCATAAAACAGACAAGGTGCCTTTGTAAAACACTTTAGGGAAGGGCTTGCTTCACCATCTGCTCTGGTTAGAATTATCTGGTAGCTCATAGAATGTAACTTACAAAGATTAATTATTGAAATGTATAAGGAACTTGCAATCTCTGGAACCAACCTTTTTTTTGCAGTCTTTAAGAAGCACATTACCAGCAACATTTGGAAGCTATCATGTCTTGAAGACAACAATTCCCTTGCAAAGCAATTACATGCATGGATTGTTATAAACTCTTATCATGCCTTGGCATAACATTCATATTTGGGTACCTGTTATTCCAAATTAATGAAGATGAAACTCATGAGTCAACTTTTAGGAGGCCTTCCCAATCTAGAAGTGTGCCCAAAATGGTTAGTCACAGGTAATGGTAAAACATGCAGGTGGCGTCAACAGCACAAGAAACCATCATGAACATCATCTATATATGTCTAGCACTTCTCCCAGAATGTCAACTTTTACTACGCAAGTCATTTAACAGTTGGTTGTGTGAACATGTCATCAAGACGTTCTAAAATGCTGTAATGGGGAAAACATAAGACAATGTACAATTTGTCAGGGTCTTTAACCTGGCTGCAAAAAACTGCATTCATAAGGCATCTAAGAAATATCACGCAATCAACCACAAGTATCTTTTAATTTTAATGCATGAGAGAATGTGCCCATGCAGCGATTTCTCATGTTTTATTATGGTATTTTTTAAATGGTTTTAATTAAATATGCAGTAATAAATGAGATTTGGACAATATTGGTGTTGTCCAGCAGAATATGGGTGTTGTCCCCTTAGATGGAAGGAAGAATGGCCTTTAGGCCAAGTTTGACTGCTGTCAGCTCAAACACAATTGTTTGCAGGCACTGCTCGACACAGACCATAGATCACATGCAGTCAGGTTGCCCAGATGAACAGCCTACCCCTAAAAGGAGGCATGCGTGACCATGGTAGCTTGATAATTTGGAAAACTGAATGGACGAGCCCTCAGAAGGTTGGAGGAGTACATCCACCACTGCAGATCCTACTGCACTGACTGGAAAAGCAACACCTTAGCCAAGAGACCACCTGGTGTTGCGGTCAGTTCCTCCTAGGACACTTTTGGAGGGATCTCATTTGAAACCTGGCTTTTGGCACCTTCAGGCTGGATGAGGCACAGCAGGAGCAAAGCTTGTGAACTGGGATCCAAGCTTGAGACAGACACATCAGAATCATCACCTCAATATCAACAATCCTTTGAGGAGAAAGAAAGGCATTTGTGTGGATTCTGTTCAGCACAGCCTCAACAAAAGTCAGTCTGTTTAGTGAGTTAAGGCTTCTGGATGTTGACGGTAAAGCCCTGGCCATGGAGAAGAGCCATTGTCTGCTAGTGATATTTGTAGACCAGTGTTTGGGATTGTGCCTTCACCAGCCAGTTGATCAATACTCGAATACATGAGCTCTTAGCCTCCCAGCAAAACCACCATGACTTCCAGAACCTTTGTGAAGATGTATGGCAGTCTTCAGTCAGAATGGGAGAACCAAAAACTGAAAGTGTTAAGACCACATTGTGAATCTCAAGTAGCAACTGTGGGTGGTGAGAATCAGAATATGTGTATCCTGGATGTCCAGGGACACCATATAATCTCCCTAGTTCATAGTGAACATGACCTGACTAAGGTACCGATTCTTGAACTTGTTAAGTGAACAGGTTCAGAAGGCGGCGGGCCAAGATACACCTCACGACACAACATTCTTGAGAAATGTGAAGTAAAAGGAGAAAATTACTATGCCCCTCTCTTTCAGACAGACCACTTCTGTGGCCTCTTTGACCAGCTTTGACCTACAGAATTGAGGCGTGCACTGGTGTGCAAACCCTGAAGGAAGTGAAGTGATCAAGAAGGATGATAGGAAGGGCATAACCTGAACAGATCCACTGGATTCCACATCAGTTTTGATCACCTCTCGCAGGTGACAAACAGAAGGTGATGTGAGGCAGAGGAACAAAGGAAATTTGGCAGCCACAGACACTGCAAGGGTGGTAGGCAGTGGATCTGCTGCTGCTACTGATGGTGTCCTCTCGATCCTCTCCTGCTATCAAAGAAGAACTTTAATTGTTGTAGTGTGTCGATGGGCTGAGATGATTGGATAGCACATCTGTAGAATAACCACAAAACTTCGTCAGGTACTATTCCTGAAATTACTCTGCAGGAACCCTAGTCCCAGCATGCGAGCCGTAGCCCTGATGTTCTTGAAACGTTCCAAGGAGGAGACAGCTTTCTCTTCAGACAGCAACTTACCATTCAAAGGGCATGCCCACAAGCTTAGCCGCCTAGCCATCCCCTGAACATCCAGTGTAACTCACCCATGCGTGCTGATGCAGCATGACAACCTTACCCATATATCGGGCAAAGGTGTCTGCTGAGTTAGCACCACAATCCATGATCTGTATTGATGCATCTAGGCCATTACTCCCCAAGACAGAAAATAGTTTCTTCATATGGTCTGATGGGCTGACAGTTGTAAGTTCCTCCAGTCCCCAAAAGGCATAAGCATAGCCTAAGTAGCTGATGACAGTGGCAAGGCTGCTGGAGGAAAAATCTTCCAACCTAAGTCGCTACTTGTAATCCACATTTTAAAAATGTGGTCTTAATGGATGAAGCTCCTGCATTCCCCAAGCCTCCACGCTCAGTGATAGCATGGCCACAATCTTGGATTGAACTCAGAAGCTGGCACTGTATGGTGGGGAGAATGAGGGAGAGCGTTTGAGAGAGAAGTACTGTTAAGGGACTTCTAACTGGTGGGATTAATGGTTCTGAGGTAATTCTCTCTTCTCAGATCAAAGGCATAAACTTGCCCACTTCACCAAAAGGATACGTAAGGCCTAAGTGGATGAGAAATTTTAGTGGGAGACACACATTCAGCTATTTTATGTGGAGGACACCAGACAAGGACTTACCAGGTCTTGCCAGAAGTATACTGATAATGAACCAGGAAGTACCGGGAATCCCTCCTGTAACTCAGAGAACCTGGAGGCCAGAGAAAATGGTTTTCTGGTGTGTTGAAGATATTGAGCCAGTAGGATACCAAGAATGGAGAACAGGTATGTTCTTAAAGCAGTGGAGTAGAGTTGAAGAACTTGGTAATCATCCCACAAAACTGTAGGAGGAGAGGAAACAAGGAGAGTGGGAATTAACAACAAAGAAGCAAAAATGGCAAACAACAATGGTCAACCTATAATGGAAGAACCATACCACTAAGCAGTTCTGAGGCAAATGTCCACTATTACTGACGCTTCTTAAATTCCCTTGTACATGCCCATCTTTTCTTGAGTCCTGTTCTCTTTGGGTCTCATGTTAGTCAGACCTGGAAGGCTCACCTAATCCCTCTGTGGCCCAACCATCACTGACCAGCCCGCCAAACAGTCATACTTGTGCAGTTTCTCGTCCTGATCTTTTGTGAATCCTCAGCAATTTAGATTTTATCTGGTGTCGTACCATCTATGTTCATACCCTGTCCAGGGAAGTTGTATGAAAGTTATTAGGGTTCTCCTTCAAAGATGAAGTGGACTCTCCAGTGTCATTTGGGAGAACAAAAGTGCAGATCACTTGGAGCAGGCCTATGGTCCCTGGTGATCGGCCTGTAAGCTACCAGGTATGAAAAGGGTTTATCCCTTGCAATCATAATAGGGTGTAAAAGAGCCTCATTAAACAGTAGCAAGAGCCCTCGAGTAGCTGTCAAGATTGCAGAATTTCTGTCAGCAAGGTAAAGGTCACTTCCACAGAAGACAAAGTGGATTCCTACTTTTCCACCCCTTCTGAACGATAGCTGTAAAAGATGTAACCGCCTCCAAAGCAGGGGTAGGAAATGCCCATTCTGATGAAGTATCTAGGCCACTGGCATTTTTAAATCAAAATAGATGCTGCTATCTGTATTGTAAGCTGGCAGGAGAGGATCAGCTTTTGAGTCATCATCCTGCTATATAGTTCTTATTCTCCTTAGCCAAGAAAATCTGAATTGGAACTAAAAATCTTCTCCAAGCAGCATATCTTTGGGTCCTGGGGATATGCTCATTATAGGATTCATCAACAAAATGAACCTCGGCCTTCTCCTTAACGACACTGTGGCGTTTCCCCCTCAGTTACTAGGATAATATCCAGTAGATACCCTATGCCCCAGAAGTGAACTTAAACCTTTTCTGAGAAATGGAGAATTGGCAGGTGCCATAACACTGCCTAAGCAACATCTGGCTTCAGAGGTGACATAATCAGTGGCAAGAACTGTACAGGGAAGGCTGCCCTTGTTGGAACGTACACTTTAGTAATGCTTTTATTGCACCAGGAGTCAGCATTCAATATCATTTATATTCATGTTTAAAAGTCTAACCTAGAGAAAGCTGCACTAACACGTATTTTAAGAGTATAGACATTTATATTAATGGCAGACATTGGCCCTCATTATGACCCTGGCTGTCCGAAGACTGTCAGGGCCGGTGGTGAAGATTGTCAAATTACAAGTTTTGCGGTTTGGCCTAAGCCAAACTGCCGATACTCCGCCCATCCTGCCGCTACTCTGCGATCTGCCGGGCTGGAGGTGAGCACCCCTTGCCCGGCGGACAGCGTAATACCTCTAGTCTTATTACGACATGGAAGACCGCCAGCATTTCTCTGGCAGTCGCACCACCAGAAAAAGCTGGCGGTCTTCCATCCCAGCGACAGGAATTTGCATTTCTGTCACCAGTGTACTCCTGCACACTTGTCCACATACCCCACACATGCATCCACATACTCCCACACACAAACACACCCCTATCCACCCACGCACTCACGTCATACACCCCCATTTGCACTAACATACATACACAAACACCGCACTCATGCACAGATTCACTCCCCCCTCCAGCGCATACATACAGTCACGCCCTATTTCTCCAGTGCATACATACATTCACTACCCCCTGCACCGCATACATGCACTAACCCCTTCCATCCTCTCAGTCGCACTCACGTACTCAATCACTCACACCCGTACACATGCAGTCACCCCAATCCACTTACACACACACACTCCCCACACCTAATCCACAAACACTCACACACCACTCACCCCATCCACAAACAATCATGCACACATGCAGACACGCACCCACAAACCCCCCCGCATTCACGACATTCACACATGCCCTCACGCACACATACCTTCCCCTGTTGGATGATACACTTACCTCATCCGTCGAAGAGGTTGTCTGAGAGGTAACGGGTCGCGGTGATTCCACTGCCGGCAGTGCCCTGCCATCAGGACACCACCACTCTGTATTACGGGTCACAATATGGCCTTTGGCATGGCGATGCCAGCGGTGGAACCGCCTCTTCACCGCCAGCACGACTGGTGTCAGAATTCCACCCAATTGCAGGTGGAATTCTGAAATCAGTCGTAATAGGGCGGTCTTAAGACCGATAGCACTGGCAAAAAGGCGGCCGAAGTCGTAATGAGGGCCAGTGTTCCTACCATGGCAGATGTTGTGCCTACAAGAACTGACAAAGTGCTACTATGATTTAGAACAATGTTGAAAACGATTGTAATCATTAGAATTTATTATTATTAGTAGAGATGAATATGATTTATTATGATTTATGATTAGTTTAAAGTTATATGTGTGCAGAAAAATAAATACACATCTTTGCCGTACTTAATGTGATGCTTTAACACAGATTGCTGTTATTAATAAAATGTTTTTGCACGGATTGATGATATATTATTAATGCTGAATACAATATAAATGTATTGTCTTTCCTGTGTTAGCATAACCAGGCCTGAAGTCTTCATATTTACAGCAGCAGTGAAATGCTTAATCATTTCTTTCTCTCAAACGTGAATCTTTCCTCTAGGTTGTTTTACACAACTAGTGAAGAGTCCTATTGTAGTATGTGCAAATTTTACACTGCAGTGCCCTTGAATGTTACAACGTTGGAACATGATGACTGAAAGCAGAGTAGTACTATTGTTTAACTGGCCTGTCCCCATGATAAAGGAGTAAACCATCTTCTGCCATGGGAAAGATTGCAACAAGTGATGTACAAATTGTTAAACTATTGGGGTCACACGGAAAGGAGAGATGATTTCACATCAACCCTGGAAGAGATTCCTGATGTTTCTGATTCAACTTTTTTATTGGACAGTGCCCCTTTTGCATAATGTGGATTCATCAAATGGACCAATCAAATTATTTTGAGTATTTCTAATCAGGAAGGACTTGTAAGTTTCAGTGGCAGTCCCCTCTTGAATCTTGATCTGTTAACTTGTCCCCTGGGACATTTCCGGATTTCCATGCGCAGCCCGTGTTCTCCACTATCCCCCAATGGTGCTTCTATCTGACTTTGCTGATGATCTACATGCTTTGCTGACGAAACTGAATTGAATCCTGAGCCTAGGAAAGATATATTCTAATGCAAATGTTATTTTCCCCTGACCTGATTTTCAGAGTAAAGTTAGCATGCTGACACCTGTCTTTTATTTCTCTTTGCTGGTTTAATTAGCTCAAGATAGATGTTTTCTAAATTATTTTTTTGGTTCTTTTTGACTTTTGTCCGCATGTGTAACTCGCTCCCACACATTTTTGTCCTGAGTTGGTTAGTAGATAGGGAGATCCTATGTCCCAATCTCTGAATTCTGAATCTTTGCAAATTGTCTTGAATAATGAATTGACTGTCTGAGCTGAAACATCTCTGTATCACAAGTGATTGCTTTATTAATGTGCATTATTCTTCTTGAATGTCTAATGGTGTTGATGTTGAGTAGATTAAACTTGTTGCATAGATTTGGTCAGCCTATGGTGTTGATCTGACTTTGGCTTTGTGATTATAAAAAAAAGTTTGAAACTTCCATTGATTGGAGTATTCCTCCGTGACCGCATGGGTCATGGTGTTTAAATTTGTTGATTAGGTTGAATTGATTGTAAATGGTTACCACACTTGTCACTGAGCAAAAATATCTATTGACCTGAGGAAAAGGAAGCATTTTTTGAACCCTGCAAAGGGTAAGGGAAAACGGGCCAGCAGATGCTGGTAGCAGAGGACCGTTCAATCTCATGAGGAGGGGAACCATCTATTTGATGAGTGTTAAGGGTAACAAATTTGGTAATAGAGTTGTTCTATGGTTAGTTTGAGAGGCTGATGAAGTCTCAGCATTGTGTTACAAGTGTACAATGGTTGTGTAAGTAGGGATTTGCACTTGTGATGCATTTTGCTATAAAGTGCGGTGAAGTGTGATGGTATGAGGTTTTGGAGTCATTGTACTCAAAGTGATTGTGGTGCTTTGTGCTCACAAAATCTCCATGATGGTTGTTGTTGTTTACGGGTCTGTTGCGGCCTAAGACTCTGGAGTAACGCACAAGTACATGAAGACACTTGGTTTGTTTATTATCTGTATTGGGGTATCGGTCATGAGGCGCTATTGACAACACCAGCAGTTTTCCGTGAGTGAGTTTGGGTTGTTGGTTGGTATTAGGTAAATCCTGAGTGCACGTGGGGGATCCGTATCAACTAGGGTGAGATTTGCTGGTCAAGCCTTACTTGTGTAATTGCGAAAGCCATAGTCGGATGTGTAAGCGGTAGAGCTTTAAAAGCGTTTGAGTCCTACCTGTAGTTAGAAGACAGGTTTTTGTTTTTTTCTAGTGCTCGCAGTATTCGCATTTAATGTATGCATGATTTGTATAAGAGACAGTTGCGAAGCAACTTGTAGCTGCTGAGTGAAGTGAGTGTGACGTCATTGGTTCCGCGCTGAGATAGGTCGGTTAGTGAGAAGCTGTGCACATATTGTTGGACAGTGCTCCATTGCCACTAGTTAAGAACAGCTCGCAAGAGAACTGTGGGACTGAATCTACTTCCTGGTTTCATTGAAATTCATATTAATGATCGAAGTTAGTATAAAAATGAAATTTTTCAATGCTTTAAGTAGTGCGCTGAGCGGAAATGTGTTTATTCCAGTTGTGGAGGGTGTGCAGACAGCACCTGAATGAACACCAGCATATGAAAGTGGCAGAGACAAGAGTTTCAGCATGTTGGTTAAAGAGTGGTGTAAGATCACAGAGACAGAGGGCTCAATGGCTTTTCCATGTTACAGAACCTTTAATTTGAGAATTTTTGAAAATTTGAGGAGAGTATTGTGGGAATTAAAGCCTCCTCCAAGACTCGCACAATTTGAAGCTCTTGCTATTTGGGAACTTGTTGCGAGACAAAATGAAACAGAAAAATTTCAGAACAGGATGGGGAGAGCAGAGAAGACATTAGTGGAAGCTAGATGGGATGAGGAACAGAAAATGTGGAGAAAAGAAACATTAGATGGGGTGAGAATGTTTCCAGCCATAACAGAAAAAGGGGATGGTAGTACAAAACCTAAAGCGAAAAAGAAGCAGGCAGACAAGACAGAGCAGACGGCAGATGAAGGTAAAAAGAGAGCTGCACATGACAGTGCCTCAGAAGAAGAGTTTATAAATCAGTTTTTAATCAATCATTCTCAGCGATATCATTCAGTTAAGAGAGTAGTTCAGAGTGTAGCCCCACGTGTGTCCACAGGTCCAGTTTCACAGAGTCCGATTCAGGTAGTCCTGAGTACACCTGTCAGTTCAATGATACAGGTACCTACAATTTATTCAGAAGTTCCTGTTGTTAATATAGCACAGCAAATTATAAGCCAGTTGTGAATGAGGTAATTGCAAGTACAAAAATGATTCTGATGGAATCAATGCCTAATGTGACGGTACCTGTGCAAATGTTTAATCAGAGACAGACAATGCCCATGAATTCTCTGGTATTGACAACCCCAAAGTTTGCCCCGAATCAGTCGGGACAGACTTTTAGTACAGTATTAACAGGTCAGTGTGTAGGGATGATGGTTTAGCAGAAACAGACAAATCTGACAGGACCTGAAGCACTGACAGTCCCCCTTAACCATAGGTCCAGTTGTTCCACTGTATGCTCCAGGTAATACTGGGAGTAGCCCCCAGACCCCAATCCCTGTGTCTGCAGGGGTTTTGCCATCCAATACACAAAGATCAGTATAGTCAACTAATTCAGAAATGGAAAGATTAGCTAGGTCTTTTCCAGCTTTGACCCCTATGTGGATTGCACAGCCCAACCAAATGTTAGATCGAACAGGTCCAATAACAGATGTGACATGTCCTCCAGGAACCCCAGTTACACACATGTCCACACCAGAACAGATTATAAGAGGCCCTTGTAATACACCGCAGAACATGACACAGGGAAAAAACAACAGTTTTCAAGGATTCTCAGACTGAGTGATTGGACAGTCTGAGTGGAGCCACAGATATGGTATACAATAGTGGCAGAACAGAAGAGATCCCAGAGAGAGACAGGACTGTGAATGTGCCCAGATTAAAATTAGAATTAAATGAATTAATTGAGGGAACACTTGCTGGAGAGATTGGATACGTACTATGAAGAAGAATTCCATGTGCAGGAATGTCACAAATCGTGCAAGGCAGACTTATGAGAAACTAGTGGAATGGGCTGAAAAATATGATGTGGATTTAGAGAAATCAAAGCCTTTAAAATGGAGTTACGGATTAGAATTTAGTTCCAAAGATTTTGTGAATTTGAGCTCACCCTGCATGAGAATGCACATTAAGGAATGAATTCGGAACATTTCATCAAGACGAGCATTAAATAAATGGGAAGGCAGATGGGCAAAGAAAAGAGATCAGAAGAAACCAAAGGAGAATTTGCCTCTGGCTGGAGCAAATCAAGCTGATGAGAGTGTAAAAATGCTGCCAATTAGAGAGATACCTCGTGGAGGTTATGTACATGTTCCTTGGAGCAGAAGTGACATATTGTCATTCACAAATAATTATCTGGCATTGATAGAGAAACCAGTAGAGTGGTACAAGCAAATAGAGATATTTTTGAAATTTTCAAAAGGCCTGTGGGAATATTTGAATACATTGTTTAACACTGTGGTACCAGTCGATTTGTGGGTTGAGTACAAAAGGAATGTGGATTGGCTAACTTGTGAAATGCTGAGAGATCCAGTAACAGGTGCCTCATCTGAAGAGGTGATGAAAGGGTACTATAAAGTGATTGAGTTTCTGAAGAAAAAAGTTTACCCAAAAGATGTTGATTGGCAAATCATTGACCGGACACCACAGGAAATGAAGGAGTCAATTCATGCCTATTATTATGAGAGATTGTTGCAAGCATTCAAACAGCATAGTGGGTCAGAGGTCATTGAGCAAAAAGACATGAGTCATTTTGTGTTTAGATTTGTGCAAGGATTGAAATTAACTGCATGATTCAGAATCATTTGATTTGCTGGCAGAATAAGCTGTTTGATGAAGTGCTGCAGTATGCTGGGTACTATAGTAATGAAAATGAATTAAAGGAGAAAGTGATTGTGATGCAAATTAAATCTGCCCACAGAGAACAACAGAATCCGCAAGTGATGGTGAACACTAGTGGGTTGTAAGGTATGCCACATCAAGTTAACAACTTGCCTCAGTTTAGAGGATGTGTTGTTCGGATAGATCAGAGTGATAATGTGGTTAATGTTCAGTCAGTGAAGAAGCCTAGCTCAGGTCATGCTTGCAGTAATTTTGGGCACTGGAAGTGGAAGTATACGTAGAGTAATGTGAATAATTTGGCACAAAATGGTGGTGTTACTCTGACTGTAGTCAGTAGTCAAGTTCAGATGAGGAAGAATGTGTACTGGCTGCATCCTTAGCGGTGGATCAACGTGGTCCCTATGTAAATGCCAATGTTATGGGACAAGATGTTTAATTCCTGGTTGACACTGGAGCAACATATTCCACTGTCAGAACTGCAGAAGTGCCAAATGTGCCTTTATCAGGAAGGAAAGTTCAGGTGGTAGGAGTAGCAAATCAACAGTTATCCAACCCAATTACAGAGCATATCCCGGTTAAAATAGGGTCTTTTGAGGATTTGCCCCAATTTGTGGTTTGCAATTCAAGTCCGGAATCCTGCAGTGATTTTGTTCCAGATTCCTTATGAAGCAGAGTGGTTTTATTATTGACTCGTGTCAGGCATTTTTTTCCGATCCACTCTGAAGACAGCCGTTTTTGTTCGCATTTAAATTTGGAAGCCGTGTATATTCCTGGTGTCGTACTCCACAGGGGTATAGGTAGTCACCATCCATTTCTAATCACATCTTGAAAAAGAATTTATAGCACCTGAACGTGCCATTTAATTCAGTCTTAGTTCAATACATAGATGCTTTGATGGTCGCATCAAACACACGTGAAGCCTGTAGGAGAGTTACAATTGCCCTGTTGAATCATTTGAGTGAGAATGGCCATAGAGTGTGCCCCTCAAAATTACAATATTTTCAGAGCGAGGTGAAATACTTAGGTCATCACATAGAGAAGGGTGTAAGAAAAGTGTCCCAAGAGAGTATCTCAATAATCATGCAAATGAATCCCCCTGTAACACAGGGCAGAGAGAAGTCAGAATGTTTCTGGTAATGGTCAGCTACTGCCACCAGTGGATCCCAAATATTTCACTGTTATCCAAGCCATTGTTGAAATTGACATACAAAGAAGTATCTGATCCAATACCATTTGGTGACACATCTATGAAAGTCTTCTCCGAGTTGAGAAAACGCCTGTGCTGAGCAACAGCTCTGGGAATGCCAAATTACAATAAATGTTTTTCCTTGTTTTGTTGTGAATGAGATGGTGTGCATTTTCTGTTTTGACGCAGTTACACGAAGGAGTCAACAGACCAGTAGCTTATTTTTCTGCCACACTGGCTCTTGTAGCTGCCTCTTTGCCCGGCTGTTTAAAAGCTGTGGCAACCTCAGGTGTCAGTGTCAGGTGTCAGTATCGCCCAGTGCGAAAGCATTGCTATGGGTCTGTAGTGAAGCCTAGTTTGTTTTAATGGGATAACAGGAGGTAACTTAGCCTCTGGCTTACAGACTCGTGCCCCCATCACCTAGTGACTTTTAACCTACTTAGCTTGCTCTGTCTCAGCCCATTTAATTATTTAATTCTTCTAAGATGGCTGCCTTGTTTATAGTTAGGCCACTTGTTATGCTTGGCATTATCAGTGCCTCTGCGCAAAGGCGTCAAGATCAAGCAACAAAGACAAACAAACAGTAGGTGTTCACACTTAGGGATTTTCCCTCTCTATACTTTCGAGGGATTGTTTATATTAATTGCCGTCCCAAGCATGTCTGTTATCTATTGTTTGGGAACACACCTACTTCACGGGTCCTGGTAGATCTGTATAAATACATCACACTTTAGACAGATAATCAGAGGGATTCCGACCAGAGGGCATTGCCACCATCGCTGATATCGATGCTGCACGTTGTCTTGACGCTGACCCAGTCTTCGTGTCCCTGCGGAGTCTGAGATAGAGACCTCATTCCAAGGTAACAAAGGTTTGGGGCTCCTCTCATGGACATGGCATTGGCAGATTAGGTTTAGCAAATCCAGCTCTCCTTTAGGTAGGAGGTTAGGCCTCTCACATTAGGGTATTAGGGCATATTACATCTCGTATGTCTTTTCTATGCATTGCAAGATGGTGGGTGTCTTTGTAATAATGACTCTCGTCTTCACAGTTCTGTTTCTTGCACTATTCATTATCCTAATCATTGCAGCCCATGCAACGTATCGCAAATTGCAGTTATGTTAAATAAAAACTATTGAAACTTCACTGCATCTTTGTCATTGCCTGTGTTTGTGGGAGACATTATATATCTGTGAGAAAAGGGTAATCTCCGTTTAACCATGACACACCCTGAGATGTCTTATTCTCGAGTCCAAGCGTACAGGCTGCCATGAATCACCTTCTACTATTGTATTTCTGGTGAGGTGCTGCTGGTGAGCCGGTAAGGTTGGGACAACAGTTGTGACTTGTTGTAGGATAGGCATAGTGGCCTACAAACAAAAGTACTGTCATCCTTTAACCAGCAGTCTTGCCTAGAGCAAGAGTCCAAACTACGACATGGCACCACCAACGATGGTGATTAGGCACTAATTTACGGATACCCCGACTATCACTGTCTCACTGACAACAGGTACCCTAAGTACCATTATACGGAGACGTCTGTGGTCTTTGGGAAAATCCTCCTCAGCTGAAAAGGTACCACCTTATTAAGCTGTAGGTTGTTCGAGCTCGAACTCATAAAAGGACTTATACTCTCCATTTTGGTGTTCTGTTTTTCTAAACAGAAATGGCTGCTGCCATTGACATTCCTGAAAATGCTAGACAAGCTCTAACGCAACATTTATTAACGCATGGCCTTACAGATGAGGGCGGGATGTTACTCTTATAATAGAAGCTAATGAAGCATACCAAACAGAAACATTTTACTGTTGGGTTACCTTTCCTGAGGTAGACCAAAGAACACATACATTCCACACACATGAAATTGCGAATGTACCTCAACGGTACCAAGCATACCAGTATCATGAAATATCGCTCACATACCAAGAGCACCAGAACTGGTTTGAAGGCGCCCTACTACATGTATTACAAAGAGTGAGGCTAGGTCCCTTAAGTAATGACGGACCAACGTGGCCTATGTTTGCCACATACACACCTCACCTAGGCATACAAAATATGCCAATAGCAGATCTGCGAGATTTCTATAATGAATTGGTGACATTATATAGATGATTAGCACCTGGTGGTTACTAATTGGCTACTGGGATTAATCCACAAACGGTGCATACTATCATGGGTAAAGTACCCGCAGAACGGGAAAAAATACAGTTCTGGATTGCCCAGAAAACTAATCAGCTGGAAGCTGTGTTTCCCCATACGGGACCACAGGAAAAACATAGACTGCTCACTATGTGCTTGCACTTTGGGATGGTTCCCTCGGTGGATGACTGCACCACACGGGGTACAGTCTTCGCTGCTATATACACTACCACCCATGGTACCCCGACACTGGCCAATCTACTGGAAGTGTTAAAACAAATACAAAATGAGCATGGGGCTGCACCAGCCTTGGATTTGGGGATGAAATTAATGCGTAACTTTGACGTGTTTTCCTCCATTATACTCAGTAATATTAAAGGGGAAGCAGTAGCACTGGCAATACGCCAGTGTCTCCGGGAAACTCCATTCCAGGAACAAGAGAGACAGTTACCGAAAATTATTTCTGATACCTATACTAGTATAGGGCTGGATAGTTTGGGAGCCAAGCCAAAGAAATTGGAGTTACAAGGTACCACCCATAAGGAAGGTACTAAGCAGACACAAGAGGGCCCTAAGAAGCGCAGGGACAAACAAAAAGATTTCAAAGATAGAAGAAATAAGAGAGCTGATTCTCCACACCCGGAGAACTCCGAAAGGAGAAACAGTCTCAGAAATAGGGAGAACATTAAAACTCCAGACAGATATACTGATTTACATCCCTCTCGTTCCTTTCAGGACGCACCAGATAGATGTAGCAAGAGAGGGGGCCGTCCAGATCGACGTCCTGAATACGTGAAAGAAAAGAAAGACTTGCCGCAGTCTACCATTAAAAAGGAAGAAAAGACTCCTCAGCAAAAGCCACAGTTTAAAAAGAAAAAGGTGGCAGCACTGACAGCTAAAAATGCCAATATACTTGAGAACACTGTTGAGGAACAAGACGTGGGAAGTTACTGTGTTAGACAGCGCAGCAGAGGTCACGATATGTCGCCAGAGTCTGAAAGATAATCTGGATGCGACAGCAACTAGCGATTTCATTGCAGTTGAAACAGCGGATGGCCGCATTCTCCCCCCAGACAGGGTTTATGATTTAAAAATTCAGATAGAGGGAAACGTGGAGCGCACCATAAGTGTGATATTTTGGGATGAAATTACTAGTGATATCCTACTGGCCGAAAGAGACTGGCCACCTGAACACATCCGTAAGCTTCTGCATGGGGAAAATGTAATTTTGCCTTCTTTCTCCGATCTTGTTCCAGAAGCAGAAGAAGCCTATGCTGCTGAATGGGCTTTAGTGCAGGCACCTGCGTTATATCGCAATCATGTAGGTTGGTACAAGGAGTCTCCTTGTCATGTTATTCCCGTTAGGGCTACACCTCAACCGTAGCCACAATACCCTGTCAAACATGAAGCAAAAGCTCTGGTGTGGGAGATCCTCACCCATCTTGAGTACCAGGGAGTAATTGAGCCCTGTACATCTGCAATGAATAATCCATTATTCCCCGTTGCAAAGCCTGACCATTCATACAGAATAGTCATTGATTATAGACATTTAAATAGTCATACACGCACATATGCTATACAAAATTCACATAGCACAGCACTAATAAACAATATAGTGCGTAAAAAATATAAAACAACATTAGACATATCTAATGTTTTTTTCTGCCAGAACTTAGCACATGAAAGTCGGGACCTGAGTGCATTCTCATTTGGCTCTCAGAAACGCTTTTGTCGCTTACCTCAAGGCTATAAAAATAGCCCGGGGCTATTTTCAGCCCGTGTAACATCAATATTACTTGATATTGATTCCAAGGCGTTATCCTGGTGCCATTGGATTTACTTATGTCACCTTCAACGAGGGTGACACAGTACCCATAGCATATAAATCACATTTATACTCCAATGCAGAACAGCGTTTTGCACTTACAGAAAAAATTCTGACAGCAGTTCAGATGGCCGCCATAAAAGAGAGGCCACTTGCCCAGGGGAAACGTATTATTGTTGTCTCCCCGGTGCTGGCCTTAGAGACTGCCACCAAAGCAAGCGTTCCTAATGCAAAAGCATTACATCCACAATGGATTCAATGGGCAACGTCTCTGACCGCCACTGATGTCGATTACATTTTTGATCCAAAACTTCAGACACAACAGTTTCTCCAGTAGGAACAAGAGTACCGCGCTCCTCTAAATATCTTGCCACTGGACAGATACCATACTGTCATATACACTGACGGTTCAGCACAACCGGCTGTAGGTACCAAATATCAGTACTCCGCAGCTTGCTCAGCCGTGAGCGGAGTGATGGATGATGGAGTCTTCCACCCACACAATACCTACACGCAGACCTTAGGGGACTGCACAGCCCAGTTGGCTGAACTTAAAGCTCTTATACTAGCGCTCGAACATACAGAGCCAGGATGCCGGACTTTAATAGTCTGTGACTCATATTACTGCGTTCAGTCATACAATGACTATCTCAGTCATTGGAAACTGAACGGGTTTAGAGATTCTAAAGGGAACAACATTAAACACAAAATATTGTGGGGGAGGGTGGCTGATCTTAAGGATAAGCTACTGTGTGTCCATGTAGTACATACATTGGGCCACCAACGTGTAGGAGTACCCGTTACCGGTAATACAATGGCTGATGAAGTGGCCAAAGCAGCAGTAGCTACGGCTTCTGTGGCTGCAGTGACTCGTTCACAAACATGATTGGATAATGAAATATTGACTGCCATGAAAGCTTTGGCTGCAGGCAAGCCCCTTCCGAAGGGATACCCTACGAACTATACTTACCATATCAGTGCGCAGAATGTTGCCTACGCAAACATTCCTGAGGTTGGAGATCGAGTGATCCACAACGAAGACCAGAGATTAGATCTAGTGATAGCAGCGCATGAGGGTGTCGCTTCTGCACATGCTGGTATATCGGCCATGATAACACTCTTACATAAACCATTATGGTGGCCTGGTCTATGCAGATGAACAAAAAAGTATGTCCTTTGCTGTGACATTTGCCAGCAGATAAAGGGCTCTAATATCAAATGCCCACCGCAGACATCCCTCTGAGTGTCCAATAGGCCACTACAGTGTGTGTACCTGGACCATTGTGGTCCCTTACAGCCTGATGGTGCATACAAATACATTCTAGTCATTGTAGATTCTTGTTCTAGATTCCTGTGGGTATGGCCACAGCGGTCGGCTGACGCTCAGACTGTTATAAAAGACTTGCTGATCTTTATCGGTACGTATGTAGTTGCAGCATTCCATTCAGACCAGGGCCCTGCATTTGCCTGTAAGGCATTCAGGGCCACCATGGGGACGATGGGTGTTGAACTCCATTACTCCTCATTACACCATCCAGAGGGAAATTCAGTCATGGAGAGGCAGAATCGTGATCTAAAGCAGTCCTTAACAGTTCGAGTATTAGGTTCAGGCCGCAGCTGGTTACATCACCTATATGGGGTCCATAGAGCACTGAATAATGTGCCAAGATGGTCCTTGGTGGGACGCACTCCATATGAGGTTCTCTTTGGTATACCTATGTATGTCCCAGATCTTGATGCCCCTGGTATGGTAGCAGCAGAAACACCATTTGACATCAATGAACGTCTCACTGTTTTACAGGAGCTTCAGCAATTTGGTGATGATAAATCATCTGCAAGTGCTGCCACCTTAGGAATAAGGGATTTAGCGAAAGCTTCGACTGGCTGGATTCCTAAAGTTGGGGATCTGGTTCATGAGAAGATCGCTGTGAAGAAGGAATTCGGTCCATCATCCAGAGCACCTGTAGCGGTCTTGGGAATCCAAGGTTCCAGGACTGTCATCTTACCACCGCTGTCTGGCTCTAGAACGAACAGATTCATTTCCATCAATTACATCAAATTACACCATTTGGCCGATCCTTCACAGTAGACCAAGAGGTCCCTTGGGTGGTTCCCGATTCCCTCTCACTACCCACAGGACATACATCTACACAGTAGGATGAACAACATTACTACGGACTATGCAACAATGTCCAGCACTGTTCCAGATACCTCCTCGACCATGGGAAGGGCAGAAAATTAACTCTTGTTAGTTCCTGTCACCACTTCAGTGATCACTCCTGTCCAAGATTTGGCTGTTTTTTACACAAACACATCACAGACTAATGACACCGTCTACCAAGAGCCTCCGCGTGAAGTGGTCCGAATTTCGGATAGTGCACCGGCTCCCGTGTTTGCAGAGACTGCCTCTGGCTATTTCATTGACATTGATGACTTTTCTTCAGACTTATCCACTACTGTGATTGACAATGTTTTAAAAAGAAGTAAGCTGTATCAATGGCTTAAAAATAACTATTTGATATACCCATGGAACTATTTATGGTTCTGTTTGACATTTTTTGCATTATTTTTATGGATTGGTTTTGTGACTGTTTTCTTTTTGCTCATAAATGGTCACTACATTCCTGATCGCTCCTCTGTGGAGCCTGTTGATGAAGTTTTAACTCCATATCATTCCTCACATAAGGTCCGAAGAGACTTGTCCCCTGTAAATGTTACAGCAATACCGATTTCCAATGGGATTGTGTGGGACAAAGTTCCATTTGATATATACGGGCCTACAGAAATTATTCAAATACCTTACGTGTTCAAAATTTATATGACAGATGTAATTACACCTGATGTTGTCTCTGACGATTGGGATGTCCAAACAGTTGATTCCATGCTAACTGAAATGAAGGACTATTCCGGTTTTGAAAGTGATGATGTATATGAACATACAATGAATTATGGGGAAATGTTCGTCTATAAAAATTCGGGACATTACTACCTACACCGTGCTACTAGATACAAGCCATTATTAAACTACACACAGTGGGCACAATGTTCTACACCAAGGGTGGGGAGCCCAAAATACTATAGTGATAAATTTACATACTTTTCTGGGCATGACACAAAAGATGCAGAGTCATATTATTTTAAAATACCTCCAGCACAAATTAGGAAAATTTTGCTAACTGACACAAAACTGATTTATTCAGATCCCTTTGTTTCCCGGCTCGCAGTTGAAGGTTACGAACACTGGAAGAGCACTATTGACTTTAAAAGTGTATGGGGAACACAAGATTGGCAGATACAGGGTAGGGAGGCTTTATTTCGAGGATGCCTGTTTCCTGTGCAAATTATTTTCTTAAATGACACTATTCAGCAGACATCCTGTCTGGGGTTAGCAAAAATTAAAGACTTGAACACACCAAGTATCCCCACTCCAGCAAGGTTTAATGATTGGCAATATTTCCTCAATATCACTGGGGAATAGTTGGATGCAATGGTCAAGGCTGGTACCTATAATTCTTCACTTTCCAGTCCCGGCGGGTGGTTAATATGGCCCACTGACACTAATGAGAGTCAAGCGTGTTTTTTTAAATATATTTTTTTTTTTTCAATTAACTGGCCACACGCTTGCTTTGAATCGGGTCAACATATAGGTAAAGTTACAACATACAGTGTGGGTAAGCTGTGCCAGCAATGGTACAGACCAACATGTTAGCCGCAGTTAAGAAACACCTGAACACTCTTTCTGAAAATGTAGACTTGCAGGATTTTCTGCTGGGTCCTAGAAAACAGCTTGAGGCTGATGCGCGTTTAAGGCAATTGGATAAGGAAAATTTAGAAAAGGCTTTAGCGGTTGTCGACAACGGCATTGAATGCTCTGTCCAACAGAATTTATTCACTATCAAATATAGTGTCGTCTGCTATTGATATCACTCAGACAGACTTGTCTCGGTTATATCATGGGCAAATACAGCTATGTTCCATCATGCAGCTGGGTTGGACTTTACAGATGCTGAAAAAAGGCCGTATTCCATGGAAGTATATTAACGGGAGTGAATTCTTCACTGCTTTTAATTTTTCCAGAGAACAACAGACAATGGCTAAAAGGGAGGCTAGTTTCACCATGCTTCTCATAGAAAAGTTAGATAAGTTGCCCTTCACGGTAGCAGAGAGTCTTCAACTATCTGGCTCTTACATGGCATAATTAATTTACCCATTTCGACCTATCATTTCTCAAGCTGCCTGAAACATCTTGCAGTGGGAAGGTACGAGCAACTAGGAGACAGCTATATTAAGGAAGAGTGGGAGCTGCCCTATGATTATAGATGTCTGAACGGCGAAACAGGTCTTTCTTAGCGGAAGCGAATGTGAGACTGCTGTTAGTTATTCAATGGTATGCAAGCAGTTGTCCCTTCACGGTCTTTGCAATGCGGGGTCGCGAATTGGGCCTGTTTGCTGAAGGGTACTCCGGTCCCTTTGATTCACCCGGTATTTCATGTACTTTCCAATGGAAGTTATGTGGTACTGAACGATCCAAGTTGTTGCGGCATGCGACCAGGATTTGCCTACGCAATCTCGGTCTCGAAGGTCGTTATGTGTTGTGGACATGTTTTGTACCCCCCCACACGAGAGATAAAAGTATCTGACATGTGGCCCCACATAGATACTATTAATGTGAACTATGACAAGCTGAGCAGGCTAAAGGCGCTATTGTTTCAAAAACAGGTCACCTTGACATCCGCAAAAGAGACGTATGCTCTCCAGATTGCGAGATCATCAGCAGAGATAAAATCCCTATTAAATACCAACTTCCCCAAGCACTTTGGAGAACTGGTATCCAGAATATTCAATGCTTCAAGCACAACTGGGATTGTTCATTTTTTTAAGGCTGTCGGGTCTGGTTTCGTGTCCATCTTCCAGACTGTCTTCGGAGTCATCCCGTCGGCCATCCATTCACTCTTTTCAAGTGTGTTTGGTGGCTTTCCAATTATTTTGACTTTGATTGGCGGACTGCTACTGCTACTTCTTCTGATTCGCAGTGGTTGTTTCTTTCCAGCTACGCAGAGCAATGGAGCCACTCCCACCAACTCCACTATGCCGTGAATGCATGGTTCGGATCTTTGGTGCACCCTTGCTGGTGGAACTGGAGCATGACTGGTCGTTGTCATTTCAGCCCCTTCTCTGGTGCGTACAACCAGTCTTCCGCTGCTTATGGTGCCTCTTTGAACATCTGCCTATAGTCTGTCTTGCTGTTGCACTGACATCTCCTGTGGACCACGAACTGCTGATGTCCCCGATGAGGGTTCATACACGGTCATGCCCCTTGAGACTGAGGTTGCTCCGCGAGGCCACCTATGATCCTTCCATTTTGAGATCTACCAGGGACGAGGGCACTGCAACGCATGACGTTACACCAGAAAGTACTGCTCACTACTGCTCTGTGGATCCGTTTGTCCGCCCAGCACTCGATTTAACATCAGATGATGTTGACTCATTTTTTAGGTCCTTGGTTGGTGACTTCGATGACACTCTTCAATATCATGCGTTCAGCAAATAATCTGATGAACTGGTTTGCCATTCCTGATTAAAGTTATGCATTTAAATTAACTTGCTTTGGCACGCTGTGCTTGTCATGGTTGACATTAACATCTCTGTATGTATTTTAGCGGAACTGTTTTTATTACCTTTTTTAACACATTTTAAAGATTTTTTTTAGATAGTTTTTATGCTTTTAGCTTCTAGTGAGCAGGTAAGGTTGGGACAACAGTTGCGAATTGTTGTAGGATAGGCATAGTCGCCTACAAACAAAAGTACTATCATCCTTTAACCAGCAGTCTTGCCTAGAGCAAGAGTCCAAACTACGACAGGTCATCCCCTGAATGTTTTTGTGCCCCATTCTGTAGAGGTCCTTTTGACCTGAACAAAGAGGCAACATCTAACTAGTGCCTGTTTGACCCATTATAACCATTGATCCTCAGGTCAGCAAATGTGAACATTAAGCGATGCACAGTGTTGAATCTAACAACACTTAAGGCCCAGTAATGTTGAAAATGTTAATGACCAAGATGAAGTGGAGCATGACTGTCTTGATATGACTGAACTGTGCACCAAACCAAGCAAGACCTGCTATTCGAGATATTCTATTAGTTTAAGAAACAATGATGGAACTCTGGGAGCTGGTGATGCATTTTGCACAATCTCAGGAGTGATAGAAGCTTTATCGCTTCAATGAGTCTTTTCTGCCTACTTAGCTGAATCGGTAGCTCTTACTCAAGCATGCTGTGTTTTTGAACAGCTTAAAGTGACCATTTTCATGGATAGTCAATATGGGTTTCGTGTTGTTCATGACTTCGGACAGTTAAGGTCCCAGCGGGGTTTTATGACCTCTTCTAGATCACCTATCTGAAATGATGACAGAGTCTATCAGGTGTTGAAAGCAATACAGGTGCCTATTAAAATTGCAGTTGTAAAATAAGTAGCACACCAAAGGTCAAGTCTTTAGGCAATGCCTGTGCTGACCAAGTGACCAGATACTGTGCACTTCATGGCACATCCTTAATGAGAAATGGATCAATGGAAGTAGCACCAGTGAAACAAACCAAAGTTTCTTGATGATGGCAATTGATACC